>NW_027596343.1:0-302500 GCF_964194155.1 Cetorhinus maximus
CCAGGACAATCTGTTCAATATTCCCCCGACAAGGTGGTCTCAGACCCAGGACAGTCTGTTCAATATTCCCCTGACAGTGTGGTTTCAGTCCCAGAAAAGTCTGTTCAATATTCCCCCAACAGTGTGGTCTCAGTCCCAGGACAGTCTGTTCATTATTCCCCCAACAGTGTGGTCTCAGTCTCAGGACAGTCTGTTCAATAATCCCCTACAGTGTGGTCTCTGTCCCAGGACAGCCTGTTCAATATTCCCCCGACAGTGTTGTCTCAATCGCATGACACTCTGTTCAATATTCCCCCGATAATGTGGTCTGAGTCCCTGGACAGTATGTTCTCTATTCTTCCGACAGTGTGGTCTCAGTCCCAGGACAGTCTGTGCGGTATTCCCCGACAGTGTGGTCTCAGTCCCAGGACAGTCAGTTCAATATTCCCCCGAAAGTGTGGTCACAGACCCAGGACAGTCTGTTCAATATTCCCCCGACAGTGTGGTCTCTGTCCCAGGACAGTCTGTTCAATATTCCCCCCACAGTGTGGTCTCAATCCCAGGACAGTTTGTTCAATATTTCCCTACAGTGTGGACTCAGTCCCAGGACAGTCTGTTCAATATTCCCCCGACAGTGTGGTGTCAGTTCCAGGAAATTCTGTTCAATATTCCCCTGACATTGTGGTCTCAGTCCCAGGACAGTCTGTTCAATATTCCCCCGACAGTGTGGTCTCAGTCCCAGGAAATTCTGTTCAATATTCCCACGATAGTGTGGTCCCAGTCCCAGGACAGTCTGATCAATATTCCCCCAACAGTGTGGTCTCAGTCACTGGACAGTCTGTAATATATTCCCCCGACAGTGTTGTCTCAGTCCCCGGACAGTCTGTTCAATATTCCCGCGACAGTGTGGTCTCAGTCCCAGGACATTTTGTTCAATATTCCCCTTCAGTGTGGTCTCAGTCCCAGTACAGTCTGTTCAATATTCCCCCGACAGTGTGGTCTCTGTCCCTGGACAGTCTGTTCAATATTCCCCCGACAGTTTTGCTCAGTCTAAGGACAGTCTGTACAATATTCCCCAGACATTGTGGTTTCATTCCCAGCCAGTCGGTTCAATATTCCGCCGACAGTGTGTTCTCATTCCCAGCACAGTCGGTTCAATATTCCCACGTCAGTGTGTTCTCAGTCCCAGGACAGTCGGTTCAATATTCCGCCGACAGTGTGTTCCCATTCCAAGGAAAGTCTGTTCAATATTCCCCCGACAATGTGTTCTCAGACCCAGGACAGTCTGTTCAATATTCCCCAGACAGTGTGTTCTCAGTCCCAGGACAGTCTGTTCAATATTCCCCCGACAGTGTGGTCTCTGTCGCAGGACAGTCTGTTCAATATTCCCCCGACAGTGTGGTCTCAGTCCCAGGACAGTCGGTTCAATATTCCGCCGACAGTGTGTTCTCATTTCCAGGAAAGTCTGTTCAATATTCCCCCGACAGTGTGTTCTCATTCCCAGGAAAGTCTGTTCAATATTCCCCCGACAGTGTGTTCTCATTCCCAGGACAGTCGGTTCAATATTCCCCCAACAGTGTGTTCTCAGTCCCAGGACAGTTTTTCAATATTCCCCTACAGTGTGGACTCAGTCCCAGGACAGTCTGTTCAATATTCCCCCGACAGTGTGCTCTCAGTCCCAGTACAATAAGTTCAATACTCCCTTACAGTGTGGTCTCAGTCCTAGGACAGTCTGTTCTAAATTCACCGACAGGATGGTCTCAGTCCCAGCACAGTCTGTTCAATATTCCCCCGATAGTGTGGTCTCAGTCCCAGGACAGTCTGATCAATATTCCCCCAACAGTGTGGTCTCAGTCACTGGACAGTCTGTAATATATTCCCCCGACATTGTGGTCTCAATCCCAGTACAGTCTGTTCAATATTCCCCTGACAATGTGGTCTCAGTCCCAGTACAATCTGTTCATTATTTCCCCGACATTGGGGTCGCAGTCCCAGGGCAGTCTGTTCAATGTTACCCCGACAATATGGTCTCAGTCCCAGGACAGGCTGTTCAATATTCCACCGACTGTGTGTTCTCATTCTCAGGACAGTCTGATCAATATTCCCCCGACATTGTGGTCTCAGTCCCAGGACAATCTGTTCAATATTCTCCCGACAGTGTGGTCAGAGACCCAGGACAATCTGTTCAATATTCCCCCGACAAGGTGGTCTCAGACCCAGGACAGTCTGTTCAATATTCCCCCAACAGTGTGGTCTCAGTCCCAGGACATTCTGTTCATTATTCTCCCAACAGTGTGGTCTCAGTCTCAGGACAGTCTGTTCAATAATCCCCTACAGTGTGGTCTCTGTCCCAGGACAGCCTGTTCAATATTCCCCCGACAGTGTTGTCTCAATCGCATGACAGTCTGTTCAATATTCCCCCGATAGTGTGGTCTCAGTCCCTGGACAGTCTGTTCTATATTCTTCCGACAGTGGGGTCTCAGTCCCTGGACAGTCTGTGCGGTATTCCCCGACAGTGTGGTCTCAGTCCCAGGACAGTCAGTTCAATATTCCCCCGAAAGTGTGGTCACAGACCCAGGACAGTCTGTTCAATATTCCCCCGACAGTGTGGTCTCTGTCCCAGGACTGTCTGTTCAATATACGCCGGACAGTGTGGCCTCAGTCCCAGGACAGTCTGTACAATATTCCACCGACAGTGTGGTCTCATTCCCGGAACAGTCTGTTCAATATTCCCCTTACAGTGTGGCCTCAGTCCCAGGACAGTCTGTGCAATATTCCCCCGACAGTGTGGTCTCAGTCCCAGGACAGTCTGTTCAATATTACCCGACAGTGTGGTCTCAGTCCCAGGACATTTTGTTCAATATTCCCCTTCAGTGTGGTCTCAGTCCCAGGACATTTTGTTCAATATTCCCCTTCAGTGTGGTCTCAGTCCCAGTACAGTCTGTTCAATATTCCCCCGACAGTGTGGTCTCTGTCCCTGGACAGTCTGTTCAATATTCCCCCGACAGTTTTGCTCAGTCTAAGGACAGTCTGTACAATATTCCACAGACATTGTGGTTTCATTCCCAGCCAGTCGGTTCAATATTCCGCCGACAGTGTGTTCTCATTCCCAGCACAGTCTGTTCAATATTCCCACGACAGTGTGGTCTCAGTCCCAGGACAGTCGGTTCAATATTCCGCCGACAGTGTGTTCTCATTTCCAGGAAAGTCTGTTCAATATTCCCCCGACAGTGTGTTCTCATTCCCAGGACAGTCGGTTCAATATTCCCCCGACAGTGAGTTCTCAGTCCCAGGACAGTCATTTCAATATTCCGCCGACAGTGTGTTCTCATTCCCAGGAGAGTCTGTTCAATATTCCCCCGACAGTGTGCTCTCAGTCCCAGTACAATAAGTTCAATACTCCCTTACAGTGTGGTCTCAGTACCAGGGCAGTCTGTGCAATAATCCCTCGACAGTTAGGTCTCAGTCCTAGGACAGTCTGTTCAATATTCCCCCGATAGTGTGGTCTCAGTCCCAGGAAATTCTGTTCAATATTCCCCCGATAGTGTGGTTTCAGTCCCAGGACAGTCTGATCAATATTCCCCCAACAGTGTGGTCTCAGTCACTGGACAGTCTGTAATATATTCCCCTGACAGTGTTGTCTCAGTCCCCGGACAGTCTGTTCAATATTCCACCGACATTGTGGTCTCTGTCCGAGGACAGTCTGTACAATATTACCCCGACAGAGTGGTCTCAATCCCAGTACAGTCTGTTCAATATTCCCCTGACAATGTGGTCTCAGTCCCAGTACAATCTGTTCATTATTTCCCCGACATTGGGGTCGCAGTCCCATGGCAGTCTGTTCAATGTTACCCCGACAATGTGGTCTCAGTCCCAGGACAGGCTGTTCAATATTCCCCCGACTGTGTGGTCTCAATTCCAGGACAATCTGTTCAATAATTCCCCGACAGTGTGTCCTCAGACCCAGGACAGTGTGTTCAATATTCCCCTACAGTTTGGTCTCAGTCCCAGGACAGTCTGTTCAATATTCCCCCTACAGTGTGTTCTCATTCTCAGGACAGTCTGATCAATATTCCCCCGACATTGTGGTCTCAGTCCCAGGACAATCTGTTCAATATTCTCCCGACAGTGTGGTCAGAGACCCAGGACAATCTGTTCAATATTCCCCCGACAAGGTGGTCTCAGACCCAGGACAGTCTGTTCAATATTCCCCCAACAGTGTGGTCTCAGTCCCAGGATAGTCTGTTCATTATTCTCCCAACAGTGTGGTCTCAGTCTCAGGACAGTCTGTTCAATAATCCCCTACAGTGTGGTCTCTGTCCCAGGACAGCCTGTTCAATATTCCCCCGACAGTGTTGTCTCAATCGCATGACAGTCTGTTCAATATTCCCCCGATAGTGTGGTCTCAGTCCCTGGACAGTCTGTTCTATATTCTTCCGACAGTGGGGTCTCAGTCCCAGGACAGTCTGTGCGGTATTCCCCGACAGTGTGGTCTCAGTCCCAGGACAGTCAGTTCAATATTCCCCCGAAAGTGTGGTCACAGACCCAGGACAGTCTGTTCAATATTCCCCCTACAGTGTGGTCTCTGTCCCAGGACTGTCTGTTCAATATACCCCGGACAGTGTGGCCTCAGTCCCAGGACAGTCTGTACAATATTCCACCGACAGTGTGGTCTCATTCCCGGAACAGTCTGTTCAATATTCCCCTTACAGTGTGGCCTCAGTCCCAGGACAGTCTGTGCAATATTCCCCCGACAGTGTGGTCTCAGTCCCAGGACAGTCTGTTCAATATTACCCGACAGTGTGGTCTCAGTCCCAGGGCAGTCTGTTCCATACTCCCCTGACAGTGTGGTCTCAGACCTTGGACAAACTGTTCAATATTCCCCCGACAGTCTGTTCTCAGTCCCAGGAAAGCCTGTTCAATATTCACCAGCCAGGTTGGTCTCAGTCCCAACACAGCTTGTTCAATATAGGATAGTCTCTTCAATATTCCGCCGACAGTGTGGTCTCATTGCCAGGACAAACTGTTCAATATTCCTCCGACAGTGTGGTCTCATTGCCAGGACAAACTGTTCAATATTCCTCCGACATTGTGGTCTCATTCCCAGGACAGTCCGTGCAATATTCCCCGTCAGTGTGGTCTCAGTCCCAGGACAGTGTGTTCAATATTCCCCCGACAGTGTGGTCTCAGTCCAAAGATATTCTATTCAATATTCCCCGGACAAGGTGGTCTCAGACCAAGGACAGTCTGTTCAATATTCACCTGATAGTGTGGTCTCAGTCCCAGGACAGTCTGTTCAATATTTCCCCGACATTGTGGTCTCAGTCGCATGACAGTCTGTTAATGATTCCCCCGATAGTGTGGTCTCAGTCCCTGGACAGTCTGTTCAATATTCCCCTGACAGTGTGTTATCAGTCCGAGGACAGTCTGTTCAATATTCCCCCGACAGTGTGGTTTCAGTCCCAGGGCAGTCTGTTCAATACTTCTCCGACAATGTGGTTTCTGTCACAGGACAGGCTGTTCAATATTCCCCCGACAGTGTGGTCTCAGTCACAGGACAGGCTGTTCAATATTCCCCGGACAGTGTTGTCTCAGACATTGGACGTTCTGTTCAATATTCCCCCGACATTGTTGTCTCAGTCCCAGGACACTCTGTTCACTATTCCACTGACTGTGTGGTCTCAGTCCCAGGACAGTCTGTTCAATATTCCCCCGACAGTGTGGTCTCAGGCCCAGGACAGCATGTTCAATATTCTCCAGCCAGGTTGGTCTCAGTCCCAGGAGAGCCTGTTCAATATTACCCGACAGAGTCGTCTCATTCCAAGGACATTCTGATTAATATTCACCCGACAGTGTGGTCACAGTCCTGGGACAGTCTGTTCTATATTCCCCCGACAGTGTGGTCTCAGACCCAGGACAAACTGTTCAATATTCCCCCGACATTGTGGTCTCATTCCCAGGACAAACTGTTCAATATTCCCCCGACATTGTGGTCTCAGTCCGAGGACAGTCTGTTCAATATTCCCCTGACAGTGTGGTCTCAGTCCCAGGACAGTCTGATCAATATTCCCCAGGCAGGTTGGTCTCAGTCCCAGGATAACCTGTTCAATATTCCCACTACAATGTGGTCTCATTCCCAGGACAGTCCGTGCAATATTCCCCGTCAGTGTGGTCTCAGTCCCAGGAGAGTGTGTACAATATTCCCCCAACAGTGTGGTCTGAGAACAAGGATAATCTGTTCAATATTCTGCCGACAGTGTGGTCTCAGTCCCAGGACAGTGTGTTCAATATTCCCCCGACAGTGTGGTCTCAGTCCAAGGATATTCTATTCAATATTCTCCGGACAAGGTGGTCTCAGACCCAGGACAGTCTGTTCAATATTCCCCCAACAGTGTGGTCTCAGTCCCAGGACAGTCTGTTCAATATTCCCCCAACAGTGTGGTCTCTGTCCCAGGACAGTCTGTTCAATATTCCCCCGACATTGTGGTCTCATTCCCAGGACAAACTGTTCAATATTCCCCCGACATTGTGGTCTCAGTCCCAGGACAGTCCGTTCAATATTCCCCCGACAGTGTGGTCTCAGTCCCAGGACAGTCTGTTCAATATTCCCCCGACAGTGTGGTCTCAGTCCCAGGACAGTCTGATCAATATTCCCCAGGCAGGTTGGTCTCAGTCCCAGGACAACCTGTTCAATATTCCCACTACAATGTGGTCTCATTCCCAGGACAGTCCGTGCAATATTCCCCGTCAGTGTGGTCTCAGTCCCAGGAGAGTGTGTACAATATTCCCCCAACAGTGTGGTCTGAGAACAAGGACAATCTGTTCAATATTCTGCCGACAGTGTGGTCTCAGTCCCAGGACAGTCCGTGCAATATTCCCCGTCAGTGTGGTCTCAGTCCCAGGACAGTGTGTTCAATATTCCCCCGACAGTGTGGTCTCAGTCCAAGGATATTCTATTCAATATTCCCCGGACAAGGTGGTCTCAGACCCAGGACAGTCTGTTCAATGTTCCCCTGATAGTGTTGTCTCAGTCCCAGGAGAGTCTGTTCAATATTCCCCCAACAGTGTGGTCTCAGTACCAGGACAGTCTGTTCATTATTCCCGCCAATAGTGAGGACTCAGTCCCAGGACAGTCTGTTCAATTTTCCCCTGCAGTGTGGTCTCTGTCCCAGGACAAACTGTTCAATATTCCCCCGACATTGTGGTCTCAGTCCCAGGACAGTCCGTTCAATATTCCCCTGACAGTGTGGTCTCAGTCCCAGGACAGTCTGTTCAATATTCCCCCGACAGTGTGGTCTGAGTCCCAGGACAGCCTGTTCAATATTCCCCCGACAGTGTGGTCTCATTCCCATGACCATCTGATCAATATTCCCCCGCCAGTGTGGTCTCAGTCCCAGGACAGTATGTTCAATATTCCGCTGATGTTGTGGTCTCAGTCCCAGGACAGTCTGTTCTATATTCCCCCGACAGTGTGGTCTCAGACCCAGGACAAACTGTTCAATATTCCCCCGACTAGGTGGTCTCATTCCCAGGACAAACTGTTCAATATTCCCCCGACAGTGTGCTCTCAATCCCAGTACAGTCTGTTCAATATTCCCCTGACAATGTGGTCTCAGTCCCAGTACAGCTTGTTCAATATAGGATAGTCTCTTCAATATTCCGCCGACAGTGTGGTCTCATTGCCAGGACAAACTGTTCAATATTCCTCCGACATTGTGGTCTCAGTCCCAGGACAGTCTGTTCAATATTCCCCTGACAGTGTGGTCTCAGTCCCAGGACAGTCTGTTCAATATTCCACCGACAGTGTGGTCTCAGTCCCAGTACAGTCTGTTCAATAATCCGCCGACAGTGTTGTCTCAGTCCCTGGACAGCCTGTTCAATATTCTCCAGGCAGGTTGGTCTCAGTCCCAGGACAACCTGTTCAATATTCCCACTACAATGTGGTCTCTTTCCCAGGACAGTCCGTGCAATATTCCCCGTCAGTGTGGTCTCAGTCCCAGGAGAGTGTGTACAATATTCCCCCAACAGTGTGGTCTGAGAACAAGGACAATCTGTTCAATATTCTGCCGACAGTGTGGTCTCAGTCCCAGGACAGACGGTGCAATATTCCCCTTAAGTGTGGTCTCAGTCCCAGGACAGTGTGTTCAATATTCCCCCGACAGTGTGGTCTCAGTCCAAGGATATTCTATTCAATATTCCCCGGACAAGGTGGTCTCAGACCCAGGACAGTCTGTTCAATATTCCACTGATAGTGTGGTCTCAGTCCCAGGACAGTCTGTTCAATATTCCCCCAACAGTGTGGTCTCTGTCCCAGGACAGTCTGTTCAATATTCCCCCGACATTGTGGTCTCAGTCGCATGACAGTCTGTTCAATATTCCCCCAACAATGTGGTTTCTGTCGCAGGACAGGCTATTCAATATTCCCCCGACAGTGTTGTCTCAGACCTTGGACGTTCTGTTCAATATTCCCCCGACATTGTTGTCTCAGTCCCAGGACACTCTGTTCATTATTCCACTGACAGTGTGGTCTCAGTCCCAGGACAGTCTGTTCAATATTCCCCCGACAGTGTGGTCTCAGGCCCAGGACAGCCTGTTCAATATTCTCCAGCGAGGTTGGTCTCAGTCCCAGGAGAGCCTGTTCAATATTCCCCGACAGAGTCGTCTCATTCCCAGGTCATTCTGATTAATATTCACCCGACAGTGTGGTCACAGTCCTGGGACAGTCTGTTCTATATTCCCCCGACAGTGTGCTCTCAGACCCAGGACAAACTGTTCAATATTCCCCCGACTAGGTGGTCTCATTCCCAGGACAAACTGTTCAGTATTCCCCCGACATTGTGGTCTCAGTCACAGGACAGTCTGTTCAATATTCCCCTGACAGTGTGGTCTCAGTCCCAGGACAGTCTGATCAATATTCCCCAGGCAGGTTGGTCTCAGTCCCAGGACAACCTGTTCAATATTCCCACTACAATGTGGTCTCATTCCCAGGACAGTCCGTGCAATATTCCCCGTCAGTGTGGTCTCAGTCCCAGGAGATTGTGTACAATATTCCCCCAACAGTGTGGTCTGAGAACAAGGACAATCTGTTCAATATTCTGCCGACAGTGTGGTCTCAGTCCCAGGACAGTCCGCGCAATATTCCCCGTAAGTGTGGTCTCAGTCCCAGGACAGTGTGTTCAATATTCCCCCGACAGTGTGGTCTCAGTCCAAGGATATTCTATTCAATATTCCCCGGACAAGGTGGTCTCAGACCCAGGACAGTCTGTTCAATATTCCCCTGTTAGTGTGGTCTCAGTCCCAGGACAGTCTGTTCAATATTCCCCCAACAGTGTGGTCTCAGTACCAGGACAGTCTGTTCATTATTCCCGCCAATAGTGAGGACTCAGTCCCAGGACAAACTGTTCAATATTCCCCCGACTAGGTGGTCTCATTCCCAGGACAAACTGTTCAATATTCCCCCGACATTGTGGTCTCAGTCCCAGGACAGTCTGTTCAATATTCCCCCGACAGTGTGGTCTCAGACCCAGGACAAACTGTTCAATATTCCCCCGACTAGGTGGTCTCATTCCCAGGACAAACTGTTCAATATTCCCCCGACATTGTGGTCTCAGTCCCAGGACAGCCTGTTCAATATTCTCCCGACTGTGTGGTCTCAGTCCCAGGACAGCCTGTGCAATATTCCCCCGACTGTGTGGTCTCAGTCCCAGGACCATCTGTTCAATATTCTCACGACCATGTGGTCTCACTCCCAGGACAGTCTTTTCAATATTCCGCCGATAGTGTGGTCTCAGTCCTAGGACAATCTGTTCAATATTCTTCGGACAGTGTGCTCTCAGTCCCATGACTTTTTGTTCAATGTTGCCCTACAGTGTGGTCTCAGTCCCAGTACAATATGTTCAATATTCCCCAGACAGTGTGGTCTCAGTCACAGGACAGTCTGTGCAATATTCGCCGACAGTGTCATCTCAGTCCCAGGACATTCTATTCAATATTCCCCCGACAGTGTGGCCTCAGTCCCAGGACAGTCTGTTCTTTTTTCCCCGACAGTGTGTTCTCAGACCCAGGACATTCTGTTCAATATTCCCCTGACATTGTGGTCTCAGTCCCATGACAGTCTGTTCAATATTCCCCCAGCAGTGTGGTCTCAGTCCCAGGACAGTCTTTTCATTATTCTCCCGATAGTGTGGTCGCAGTCCCAGGACAGTCTGATCAATATTCCCCCGACAGTGTGGTCTCAGTCCCTGGACAGTCTGTTCATTATTCCCCCTTCAGTGTTGTCTCAGTCCCAGGACAGTCTGATCAATATTCCCCCGACAGTGTGGTCTCATTCCCAGGACAGTCTGTTCAATATTCCGCAAACGGTGTGGTCTCAGTCCCAGTACATTCTGTTCAATATTCTTACGACAGTGTGGTCTCAGTCCCAGGACTGTGCGTTCAAAATTCCACCGACAGTGTGGTCTCAGTCCTTGTATAGCCTGTTCAATATTCTCCAGGCTGGTTGATCTCAGTCCCATGACAGTCTGTTCAATATTCCCCTGACAGTGTGGTCTCAGTCCCAGGACAGTCTGTTCATTATTCTCCCATCAGTGTTGTCTCAGTCCCAGGAAATTCTGATCATTATTCCCCTGATAGTTTGGTCTCAGTCCCTGGACAGTCAGTTCAATATTACCCCGACAGTGTTGTCTCAGTCCCCGGACAGTCTGTACAATATTTCCCCGCAAGTGTGGTCTCATTCCCAGGACATTCTGTTCAATATTCTTCGACAGTGTGGTCTCAGTCCCAGGACTGTGCGTTCAATATTCCCCCGACAGTGTGGTCTCAGTCCCTGGATAGCCTGTTGAATATTCTCCAGGCAGGTTAGTCTCAGTCCCAGGACAGCCTGTCCAATGTTCCCCCTACAGTGTGGTCTCATTACCAGGACAGTCTGATCAATATTCCCCCGACAGTGTAGTCTCAGTCCCAGGATAGTCTGTTCAATATTCTCCCGACAGTGTGGTCACAGTCCCAGGACAAAATGTTCAATATTCCCACTACAGTGTGGTCTCAGTCCCAGGACAGTCTGTTCAATATTCCCCCGACAGTGTGGTCTCAGTCCCAGGATAGTCTGTTCAATATTCTCCCGACAGTGTGGTCACAGTCCCAGGACAAAATGTTCAATATTCCCACTACAGTGTGGTCTCAGTCCCAGGACAGTCTGTTCAATATTCCCCCGACAGTGTGGTCTCAGTCCCAGGATAGTCTGTTCAATATTCTCCAGACAGTGTGGTCTCAGTCCCAGGACAGTCTGATCAATATTCCCCCGATAGTGTGGTCTCATTCCCAGGACATTCTGGTCAATATTCCGCTAAAGTGTGGTCTCAGTCCCAGGACATTCTGTTCAATATTCCCCTGACATTGTGATCTCAGTCCCATGAAATTCTGTTCAATATTCTCCCGATAGTGTGGTGTCAGTCCCAGGACAGTCTGATCAATATTCCCCTGACAGTGTGGTCTCAGTCCCTGTTCAGTTAGTTCAATATTCCCCCGACAGTGTTGTCTCAGTTCCCGGACAGTCTGTACAATATTTCCCCGAAAGTGTGGTCTCATTCCCAGGACATTCTGTTCAATAATCTTCGATAGTGTTGACTCAGTCCCAGGACTGTGCGTTCAATATTCCCCCGACAGTGTGGTCTCAGTCCCTGGATAGCCTGTTCAATATTCTCCAGGCAGGTTGGTCTCAGTCCCAGGGCAGCCTGTCCAAAGTTCCCCCTACAGTGTGGTCTCATTACCAGGACAGTCTGATCAATATTCCCCCGACAGTGTAGTCACAGTCCCATGATAGTCTGTTCAATATTCTCCCGACAGTGTGGTCTCAGTCCCAGGACAAAAACTTCAATATTACCCCGACAGTGTGGTCTCAGTCTCAGGACAGTCTGTTCAATATTCCCCAGACAGTGTGGTCTCAGTCACATGCCAGGCTGTTCAATATTCCACCGACAGTGTGGTCTCAGTCCCAATACATTCAGTTCAATAATCTTCCGACAGTGTGGTCTCAGTCCCAGGACAGTCTGATCAATATTCATCCGACAATGTGATCTCAGTCCCAGGACAATCTGTTCAACATTCCCCGACAGTGTGTTCTCAGTCCTAGGACTATGTGTTCAATATTCCTCCGACATTGTGGTCTCAGTCCCAGGACAGTCTGTTCAATATTCCACTGACAGTGTGGTCTCAGTCCCAGGACAGTCTGTTCAATATCCCACCGACAGTGTGGTCTCAGTCCCAGTACAGTCTGTTCAATAATCCCCGACAGTGTTGTCTCAGTCCCTGGATAGCTTGTTAAATATTCTCCACGCAGGTTGGTCTCAGTCCCAGGACAACCTGTTCAATATTCCCACTACAATGTGGTCTCATTCCCAGGACAGTCCGTGCAATATTCCCCGTCAGTGTGGTCTCAGTCCCAGGACAGTTTGTACAATATTCCCCCAACAGTGTGGTCTGAGAACAAGGACAATCTGTTCAATATTCTGCCGACAGTGTGGTCTCAGTCCCAGGACAGTCCGTGCAATATTCCCCGTCAGTGAGGTCTCAGTCCCAGGACAGTGTGTACAATATTCCCCCGACAGTGTGGTCTCAGTCCCAGGACATTATGTGCAATATTAGCCGACAGTGATCTCTCAGTCCAAGGACATTCTATTCAATATTCCCCCGACAGTGTGGTCTCAGTCCAAGGATATTCTATTCAATATTCCCCCGACAAGGTGGTCTCAGACCCAGGACAGTCTGTTCAATATTCCCGTGATAGTGTGGTCTCAGTCCCAGCACAGTCTGTTCAATATTCCCCCAACAGTGTGGTCTCAGTACCAGGACAGTCTGTTCATTATTCCCGCCAATAGTGTGGACTCAGTCCCAGGACAGTCTGTTCAACATTCCCCCGATAGTGTGGTCTCAGTCCCTGGACAGTTTGTTTAATATTCCCCTGACAGTGTGTTATCAGTCCGAGGACAGTCTGTTCAATATTCCCCCGACAGTGTGGTTTCAGTCCCAGGGCAGTCTGTTCAATATTTCTCCGACAATGTGGTCTCTGTCACAGGACAGGCTGTTCAATATTCCCCCGACAGTGTGGTCTCAGTCACAGGACAGGCTGTTCAATATTCCCCCGACAGCGTTGTCTCAGACCTTGGACGTTCTGTTCAATATTCCCCCGACAGTGTGGTCTCAGTCCCAGGATAGTCTGTTCAATATTCTCCGGACAGTGTGGTCTCAGTCACAGGACAGTCTGTTCAATATTACCCTGACAGTGTGGTCTCAGTCACAGGACAGTCTGTTCAATATTCTCCAGACAGTGTGGACTCAGTCACAGGACAGTCTGTTCAATATTCTCCAGACAGTGTGGTCTCAGTCACAGGACAGTCTGTTCAATATTCTCCAGACAGTGTGGTCTCAGTCACAGGACAGTCTGTTCAATATTACCCTGACAGTGTGGTCTCAGTCACAGGACAGTCTGTTCAATATTCTCCAGACAGTGTGGTCTCAGTCACAGGACAGTCTGTTCAATATTCTCCAGACAGTGTGGACTCAGTCACAGGACAGTCTGTTCAATATTCCCCAGAAAGTCTGGTCTCAGTCACATGACAGGCTGTTCAATATTCCACCGAAAGTGTGGTCTCAGTCCCAATACATTCAGTTCAATACTCTTCCGACAGTGTGGCCTCAGCCCAAGGACAGTCTGATCAATATTCATCCGACAATGTGGTCTCAGTCCCAGGACAATCTGTTCAACATTCCCCCGACAGTGTGGTCTCAGTCCCAGGTCTGTCTGTTCAATATTCCGCCGATGGTGCGGTCTCAGTCCTACATCACTCTGTTCAATATTCTTCCGACAGTGGGGTTCAGTCCCAGGACAGTCTGTGCAATATTCCCCGACAGTGTGGTCTCAGTCCCGTCACAGTCTGTTCAATATTCCCCCGACAGTGTGGTCTCAGACCCAGGACAGTCTGTTCAATATTCCCGCGACAGTGTGGTCTCAGTCACTGGACATTTTGTTCAATATTCCCCTAAAGTGTCGTCTCAGTCCCAGGACTGTCTGTTCAATATTCGGCCGACGGTGTCGTCTCAGTCCTAGGACATTCTGGTCAATATTCTTCCGAGAGTGTGGTCTCAGTCCCCGGACAGCCTTGTTCAATATTCCCCCGACAGTGTGGTCTCAGTCCCAGGACAATCTGTTCAATATTCCGCCGATAGTGTGGTCTCATTCCCAGGACATTCTGGTCAATATTCCCCTAAAGTGTGGTCTCAGTCCCAGGACAGTCTGTTCAATATTCCCCCGACAGTGGTGTCTCAGTCCCAGGACATTCTGTACAGCATTCCCCTGACATTGTGTTCTCAGTCCCATGAAATTCTGTTCAATATTCTCCCAATAGTGTGGTCTCAGTCCCAGGACAGTCTGATCAATATTCCCCCGACAGTGTGGTCTCAGTCCCAGGACAGTCTGTTCAATATTCCCCCGACAGTGTGGTCTCAGTCCCAGGACAGCCTGTTCAATATTCCCCCGACAGTGTGGTCTCAGTCCCAGGACAGTATTTCCAATATTCCCCCAACAGTGTGGTCTCATTCCCAGGACCATCTGATCAATATTCCCCCGCCAGTGTGGTCTCAGTCCCAGGACAGTATCTTCAATATTCCGCTGATGGTGTGGTCTTAGTCCCAGGACAGTCTGTTCAATATTCTTCCGACAGTGGGGTCTCTGTCCCAGGACAGTCTGTGCAATATTCCCCCAACAGTGTGATCTCAGACCGAGAATGATCTGTTCAATATACCTCTGACATTGTAGTCGCAGCCCCAGGACAGTATGTTCAAAATGCCCCCGACAGTGTGCTCTCAGTCCCAGGACATTTTATTCAACATTCCCCTACAGTGTTGTCTCAGTCCCAGTACAGTACGTTCAATATTCCGCCGACAGTGTGGTCTCATTCCCAGGACAGTCTGTTCAATATTCCCCCGACAGTGTGGTCTCAGTCCCAGGATAGTCTGTTCAATATTCTCCCGACAGTGTGGTCTCAGTCCCAGGACAGTCTGTTCAATATTACCCCGACAGTATGGTCTCAGTCTCAGGACATTCTGTTCAATATTCCCCAGACAGTGTGGTCTCAGTCACATGACAGGCTGTTCAATATTCCACCGGCAGTGTGGTCTCAGTCCCAATACATTCAGTTCAATATTCTTCCGACAGTGTGGCCTCAGCCCCAGGACAGTCTGATCAATATTCATCCGACAATGTGGTCTCAGTCCCAGGACAATCTGTTCAACATTCCCCCGACAGTGTGGTCTCAGTCCCAGGACAGTCTGTGCAATATTCCCCGACAGTGTGGTCTCAGTCCCGTCACAGTCTGTTCAATATTCCCCCGACAGTGTGGTCTCAGTCACTGGACATTTTGTTCAATATTCCCCTAAAGTGTCGTCTCAGTCCCAGGACTGTCTGTTCAATATTCGGCCGACGGGGTCGTCTCAGTCCTAGGAAATTCTGGTCAATATTTATCCGAGAGAGTTGTCTCAGTCCCCGGACAGCCTTGTTCAATATTCCCCCGACAGTGCGGTCTCATTTCCAGGACAGTCGGTTCAATATTCCCCCGACAGTGTGTTCTCAGTCCCAGGACAGTCGGTTCAATATTACGCCGACAGTGTGTTCTCATTCCCAGGACAGTCGGTTCAATATTCCCCAGACAGAGTGTTGTCAGTCCCAAGACAGTCTGTTCAATATTCCCACGACAGTGTGGTCTCAGTCCCAGGACAGTCGGTTCAATATTCCCCAGACAGAGTGTTGTCAGTCCCAAGACAGTCTGTTCAATATTCCCACGACAGTGTGGTCTCAGTCCCAGGACAGTCTGTGCAATATTCCCCGACAGTGTGGTCTCAGTCCCGTCACAGTCTGTTCAATATTCCCCCGACAGTGTGGTCTCAGTCACTGGACATTTTGTTCAATATTCCCCTAAAGTGTCGTCTCAGTCCCAGGACTGTCTGTTCAATATTCGGCCGACGGTGTCGTCTCAGTCCTAGGACATTCTGGTCAATTTTCTTCCGAGAGTGTGGTCTCAGTCCCCGGACAGCCTTGTTCAATATTCCCCCGACAGTGTGGTCTCAGTCCCAGGACAATCTGTTCAATATTCCCCCGATAGTTTGGTCTCATTCCCAGGACAGTCTGGTCAATATTCCCCTAAAGTGTGGTCTCTGTCGCGGGATAGTCTGTTCAATATTCCCCTGACTGTGAGGTCTAAGTCCATGGTCAGTCTGTTCTATATTCCCCCGACAGTGGGGTCTCAGTCCCAGGACACTCTGTTCAATATTCCACGGACTGTGTGGTATCAGTCCCAGGACAGTGTTTTCAATATTCCCCTACAGTTTGGTCTCAGACCCAGGACAGGCTGTTCAATATTCCCCCGACAGTTTGGACTCAGTCCCAGGACACTTTGTTCAATATTCCCCTACAGTGTGGTCTCAATCCCTGGACAGTCTGTTCAATATTCCCTCGAGAGTGTGGTCTCTGTCCCAGTACATTCTGTGCAATATTCCCCGACAGTGTGGTCTCACTTCCAGGACAGTCTGTTCTATATTCCCCGACAGGGTGTTCTCAGACCCTAGACAGTCTGTTCAATATTCCCCTGACAGTGTGGTCTCAGTCCCAGGACAGTCTGATCAATATTCAACCAACAGTGGGGTCTCAGTCCCAGGACAGTCTGTTCAATATTCCCCCGACAGTATGGTCTCAGTCCCAGCACACTCTGTTCAATATTCCACCGACTGTATGGTCTCAGTCCCAGGATAATCTCTTCAATATTCCCCCAATGTGTGGTCTCATTCCCAGGACATTCTGTTAAATATTCCCCTGACAGTGTGGTCTCAGTCCCAGGATAAACTTATCAATATTCCCCGGTCAGTGTGGTCTCATTCCAAGGACAATCTGTTCAATATTCCCCCGACAGTGTGGTCTCAGTCCCAGGACAGTCTGTACTATATTTAGACGACAGTGTGGTCTCAGATCCAGGACAATCTGTTCAATATTCTCCCGACATTGTGTTCGAAGTCCCAGTACATTCTGTGCAATATTCCCCGACAGTGTGGTCTCAGTCCCCGGACAGTCTGTTCAATATTCCCCCGATAGTGTGGTCTCAGTCCCAGGATAAACTTATCAATATTCCCGGGACAGTGTGGTCTCAGTCCCAGGACATATTGTTCAATATTCCCCTTCAGTGTGGTCTCAGTCCCAGGAGAGTCTGTTCAATATTCCCCCGACAGTGTGGTCTCTGTCCCTGGACAGTCTGTTCAATATTCCCCCGACAGTGTGGTCTCACTTCCAGGACAGTCTGTTCTATATTCCCCGACAGGGTGTTCTCAGACCCTAGACAGTCTGTTCAATATTCCCCTGACAGTGTGGTCTCAGTCCCAGGACAGTCTGATCAATATTCAACCAACAGTGGGGTCTCAGTCCCAGGACAGTCTGTTCAATATTCCCCCGACAGTGTGGTCTCAGTCCCAGGATAAACTTATCAATATTCCCCGGACAGTGTTGTCTCATTCCAAGGACAATCTGTTCAATATTCCCCCGACAGTGTGGTTTCAGATCCAGGACAATCTGTTCAATATTCCCCCGACATTGTGGTCGCAGTCCCATGACAGTCAGTTCAATATTCCCCCGACAGTGTGGTCTCAGTCCCAGTACATTCTGTGCAATATTCCCCGACAGTGTGGTCTCAGTCCCAGGACAGTCGGTTCAATATTCCGCCGACAGTGTGTTCTCATTCCCAGGACAGTTGGTTCAATATTCCCCCGACAGTGTGTTCTCAGTCCCAGGACAGGCTGTTCAATATTCCCCCGACAGTGTGTTCTCAGTCCCAGGACAGTCTGTTCAATATTCCCCCGACAGTGTGGTCTCAATCCCAGGACAGTCTGTTCAATATTCCCCCGACAGTGTGCTCTCAGTCCCAGTACAATAAGTTCAATATTCCACTACAGTGTGGTCTCAGTACCAGGGCAGACTGTGCAATAATCCCTCGACAGTTTGGTCTCAGTCCCAGGACAGTCTGTTCTATATTCACCGACAGGGTGGTCTCAGATCCAGGTAATTCTGTTGAATATTCCCCTGACATTGTGGTCTCAGTCCCAGGACAGTCTGTTCAATATTCCCCCGATAGTGTGGTCTCAGTCCCAGGACAGTCTGATCAATATTCCTTCAACAGTGTGGTCTCAATCACTGGACATTCTGTAATATATTCCCCTGACAGTGTTGTCTCAGTCCCCGGACAGTCTGTTCTATATTCCACCGACAGTGTGGTCTCTGTCCCAGGACTGTCTGTTCAATATACCTTGGACAGTGTGGTCTCAGTCCCAGGTCAGTCTGTATAATATTCCCCCGACAGAGTGGTCTCAATCCCAGTACAGTCTGTTCAATATTAACCTGACAATGTGGTCTCAGTCCCAGGACAGTCTGTTCAATATTCCCCCGACAGTGTGGTCTCAGTCCCAGGAAATTCTGTTCAATATTCCCACGATAGTGTGGTCTCAGTCCCAGGACAGTCTGATCAATATTCCCCCAACAGTGTGGTCTCAGTCAGTGGACAGTCTGTAATATATTCCCCCGACAGTGTTGTCTCAGTCCCCGGACAGTCTGTTCAATATTCCCGCGACAGTGTGGTCTCAGTCCCAGGACATTTTGTTCAATATTCCCCTAAAGTGTCGTCTCAGTCCCAGGACTGTCTGTTCAATATTCGGCCGACGGTGTCGTCTCAGTCCTAGGAAATTCTGGTCAATATTTATCCGAGAGAGTTGTCTCAGTCCCCGGACAGCCTTGTTCAATATTCCCCCGACAGTGCGGTCTCATTTCCAGGACAGTCGGTTCAATATTCCCCCGACAGTGTGTTCTCAGTCCCAGGACAGTCGGTTCAATATTCCGCCGACAGTGTGTTCTCATTCCCAGGACAGTCGGTTCAATATTCCCCAGACAGAGTGTTGTCAGTCCCAAGACAGTCTGTTCAATATTCCCACGACAGTGTGGTCTCTGTCACAGGACAGTCTGTTCAATATTCCCCCGACAGTGTGGTCTCAATCCCAGGACAGTTTGTTCAATATTCCACTACAGTGTGGACTCAGTCCCAGGACAGTCTGTTCAATATTCCCCCGACAGTGTGCTCTCAGTCCCAGTACAATAAGTTCAATATTCCACTACAGTGTGCTCTCAGTACCAGGGCAGACTGTGCAATAATCCCTCGACAGTTTGGTCTCAGTCCCAGGACATTCTGTTCTATATTCACCGACAGGGTGGTCTCAGACCCAGGTCATTCTGTTCAATATTCCCCTGACATTGTGGAATCAGTCCCAGGACAGTCAGTTCAATATTCCCCCGACAGTGTGGTCTCAGTCCCAGGAAATTCTGTTCAATATTCCCCCGATAGTGTGGTCTCAGTCCCAGGACAGTTTGATCAATATTCCTTCAACAGTGTGGTCTCAGTCACTGGACATTCTGTAATATATTCCCCTGACAGTGTTGTCTCAGTCCCCGGACAGTCTGTTCTATATTCCACCGACAGTGTGGTCTCTGTCCCAGGACTGTCTGTTCAATATACCTTGGACAGTGTGGTCTCAGTCCCAGGACAGTCTGTATAATATTCCCCCGACAGAGTGGTCTCAATCCCAGTACAGTCTGTTCAATATTTACCTGACAATGTGGTCTCAGTCCCAGGACAGTCTGTTCAATATTCCCCCGACAGTGTGGTCTCAGTCCCAGGAAATTCTGTTCAATATTCCCACGATAGTGTGGTCTCAGTCCCAGGACAGTCTGATCAATATTCCCCCAACAGTGTGGTCTCATGTCAGTGGACAGTCTGTAATATATTCGCCCGACAGTGTTGTCTCAGTCCCCGGACAGTCTGTTCAATATTCCCGCGACAGTGTGGTCTCAGTCCCAGGACATTTTGTTCAATATTCCCCTAAAGTGTCGTCTCAGTCCCAGGACTCTCTGTTCAATATTCGGCCGACGGTGTCGTCTCAGTCCTAGGAAATTCTGGTCAATATTTATCCGAGAGAGTTGTCTCAGTCCCCGGACAGCCTTGTTCAATATTCCCCCGACAGTGCGGTCTCATTCCCAGGACAGTCTGTTCAATATTCCCCTGACTGTGAGGTCTCAGTCCAAGGTCAGTCTGTTCAATATTCCACCGGCAGTGGGGTCTCATTCCCAGGACAGTCTGTACAATATTCCCCCGATAGTGTTATCTCAGTCCCAGGACACTCTGTTCAACATTCCACGGACAGTGTGGTCTGAGTCCCAGGACAGTATGTTCATTATACCCCCGACAGTGTAGTCTCATTACCAGGACTGTCTGTTCACTATTCCCCCGATAGTGCGGTCTCATTCCCAGGAAAGTCTGTTCAATATTCCCCCGATAGTGTGGTATCAGTCCCTGGACAGTGTGTTCAATATTCCCCCGACAGTGTGGTCTCAGTCCCAGGACATTTTGTTCAATTTTCCCCTACAGTGTGGTCTCAATCCCTGGACATTCTGTTCAATATTCCCCCGAGAGTGTTGTCTCTGTCCCAGGACAGTCTGATCAATATTCACCCAACAATGGGGTCTCAGTCCCAGGATAGTCTCTTCAATATTCCCCCAAATGTGTGGTCTGATTCCCAGGACTTTCTTTTCAATATTCCCCCGATAGTGAGACTCAGTCCCAGGATAAACTTATTAATATTCCCCGGACAGTGTGGTCTCATTCCAAGGACAATCTGTTCAATATTCCCCCGACAGTGTGGTCTCAGATCCAGGACAATCTGTTCAATATTCCCCCGACATTGTGGTTGCCGTCCCAGGACTGTCAGTTCAATATTCCCCGACAGTGTGGTCTCAGTCCCAGGAAAGTCTGTTCTATATTCTCCGACAGGGTGCTCTCAGACCCTAGCAGTCTGTTCAATATTCCTCTGACAGTGTGGTCTCAGTCCGAGGATAAACTTATCAATATTCCCCTTGACAGTGTGGTCTCGTTCCAAGGACAATCTGTTCAATATTCCCCGACAGTGTGGTCTCAGTCCCAGTACATATTGTTCAATATTCCCCTTCAGTGTGGTCTCAGTCCCAGGACAGTCTGTTCAATATTCCCCCGACAGTGTGGTCTCAGTCCCAGGACATATTGTTCAATATTCCCCTTCAGTGTGGTCTCAGTCCCAGGACAGTCTGTTCAATATTCCCCCGACAGTGTGGTCTCTGTCCCTGGACAGTCTGTTCATTATTCCCCCGACAGTTTTGCTCAGTCTAAGGACAGTCTGTACAATATTCCCCCGACATTGTGGTTTCATTCCCAGCCAGTCGGTTCAATATTCCGCCGACAGTGTGTTCTCCTTCCCAGGACAGTCGGTTCAATATTCCCCCGACAGTGTGTTCTCAGTCCCAGGACAGTCTGTTCAATATTCCCACGACAGTGTGGTCTCTGTCACAGGACAGTCTGTTCAATATTCCCCCGAAGGTGTGGTCTCAGTCACAGGACAGTTTGTTCAATATTCCACTACAGTGTGGACTCAGTCCCAGGACAGTCTGTTCAATATTCCCCCGACAGTGTGCTCTCAGTCCCAGTACAATAAGTTCAATATTCCCCTACAGTGTGGTCTCAGTACCAGGGCAGACTGTGCAATAATCCCTCGACAGTTTGGTCTCAGTCCCAGGACAGTCTGTTCTATATTCACCGACAGGGTGGTCTCAGACCCAGGTCATTCTGTTCAATATTCCCCTGACATTGTGGAATCAGTCCCAGGACAGTCTGTTCAATATTCCCCCGACAGTGTGGTCTCAGTCCCAGGAAATTCTGTTCAATATTCCCCCGATAGTGTGGTCTCAGTCACTGGACATTCTGAAATATATTCCCCTGACAGTGTTGTCTCAGTCCCCGGACAGTCTGTTCTATATTCCACCGACAGTGTGGTCTCTGTCCCAGGACTGTCTGTTCAATATACCCTGGACAGTGTGGTCTCAGTCCCAGGACAGTCTGTACAATATTCCCCCGACAGAGTGGTCTCAATCCCAGTACAGTCTGTTCAATATTAACCTGACAATGTGGTCTCAGTCCCAGTACAATCTGTTCATTATTTCCCCGACAGTGGGGTCGCAGTCCCAGGGCAGTCTGTTCAATGTTACCCCGACAATGTGGTCTCAGTCCCAGGACAGGCTGTTCAATATTCCCCCGACTGTGTGGTCTCAATTCCAGTACAATCTGTTCAATATTCCCCCGACAGTGTGTCCTCAGACCCAGGACAGTTTGTTCAATATTCCCCTACAGTTTGGTCTCAGTCCCAGGACAGTCTGTTCAATATTCCCCCTACAGTGTGTTCTCATTCTCAGGACAGTCTGATCAATATTCCCCCGACATTGTGGTCTCAGTCCCAGGACAATCTGTTCAATATTCTCCCGACAGTGTGGTCAGAGACCCAGGACAATCTGTTCAATATTCCCTCGACAAGGTGGTCTCAGACCCAGGACAGTCTGTTCAATATTCCCCCGACAGTGTTGTCTCAATCGCATGACAGTCTGTTCAACATTCTCCCGATAGTGTGGTCTCAGTCCCTGGACAGTCTGTTCAATATTCTTCCGACAGTGTGGTCTCAGTCCCAGGACAGTCTGTGCGGTATTCCCCGACAGTGTGGTCTCAGTCCCAGGACAGTCTGTTAAATATTCCGCCGTAAGTGTGGTCACAGACCCAGGACAGTCTGTTCAATATTCCCCCGACAGTGTGGTCTCTGTCCCAGGACTGTCTGTTCAATATACCCCGGACAGTGTGGCCTCAGTCCCAGGACAGTCTGCACAATATTCCACCGACAGTGTGGTCTCATTCCCGGAACAGTCTGTTCAATATTCCCCTTACAGTCTGTCCTCAGTCCCAGGACAGTCTGTACAATATTCCCCCGACAGTGTGGTCTCAGTCCCAGGACAGTCTGTTCAATATTGCCCCGACAGTGTGGTCTCAGTCCCAGGGCAGTCTGTTCCATATTCCCCTGACAGTATGGTCTCAGACCCAGGACAAACTGTACAATATTCCCCCGACAGTCTGTTCTCAGTCCCAGGAAAGCCTGTTCAATATTCACCAGCCAGGTTGGTCTCAGTTCCAGCACAGCTTGTTCAATATAGGATTGTCTCTTCAATATTCCGCCGACGGTGTGGTCTCATTGCCAGGACAAACTGTTCAATATTCCTCGGACATTGTGGTCTCAGTCCCAGGACAGTCTGTTCAATATTCCCCTGACAGTGTGGTCTCAGTCCCAGGACAGTCTGTTCAATATTCCACCGACAGTGTGGTCTCAGTCCCAGTGCAGTCTGTTCAATAATCCCCCGACAGTGTTGTCTCAGTCCTTGGATAGCCTGTTCAATATTCTCCAGGCAGGTTGGTCTCAGTCCCAGGACAAACTGTTCAATATTCCCACTACAATGTGGTCTCATTCCCAGGACAGTCCGTGCAATATTCCCCGTCAGTGTGGTCTCAGTCCCAGGAGAGTGTGTACAATATTCCCCCAACAGTGTTGTCTGAGAACAAGGACAATCTGTTCAATATTCTGCCGACAGTGTGGTCTCAGTCCCAGGACAGTCCGTGCAATATTCCCCGTCAGTGTGGTCTCAGTCCCAGGACAGTGTGTACAATATTCCCCCGACAGTGTGGTCTCAGTCCCAGGACATTATGTGCAATATTAGCCGACTGTGTGCTCTCAGTCCAAGGACATTCTATTCAATATTCCCCCGAAAGTGTGGTCTCAGTTCAAGGATATTCTATTCAGTATTCCCCCGACAAGGTGGTCTCAGACCCAGGACAGTCTGTTCAATTTTCCCCTACAGTGTGCTCTCTGTCCCAGGACAGTCTGTTCATTATTCCCCCGACAGTGTGTTCTCAGTCGCATGACAGTCTGTTGATTATTCCCCCGATAGTGTGGTCTCAGTACCTGGACAGTCTGTTCAATATTCCCCTGACAGTGTGTTATCAGTCCCAGGACAGTCTGTTCAATATTCCCCCGACAGTGTGGTTTCAGTCCCAGGGCAGTCTGTTCAATATTTCTCCGACAATGTGGTCTCTGTCACAGGACAGGCTGATCAATATTGCACCGACAGTGTGGTCTCAGTCACAGGACAGGCTGTTCAATATTCCCCCGACAGTGTTGTCTCAGACCTTGGACATTTTGTTCAATATTCCCCCGACATTGTTGTCTCATTCCATGGACAGCCTGTTCAATATTCTCCAGCCAGGTTGGTCTCAGTCCCAGCAGAGCCTGTTCAATATTCACCCGACATAGTCGTCTCATTCCCAGGACATTCTGATTAATATTCACCCGACAGTGTGGTCTCAGTCCTTGGACAGTCTGTTCTATATTCCCCCGACAGTGTGCTCTCAGACCCAGGACAAACTGTTCAATATTCCCCCGACTAGGTGGTCTCATTCCCAGGACAAACTGTTCAATATTCCCCCGACATTGTGGTCTCAGTCCCAGGACAGTAGGTTCAATATTCCCCTGACATTGTGGTCTCAGTCCCAGGACAGTCAGTTCAATATTCTTCCGACTGTGGTCTCTCAGTCCCAGGACAGTCTGTGCAATATTCCCCCAACAGTGTGATCTCAGACCCAGAACGATCTGTTCAATATACCACTGACATTGTGGTCGCAGCCCCAGGACAATCAGTTCAATATTCCACCGACAGTGTGGTCTCAGTCCCAGGACATTCTGTTCAATATGCCCACGACAGTGTGCTCTCAGTCCCAGGATGTATTATTCAATATTCCCCTACAGTGTGGTCTCAGTCCCAGTACAGTAAGTATCAATATTCCCCCGAAAGTGTGGTCTCAGTCCCAGGACAGTCTGATCAATATTCCCCCGACAGTGTGGTCTCAGTCCCTGGACAGTCTGTTCAATATTCCCCCGACAGTGTTGTCTCAGTCCCCGGACAGTCTGTTCAATATTTCCCCGAAAGTGTGGTCTCATTCCCAGGACCTTCTGTTCAATATTCTTCGACAGTGTGGTCTCAGTCCCAGGACTGTGCGTTCAGTATTCCCCCGACAGTGTGGTCTCAGTCCCTGGATAGCCTGTTCAATATTCTCCAGGCAGGTTGGTCTCAGTCCCAGGACAGCCTGTCCAATGTTCCCCGTACAGTGTGGTCTCATTACCAGGACAGTCTGATCAATATTCCCCCGACAGTGTAGTCTCAGTCCCAGGACAATCTGTTCAATATTACCCGACAGTGTGGTCTCAGTCCCAGGACAAAATGTTCAATATTCCCCCGACTGTGTGGTCTCAGTCCCAGGACAGTCTGTTCAATATTCCCCCGACTGTGTGGTCTCATTCCCAGGACAGTCTGAACAATATTCCCCCGACAGTGTGGTCTCAGTCCCAGGACAGTCTGTTCAATATTCCGCAAACGGTGTGGTCTCAGTCCCAGTACATTCTGTTCAATATTCTTACGACAGTGTGGTCTCAGTCCCAGTACTGTGCGTTCAAAATTCCCTCGACAGTGTGTTCTCAGTCCCTGGATAGCCTGTTCAATATTGTCCAGGCTGGTTGATCTCAGTCCCATGACAGTCTGTTCAATATTCCCCCAACAGTGTTGTCTCAGTCCCAGGACATTCTGATCATTATTCCCCCGATAGTGTGGTCACAGTCCCAGGACTGTCTGTTCAATATTCCCCCGACAGTGTGCTCTCAGTCCCAGGACATTTTATTCAATATTCCCCTACAGTGTGGTCTCAGTCCCAGTACACTAAGTTCAATATTCCCCCGACAGTGTGGCCTCAGTCCCAGGACATTCTGTTCAATATTCCCCTGACATTGTGGTCTCAGTCCCATGAAATTCTGTTCAATATTCTCCTGATAGTGTGGTCTCAGTCCCTGGATAGCCTGTTCAATATTCTCCAGGCAGGTTGGTCTCAGTCCCAGGACAGCCTGTCCAATGTTCCCCCTACAGTGTGGTCTCATTACCAGGACAGTCTGATCAATATTCCCCCGACAGTGTAGTCTCAGTCCCAGGACAATCTGTTCAATATTCCCCCGACAGTGTGGTCTCAGTCCCAGGACAAAATGTTCAATATTCCCCCGACTGTGTGGTCTCAGTCCCAGGACAGCCTGTTCAATATTCCCACTACAGTGTGGTCTCAGTCCCAGGACAGTCTGTTTAATATTCCCCCGACAGTGTGGTCTCAGTACCAGGATAGTCTGTTCAATATTCCCCCTACAGTGTGGTCTCAGTCCCAGGACAGCCTGTTCAATATTCTCCAGGCGGGTTGGTCTCAGTCCCAGGACAGCCTGTGCAATATTCCCCCGACTGTGTGGTCTCATTCCCAGGACAGTCTGAACAATATTCCCCCGACAGTGTGGTCTCAGTCCCAGGACCATCTGTTCAATATTCTCCCGACAATGTGGTCTCAGTCCCAGGACAGTCTGTTCAATATTCCGCCGATGCTGTGGTCTCAGTCCTAGGACAATCTGTTCAATATTCTTCCGACAGTGTGCTCTCAGTCCCAGGACTTTTTGTTCAATATTCCCCTACAGTGTGGTCTCAGTCCCAGTACAATATGTTCAATATTCCCCCGATATTGTGTTCTCAGTCACAGGACAGTCTGTTCAATATTCTTCCGACAGTGGGGTCTCAGCCCCAGGACAGTCTGTGCAATATTCCCCGACAGTGTGGTCTGAGTCCCAGCACAGTCTGTTCAATATTCCCCCAACAGTCTGATGTCACACCCAGGACGATCTGTTCCATATTCCCCTGACATTGTGGTCGCAGCCCCAAGACAGTCAGTTCAATATTCCCCCGACATTGTGGTCTCAGTCCCATGACATCTGTTCAATATGCCCCCTACAGTGTGCTCTTAATCCCAGGCCATTTTGTTCAATATTCCCCTACTGTGTGGTCTCAGTCCCAGTACAGAAAGTTCAATATTCCCCCAACAGTGTGGTCTCAGTCCCAGGACAGTCTCTGCAATATTCCCCGACATTTTGGTCTCAGTCCCAGGACATTCTATTCAATATTCCCCGACAGTGTGGTCTCAGTCCCAGGACAGTCTGTTCTATATTCCCCGACAGGTTGGTCTCAGACCCAGGACAATCTGTTCAATATTCCCCCGACAGTGTGGTCTCAGTCCCTGGACAGCCTGTTCAATATTGTCCAGGCAGGTTGGTCTCAGTCCCAGGACAGCCTGTTTAATATTCCCCCTATAGTGTGGTCTCAGTCCAAGGACATTCTATTCAATATTCCCCCGACAGTGTGGTCTCAGTCCAAGGACATTCTATTCAATATTTCCCCGACAGGGTGGTCTCAGAGCCAGGACAGTATGTTCAATATTCCCATGAAATTGTGATCTCAGTCCCAGGACAGACTGTTCAATATTCCCCCAACAGTGTGGTCTCAGTCCCAGGACAGTCTGTTCATTATTCCCCCAACAGTGTTCTCTCAGTACCAGGACATTCTGATCATTATTCCCCCGATAGTGTGGTCTCAACCCCAGGACAGTCTGTTCAATATTCCCCTAAAATATGGTCTCTGTCCCAGGACAGTTTGTTCAATATTCCCCCGACAGTGTGGTCTCAGTTCCAGGACAATCTGTTCAATATTACCCCGACAGTGTGGTCTCAGTCCCAGGACAATGTGTTCAATATTCCCATACAGTTTGGTCTCAACCCAGAATAGTCTGTTCAATATTCTCCAGACAGTGTGGTCTCAGTCCCAGTACAGTCTGTCCTATATTCCCCCGACTTTGTGGTCTCAGTCCAGGGACAGCCTGTTCAATATTCCCCGACAGTGAGGTCTCAGTCGCATGACAGTCTATTCAATTTTTCCCCGACAGTGTGGCCTCATCCCTGGACAGTCTTTTCAATATTCCCCCGACAGTGTGGTCTCTGTCACAGGACAGGCTGTTCAATATTTCCCCGATGGTATGGACTCTGTCACAGGACAGTCTGTACAATATTCATCGACAGTGTGGTCTCAGTCGCATGACAGTCTGTTCAATATTCCCCCGACAGTGTGGTGTCAGTCCCAGGACATTTTGTTCAATATTCACCTAAAGTGTGGTCTCAGTCCCAGGACAGTCTGTTCAATATTCCCCCGACAGTGTGGTCTCAGTCCCCGTACATTTTGTTCAATATTCCCCTAAAGTGTGGTCTCAGTCCCAGGACAGTCTGTTCAATATTCGGCCGACGGTGTCATCTCAGTCCCAGTACATTCTGGTCAATATTCTTCCGACAGTGTGCTCTCAGTCCCAGGTCAGTCTGTTCAATATTCCCACGACAGTGTGATCTCAGTTCCAGGACAGCCTGTTCAATATTCTCCAGGCAGTTTGGTCTCAGTCCCTGGACAGCCTGTTCAATATTCCCCCGACAGTGCGGTCTCATTCACACGAGTCTTTTCAATTTTTCCAAGACACTGTTGTCTCACTCCAAGCTCAGTCTGTTCAATAATCCCCCGACAGTGTGGTCTCATTCCCAGGACAGTCTGTTCAATATTCCCCCGATAGTGTGGTCTCAGTCCAAGGTCAGTCTGTTCAATATTCCCCGGACAGCATGGTCTGAGTCCCAGGACAGTCTGTTCATTATTCCCCCGAAAGTGTGGTCTCATTCTAAGGACAGTCTGTTCAATATTCCCCCGATAGTGTGGTCTCATTCCCAGGAAAGTCTGTTCAATATTCCCACGATAGTGTGGTATCAGTCCCAGGACAGTCTGTTCAATATTCCCCCGACAGTGTGGTCTCAGTCCCAGGACAGTCTGTTCAATATTCTCCAGACAGTGTGATCTCATTCCCAAGACAGTCTGTGCAATATTCCCCGACAGTGTGTTCTCAGTCCCAGGACAGTCTGTTCTATATTCCCCGAAAGGCTGGTCTCAGACCCTAGACAGTCTGTTCAATATTCCCCAGACAGTGTGGTCTCAGTCCCAGGACAGTCTGATCAATATTCCGCCGACAGTGTGTTCTCAGCCCCCGGACATTCTGTTCAATATTCCCCCGACAGTGTGGTCTCAGTCCAAGGACAATCTGTTCAATATTCCGCGACAGTGTGGTCTCAGTCCCTGAACAGTCTGTTCAATATTGCCCTTACAGTCTGGTCTCAGTCCCAAGACAGTCAGTTCAATATTGCCCCGAAAGTGTGGTCTCAGTCCCAGGACAGTCTGTTCAATATTCCCCTTGGACTGAGGTCTCTGTCCCAGGACAGTCTGTTCCATTTTCCCCCGACAGTGTGGTCTCAGTCCCAGGTGAGTCTGTTCAATATTCCCCCGACAGTGTGTTCTCAGTCCCAGGACAGTCTGTTCTATATTCTCCCGACAGTGTGGTCTCTGTCCCAGGACAAAATGTTCAATATTCCCCTGACAGTCTGGTCTCATTCCCAGGACAAACTGTTCAATATTCCCCAACAGTGTGGTCTCAGTCCAAGGACAGTGTGTTCAATATTCCCCTACAGTTTGGTCTCAGACCCAGGACTGGCTGTTCAATATTCCCCCGACAGTGTGATCTCAGTTCCAGGACATTTTGTTCAATATTCCCCTACAGTGAGGTCTCAATCCCTGGACAGTCAGTTCAATATTCCCCCGAGAGTGTGGTCTTAGTCCCAGGACAGTCTGTTCAATATTGTCCAGACATTGTGGTCTCTGTCCCAGGACAATATGTGCAATATTCCCCGACAGTGTGGTCTCATTCCCAGGACATTCTGTTCAATATTCCCCCGACAGTGTGGTCTCAGATCCAGGACAATCTGTTCAATATTCCCCCGACAGTGTGGTCTCAGTCCCAGTACATTCTGTGGAATATTCACCGACAGTGTGGTCTTAGTCCCAGGACAGTCTGTTCTATATACCCCGACAGGGTGGTCTCTGTCACAGGACCAGCTGTTCAGTATTCCCCAGACAATGTGCTCTCGGTCCCAGGACAATCTGTTCAATATTCCCCCGCCAGTGTGGTCTCAGTCCCAGGACAGTCTGTTCAATATTCCCCCGACAGTGTGGTCTCAGACCCAGGACAGTCTGTTCAATATTCCGGCGACAGTGTGGTCTCAGTCCCAGGACATTTTGTTCAATATTCCCCTAAACTGTGCTCTTAGTCCCAGGAAAGTCTGTTCAATATTCCGCCGACCATGTCGTCTCAGTCCCAGGACATTCTGGTCAATATTCTTTCGACAGTGTGGTCTCAGTCCCTGGACAGCCTTTTCAATATTCCCCCGACAGTGCGGTCTCATTCCCAGTACAGTCTGATCAATATTCCCCCGATAATGTGGTCTCAGTCCCAGGACAATCTGTTCAATATTCCCCCGATAGTCTGGTCTCATTCCCAGGACAGTCTGGTCAACATTCCCCTACAGTGTGGTCTCTGTCCCAGGACAGTCTGTTCAATATTCCCCTGACAGTGAGGTCTCAGTCCCAGGATAGTCTGTTCAATATTCCCCCTACAGTGTGGTCTCAGTCCCAGGACAGTCTGTTCAATATTCTTCCGACAGTGTGGTCTCAGTCCCAGGACAGCCTGTTCAATATTCTCCAGGCGGGTTGGTCTCAGTCCCAGGACAGCCTGTGCAATATTCCCCCGACTGTGTGGTCTCAGTCCCAGGACAGCCTGTGCAATATTCCCCCGACTGTGTGGTCTCATTCCCAGGACAGTCTGAACAATATTCCCCCGACAGTGTGGTCTCAGTCCCAGGACCATCTGTTCAATATTCTCCCGACAATGTGGTCTCAGTCCCAGGACAGTCTGTTCAATATTCCGCCGATGCTGTGGTCTCAGTCCTAGGACAATCTGTTCAATATTCTTCCGACAGTGTGCTCTCAGTCCCAGGACTTTTTGTTCAATATTCCCCTACAGTGTGGTCTCAGTCCCAGTACAATATGTTCAATATTCCCCCGATATTGTGTTCTCAGTCACAGGACAGTCTGTTCAATATTCTTCCGACAGTGGGGTCTCAGCCCCAGGACAGTCTGTGCAATATTCCCCGACAGTGTGGTCTGAGTCCCAGCACAGTCTGTTCAATATTCCCCCAACAGTCTGATGTCACACCCAGGACGATCTGTTCCATATTCCCCTGACATTGTGGTCGCAGCCCCAAGACAGTCAGTTCAATATTCCCCCGACATTGTGGTCTCAGTCCCATGACATCTGTTCAATATGCCCCCTACAGTGTGCTCTTAATCCCAGGCCATTTTGTTCAATATTCCCCTACTGTGTGGTCTCAGTCCCAGTACAGAAAGTTCAATATTCCCCCAACAGTGTGGTCTCAGTCCCAGGACAGTCTCTGCAATATTCCCCGACATTTTGGTCTCAGTCCCAGGACATTCTATTCAATATTCCCCGACAGTGTGGTCTCAGTCCCAGGACAGTCTGTTCTATATTCCCCGACAGGTTGGTCTCAGACCCAGGACAATCTGTTCAATATTCCCCCGACAGTGTGGTCTCAGTCCCTGGACAGCCTGTTCAATATTGTCCAGGCAGGTTGGTCTCAGTCCCAGGACAGCCTGTTTAATATTCCCCCTATAGTGTGGTCTCAGTCCAAGGACATTCTATTCAATATTCCCCCGACAGTGTGGTCTCAGTCCAAGGACATTCTATTCAATATTTCCCCGACAGGGTGGTCTCAGAGCCAGGACAGTATGTTCAATATTCCCATGAAATTGTGATCTCAGTCCCAGGACAGACTGTTCAATATTCCCCCAACAGTGTGGTCTCAGTCCCAGGACAGTCTGTTCATTATTCCCCCAACAGTGTTCTCTCAGTACCAGGACATTCTGATCATTATTCCCCCGATAGTGTGGTCTCAACCCCAGGACAGTCTGTTCAATATTCCCCTAAAATATGGTCTCTGTCCCAGGACAGTTTGTTCAATATTCCCCCGACAGTGTGGTCTCAGTTCCAGGACAATCTGTTCAATATTACCCCGACAGTGTGGTCTCAGTCCCAGGACAATGTGTTCAATATTCCCATACAGTTTGGTCTCAACCCAGAATAGTCTGTTCAATATTCTCCAGACAGTGTGGTCTCAGTCCCAGTACAGTCTGTCCTATATTCCCCCGACTTTGTGGTCTCAGTCCAGGGACAGCCTGTTCAATATTCCCCGACAGTGAGGTCTCAGTCGCATGACAGTCTATTCAATTTTTCCCCGACAGTGTGGCCTCATCCCTGGACAGTCTTTTCAATATTCCCCCGACAGTGTGGTCTCTGTCACAGGACAGGCTGTTCAATATTTCCCCGATGGTATGGACTCTGTCACAGGACAGTCTGTACAATATTCATCGACAGTGTGGTCTCAGTCGCATGACAGTCTGTTCAATATTCCCCCGACAGTGTGGTGTCAGTCCCAGGACATTTTGTTCAATATTCACCTAAAGTGTGGTCTCAGTCCCAGGACAGTCTGTTCAATATTCCCCCGACAGTGTGGTCTCAGTCCCCGTACATTTTGTTCAATATTCCCCTAAAGTGTGGTCTCAGTCCCAGGACAGTCTGTTCAATATTCGGCCGACGGTGTCATCTCAGTCCCAGTACATTCTGGTCAATATTCTTCCGACAGTGTGGTCTCAGTCCCAGGTCAGTCTGTTCAATATTCCCCCGACAGTGTGATCTCAGTTCCAGGACAGCCTGTTCAATATTCTCCAGGCAGTTTGGTCTCAGTCCCTGGACAGCCTGTTCAATATTCCCCCGACAGTGCGGTCTCATTCACACGAGTCTTTTCAATTTTTCCAAGACACTGTTGTCTCACTCCAAGCTCAGTCTGTTCAATAATCCCCCGACAGTGTGGTCTCATTCCCAGGACAGTCTGTTCAATATTCCCCCGATAGTGTGGTCTCAGTCCAAGGTCAGTCTGTTCAATATTCCCCGGACAGCATGGTCTGAGTCCCAGGACAGTCTGTTCATTATTCCCCCGAAAGTGTGGTCTCATTCTAAGGACAGTCTGTTCAATATTCCCCCGATAGTGTGGTCTCATTCCCAGGAAAGTCTGTTCAATATTCCCACGATAGTGTGGTATCAGTCCCAGGACAGTCTGTTCAATATTCCCCCGACAGTGTGGTCTCAGTCCCAGGACAGTCTGTTCAATATTCTCCAGACAGTGTGTTCTCAGTCCCAGGACAGTCTGTTCTATATTCCCCGAAAGGCTGGTCTCAGACCCTAGACAGTCTGTTCAATATTCCCCAGACAGTGTGGTCTCAGTCCCAGGACAGTCTGATCAATATTCCGCCGACAGTGTGTTCTCAGCCCCCGGACATTCTGTTCAATATTCCCCCGACAGTGTGGTCTCAGTCCAAGGACAATCTGTTCAATATTCCCCGACAGTGTGGTCTCAGTCCCTGAACAGTCTGTTCAATATTGCCCTTACAGTCTGGTCTCAGTCCCAAGACAGTCAGTTCAATATTGCCCCGAAAGTGTGGTCTCAGTCCCAGGACAGTCTGTTCAATATTCCCCTTGGACTGAGGTCTCTGTCCCAGGACAGTCTGTTCCATTTTCCCCCGACAGTGTGGTCTCAGTCCCAGGTGAGTCTGTTCAATATTCCCCCGACAGTGTGTTCTCAGTCCCAGGACAGTCTGTTCTATATTCTCCCGACAGTGTGGTCTCTGTCCCAGGACAAAATGTTCAATATTCCCCTGACAGTCTGGTCTCATTCCCAGGACAAACTGTTCAATATTCCCCAACAGTGTGGTCTCAGTCCAAGGACAGTGTGTTCAATATTCCCCTACAGTTTGGTCTCAGACCCAGGACTGGCTGTTCAATATTCCCCCGACAGTGTGATCTCAGTTCCAGGACATTTTGTTCAATATTCCCCTACAGTGAGGTCTCAATCCCTGGACAGTCAGTTCAATATTCCCCCGAGAGTGTGGTCTTAGTCCCAGGACAGTCTGTTCAATATTGTCCAGACATTGTGGTCTCTGTCCCAGGACAATATGTGCAATATTCCCCGACAGTGTGGTCTCATTCCCAGGACATTCTGTTCAATATTCCCCCGACAGTGTGGTCTCAGATCCAGGACAATCTGTTCAATATTCCCCCGACAGTGTGGTCTCAGTCCCAGTACATTCTGTGGAATATTCACCGACAGTGTGGTCTTAGTCCCAGGACAGTCTGTTCTATATACCCCGACAGGGTGGTCTCTGTCACAGGACCAGCTGTTCAGTATTCCCCAGACAATGTGCTCTCGGTCCCAGGACAATCTGTTCAATATTCCCCCGCCAGTGTGGTCTCAGTCCCAGGACAGTCTGTTCAATATTCCCCCGACAGTGTGGTCTCAGACCCAGGACAGTCTGTTCAATATTCCGGCGACAGTGTGGTCTCAGTCCCAGGACATTTTGTTCAATATTCCCCTAAACTGTGCTCTTAGTCCCAGGAAAGTCTGTTCAATATTCCGCCGACCATGTCGTCTCAGTCCCAGGACATTCTGGTCAATATTCTTTCGACAGTGTGGTCTCAGTCCCTGGACAGCCTTTTCAATATTCCCCCGACAGTGCGGTCTCATTCCCAGTACAGTCTGATCAATATTCCCCCGATAATGTGGTCTCAGTCCCAGGACAATCTGTTCAATATTCCCCCGATAGTCTGGTCTCATTCCCAGGACAGTCTGGTCAACATTCCCCTACAGTGTGGTCTCTGTCCCAGGACAGTCTGTTCAATATTCCCCTGACAGTGAGGTCTCAGTCCCAGGATAGTCTGTTCAATATTCCCCCTACAGTGTGGTCTCAGTCCCAGGACAGTCTGTTCAATATTCTTCCGACAGTGTGGTCTCAGTCCCAGGACAGCCTGTTCAATATTCTCCAGGCGGGTTGGTCTCAGTCCCAGGACAGCCTGTGCAATATTCCCCCGACTGTGTGGTCTCATTCCCAGGACAGTCTGAACAATATTCCCCCGACAGTGTGGTCTCAGTCCCAGGACCATCTGTTCAATATTCTCCCGACAATGTGGTCTCAGTCCCAGGACAGTCTGTTCAATATTCCGCCGATGCTGTGGTCTCAGTCCTAGGACAATCTGTTCAATATTCTTCCGACAGTGTGCTCTCAGTCCCAGGACTTTTTGTTCAATATTCCCCTACAGTGTGGTCTCAGTCCCAGTACAATATGTTCAATATTCCCCCGATATTGTGTTCTCAGTCACAGGACAGTCTGTTCAATATTCTTCCGACAGTGGGGTCTCAGCCCCAGGACAGTCTGTGCAATATTCCCCGACAGTGTGGTCTGAGTCCCAGCACAGTCTGTTCAATATTCCCCCAACAGTCTGATGTCACACCCAGGACGATCTGTTCCATATTCCCCTGACATTGTGGTCGCAGCCCCAAGACAGTCAGTTCAATATTCCCCCGACATTGTGGTCTCAGTCCCATGACATCTGTTCAATATGCCCCCTACAGTGTGCTCTTAATCCCAGGCCATTTTGTTCAATATTCCCCTACTGTGTGGTCTCAGTCCCAGTACAGAAAGTTCAATATTCCCCCAACAGTGTGGTCTCAGTCCCAGGACAGTCTCTGCAATATTCCCCGACATTTTGGTCTCAGTCCCAGGACATTCTATTCAATATTCCCCGACAGTGTGGTCTCAGTCCCAGGACAGTCTGTTCTATATTCCCCGACAGGTTGGTCTCAGACCCAGGACAATCTGTTCAATATTCCCCCGACAGTGTGGTCTCAGTCCCTGGACAGCCTGTTCAATATTGTCCAGGCAGGTTGGTCTCAGTCCCAGGACAGCCTGTTTAATATTCCCCCTATAGTGTGGTCTCAGTCCAAGGACATTCTATTCAATATTCCCCCGACAGTGTGGTCTCAGTCCAAGGACATTCTATTCAATATTTCCCCGACAGGGTGGTCTCAGAGCCAGGACAGTATGTTCAATATTCCCATGAAATTGTGATCTCAGTCCCAGGACAGACTGTTCAATATTCCCCCAACAGTGTGGTCTCAGTCCCAGGACAGTCTGTTCATTATTCCCCCAACAGTGTTCTCTCAGTACCAGGACATTCTGATCATTATTCCCCCGATAGTGTGGTCTCAACCCCAGGACAGTCTGTTCAATATTCCCCTAAAATATGGTCTCTGTCCCAGGACAGTTTGTTCAATATTCCCCCGACAGTGTGGTCTCAGTTCCAGGACAATCTGTTCAATATTACCCCGACAGTGTGGTCTCAGTCCCAGGACAATGTGTTCAATATTCCCATACAGTTTGGTCTCAACCCAGAATAGTCTGTTCAATATTCTCCAGACAGTGTGGTCTCAGTCCCAGTACAGTCTGTCCTATATTCCCCCGACTTTGTGGTCTCAGTCCAGGGACAGCCTGTTCAATATTCCCCGACAGTGAGGTCTCAGTCGCATGACAGTCTATTCAATTTTTCCCCGACAGTGTGGCCTCATCCCTGGACAGTCTTTTCAATATTCCCCCGACAGTGTGGTCTCTGTCACAGGACAGGCTGTTCAATATTTCCCCGATGGTATGGACTCTGTCACAGGACAGTCTGTACAATATTCATCGACAGTGTGGTCTCAGTCGCATGACAGTCTGTTCAATATTCCCCCGACAGTGTGGTGTCAGTCCCAGGACATTTTGTTCAATATTCACCTAAAGTGTGGTCTCAGTCCCAGGACAGTCTGTTCAATATTCCCCCGACAGTGTGGTCTCAGTCCCCGTACATTTTGTTCAATATTCCCCTAAAGTGTGGTCTCAGTCCCAGGACAGTCTGTTCAATATTCGGCCGACGGTGTCATCTCAGTCCCAGTACATTCTGGTCAATATTCTTCCGACAGTGTGGTCTCAGTCCCAGGTCAGTCTGTTCAATATTCCCCCGACAGTGTGATCTCAGTTCCAGGACAGCCTGTTCAATATTCTCCAGGCAGTTTGGTCTCAGTCCCTGGACAGCCTGTTCAATATTCCCCCGACAGTGCGGTCTCATTCACACGAGTCTTTTCAATTTTTCCAAGACACTGTTGTCTCACTCCAAGCTCAGTCTGTTCAATAATCCCCCGACAGTGTGGTCTCATTCCCAGGACAGTCTGTTCAATATTCCCCCGATAGTGTGGTCTCAGTCCAAGGTCAGTCTGTTCAATATTCCCCGGACAGCATGGTCTGAGTCCCAGGACAGTCTGTTCATTATTCCCCCGAAAGTGTGGTCTCATTCTAAGGACAGTCTGTTCAATATTCCCCCGATAGTGTGGTCTCATTCCCAGGAAAGTCTGTTCAATATTCCCACGATAGTGTGGTCTCAGTCCCAGGACAGTCTGTTCAATATTCTCCAGACAGTGTGATCTCATTCCCAAGACAGTCTGTGCAATATTCCCCGACAGTGTGTTCTCAGTCCCAGGACAGTCTGTTCTATATTCCCCGAAAGGCTGGTCTCAGACCCTAGACAGTCTGTTCAATATTCCCCAGACAGTGTGGTCTCAGTCCCAGGACAGTCTGATCAATATTCCGCCGACAGTGTGTTCTCAGCCCCCGGACATTCTGTTCAATATTCCCCCGACAGTGTGGTCTCAGTCCCTGAACAGTCTGTTCAATATTGCCCTTACAGTCTGGTCTCAGTCCCAAGACAGTCAGTTCAATATTGCCCCGAAAGTGTGGTCTCAGTCCCAGGACAGTCTGTTCAATATTCCCCTTGGACTGAGGTCTCTGTCCCAGGACAGTCTGTTCCATTTTCCCCCGACAGTGTGGTCTCAGTCCCAGGTGAGTCTGTTCAATATTCCCCCGACAGTGTGTTCTCAGTCCCAGGACAGTCTGTTCTATATTCTCCCGACAGTGTGGTCTCTGTCCCAGGACAAAATGTTCAATATTCCCCTGACAGTCTGGTCTCATTCCCAGGACAAACTGTTCAATATTCCCCAACAGTGTGGTCTCAGTCCAAGGACAGTGTGTTCAATATTCCCCTACAGTTTGGTCTCAGACCCAGGACTGGCTGTTCAATATTCCCCCGACAGTGTGATCTCAGTTCCAGGACATTTTGTTCAATATTCCCCTACAGTGAGGTCTCAATCCCTGGACAGTCAGTTCAATATTCCCCCGAGAGTGTGGTCTTAGTCCCAGGACAGTCTGTTCAATATTGTCCAGACATTGTGGTCTCTGTCCCAGGACAATATGTGCAATATTCCCCGACAGTGTGGTCTCATTCCCAGGACATTCTGTTCAATATTCCCCCGACAGTGTGGTCTCAGATCCAGGACAATCTGTTCAATATTCCCCCGACAGTGTGGTCTCAGTCCCAGTACATTCTGTGGAATATTCACCGACAGTGTGGTCTTAGTCCCAGGACAGTCTGTTCTATATACCCCGACAGGGTGGTCTCTGTCACAGGACCAGCTGTTCAGTATTCCCCAGACAATGTGCTCTCGGTCCCAGGACAATCTGTTCAATATTCCCCCGCCAGTGTGGTCTCAGTCCCAGGACAGTCTGTTCAATATTCCCCCGACAGTGTGGTCTCAGACCCAGGACAGTCTGTTCAATATTCCGGCGACAGTGTGGTCTCAGTCCCAGGACATTTTGTTCAATATTCCCCTAAACTGTGCTCTTAGTCCCAGGAAAGTCTGTTCAATATTCCGCCGACCATGTCGTCTCAGTCCCAGGACATTCTGGTCAATATTCTTTCGACAGTGTGGTCTCAGTCCCTGGACAATCTGTTCAATATTCCCCCGATAGTCTGGTCTCATTCCCAGGACAGTCTGGTCAACATTCCCCTACAGTGTGGTCTCTGTCCCAGGACAGTCTGTTCAATATTCCCCTGACAGTGAGGTCTCAGTCCCAGGACAGTCTGTTCATTATTTCCCGGACACTGTGCTCTCAGTCCAAGGTCAGTATATTCAATATTACCCCGACAGTGGGGTCTCATTCCCAGGATATTCTGTACAATATTCCACCGATAGTGTGGTCTCAGTCCCAGGACATTAAGTTCAATATTGCACGGACAGTGTGGTCTGAGTCCCTGGACAGTCTGTTCATTATTCACCCGACAGTGTGGTCTCATTCCCAGGACATTCTGTTCACTATTCCCCCGATAGTGTGGTCTCATTCCCAGGAAAGTCATTTCAATATTCCCCCGATAGTGTGGTATCAGTCCCAGGACATTCTGTTCAATATTCCCCCAATAGTGTGGTATCAGTCCCAGGACAGTGTGTTCAATATTCCCCTACAGTTTGGTCTCAGACCCAGGACAGGCTGTTCAATATTCCCCCGACAGTGTGGTCTCAGTCCCAGGACATTTTGTTCAATATTCCCCTACAGTGTGGTCTCAATCCCTGGACAGTCAGTTCTATATTCCACCGAAAGTGTGGTCTCAGGCCAAGGACAGTCTGTTCAATATTCCCCAACAGGTTGTTCTCAGACCCTACACAGTCTGTTCAATATTCCCCTGACAGTGTGTTCTCAGTCCCAGGACAGTCTGTTCAATATTCCCTGACAGGGTGTTCTCAGACCCTACACAGTCTGTTCAATATTCCCCTACAGTGTGGTCTCAATCCCTGGACAGTCAGTTCTATATTCCCCCGAAAGTGTGGTCTCAGGCCAAGGACAGTCTGTTCAATATTCCCCGACAGGTTGTTCTCAGACCCTACACAGTCTGTTCAACATTCCCCTACAGTGTGGTCTCTGTCCCAGGACAGTCTGTTCAATATTCCCCTGACAGTGAGGTCTCAGTCCAAGGACAGTCTGTTCATTATTTCCCGGACAGTGTGCTCTCAGTCCAAGGTCAGTATGTTCAATATTACCCCGATAGTGGGGTCTCATTCCCAGGACATTCTGTACAATATTCCACCGATAGTGTGGTCTCAGTCCCAGGACAGTAAGTTCAATATTTCTCCGACAGTGTGGTCTCATTCTCAGGACATTCTGTTCAATATTCCCCGGACAGTGTGGTCTCAGTCCCAGGGCAGTCTGTTCAATATTCCTCCGACAGTGTGGTCTCAGTTCAAGGACAATCTATTCAATATTCCTCCGACAGTGTGGTCTCAGTCCCAAGACAGTGTGTTCAATATTCCCCCGACATTCAGGTCTCAGTCCCAGGAAAGTCTGTTCAATATTCCCCCAACAGTGTGGTCTCAGTCCCAGGACAGTCTGTTCAATATTCCCCAGACAGTGTGGTCTCAGTCCCAGGACAGTCTGATCAACATTCTCCCGACAGTGTGCTCTCAGTTCCTGGACAGTCTGTTCAATAATCCACCGACAGTGTTGTCTCAATCCCTGGATAGCCTGTTCAATATTCTCCAGGCAGGTTGGTCTCAGTCCCAGGACAGCCTGTTCAATATTCCCCCTACTGTGTGGTCTCATTCCCACAACAGTCTGATCAATATTCCCCCGACATTGTGGTCTCAGTCCCAAGACAATCTGTTCAATATTCTCCCGACACAATGGTCTTAGTCCCAGGACAGTCCATGCAATATTCCCCGTCAGTGTGGTCTCAGTCCCAGGACAGTCTGTTCATTATTCCCCCAACAGTGTGGTCTCAGTCCCAGGACAGTCTGTTCAATATTCCCCCAACAGTGTGGGCTCAGTCCCAGGACATTCTGATCATTATTCACGCCAAAAGTTTGGTCTCAGTCCCAGGACAGTCTGTTCAATATTCCCCTACAGTGTGGTCTCTGTCCCAGGACAGTCTATTCAATATTTCCCCGACTGTGTGGTCTCAGTCGCATGACAGTCCATTAAATGTTCCCCCGATAGTGTGGTCTCAGTCCCTGGACAGTCTGTTCAATATTCCCCTGACAGTGTGGTCTCTGTCCCAGGTCAGTCTGTTCAATATTCCCCTGACAGTGTGGTCTCAGTCCCTGGACAGTCTTTTCCATATTACCCCGACAGTGTGGTATCAGTCCCAGGACAGTCTGTTCAATATTCCCCCGACAGTGTGGTCTCATTCCCAGGACAGTCTGTTAAATATTCCCCCGACAGTGTGTACTCAGACCGAGGGCAGTCTGTTCAATATTCCCCCGACAATGTGGTCTCAGTCCCCGGACAGGCTGTTCAATATTTCCCCGACAGTGTGGTCTCATTCCCAGAACAGTCTGTTCAACATTCCCCCGACAGTGTGGTCTCAGTCCCAGGGCAGTCTGTTCAATATTCCTCCGACGGTGTGGTCTCAGTTCCAGGACAATCTATTCAATATTCCTCCGACAGTGTGGTCTCAGTCCCAGGACAGTGTGTTCAATATTCCCCCGACATTGTGGTCTCAGTCGCATGACAGTCTGTTCATTATTCCCCCGACAGTGGGGTCTCAGTCCCAGGACAGTCAGTTCCATATTCCCCCGACAGTGTGGTATCAGTCCCAGGACAGTCTGTTCAATATTTCGCCGACAGTGTGGTCTCAGTCCCAGTGCAGTCTCTTCAATATTCTCCCCACAACGTGGTCTCAGTCCCAGGACAGGTTGTTCAATATTCCCCCGACAGTGTGGTCTCAGCCCCAGGACAGTCTGTTCCATATTCCCCCGACAGTGTGGTATCAGTTCCAGGACAATCTGTACAATATTCCCCCGACAGTGTGGTCTCATTCAAAGGACAGTCTGTTAAATATTCCCCCGACAGTGTGGACTCAGTCCCAGGTCAGTCTTTTCAATATTCCCCAGACAGTGTTGTCTCAGTCCCTGGATACCCTGTTCAATATTCTCCAGGCAGGTTGGTCTCAGTCCCAGGACAGCCTGTTCAATATACCCCCTACTGTGTGGTCTCATTCCCACAACAGTCTGATCAATATTCCCCTGACATTGTGGTCTCAGTCCCAGGACAGTCCGTGCAATATTCCCCCTCAGTGTGGTCTCAGTCCGAGGACAGTGTGTACAATACTCCCCCAAAAGTGTGGTCTCCGTCCCAGGACATTATGTGCAATATACCCGACAGTATGCTCTCAGTCCAAGGACATTCTATTCAATATTCCCCCGACAGTGTGGTCTCAGTCAAAGGAAATTCTATTCAATAATCCCCCGACAAGGTGGTCTCATCCCCAGGACAGTCTGGTCAATATTCCCCTGACAGTGTGGTCTCAGTCCCAGGACAGTCTGTTCATTAGTCCCCCAACAGTGTGGTCTCAGTCCCAGGACAGTCTGTTCATTATTCCCCAAATGTGTGGGCTCAGTCCCAGGTCATTCTGAACATTATTCACGCCAATAGTGTGGTCTCAGTCCCAGGACAGTCTCTTCAATATTCCCCTACAGTGTGGTCTCTGTCCCAGGTCAGGCTGTTCAATATTCCACCGACTGTGTGGTCTCAGTCGCATGACAGTCCGTTAAATGTTCCCCCGATAGTGTGGTCTCAGTCCCTGGACAGTCTGTTCAATATTCCCCTGACAGTGTGGTCTCTGTCCCAGGTCAGTCTGTTCAATATTCCCCTGACAGTGTGGTCTCTGTCCCAGGTCAGTCTGTTCAATATTCCCCTGACAGTGTGGTATCAGTCCCAGGACAGTCTGTTAAATATTCCCCGGACAGTGTGGACTCAGTTCCAGGACAATCTATTCAATATTCCTCTGACAGTGTGGTCTCAGTCCCAGGACAGTGTGTTCAATATTCCCCCGACAGTGTGGTCTCAGTCCCAGGTCAGTCTCTTCTATATTACCCCGGCAGTTTGGTCTCAGTCCCAGGACAGTCTGTTCAATATTCCCCCGACAGTGTGGTCTCAGTCGCATGACAGTCTGTTCATTATTTCCCGACAGTGGGGTCTCCGTCCCAGGACAGTCAGTTCCGTATTCCACCAACAGTGTGGTATCAGTCCCAGGACAGTCTGTTCAATATTTCTCCGACAATGTGGTCTCAGTCCCAGTGCAGTCTCTTCAACATTCCCCCGACAACGTGGTCTCAGTCCCAGGACAGACTGTTCAATATTCCCCCGACAGTGTGGTCTCAGTCCCAGGACAGTCTGTTCCGTATTCCCCCGACAGTGTGGTATCAGTCCCAGGACAGTCTGTTCAATATTCCCCCGACAGTGTGGTCTCATTCCCAGGACAGTCTGTTAAATATTCCCCCGACAGCGTGGTCTCAGTCCCAGGGCAGTCTGTTCAATATTCCTCCAGCAGTGTGGTCTCAGTTCCAGGACAATCTATTCAATATTCCTCCGACAGTGTGGTCTCAGTCCCAGGACAGTGTGTTCAATATTCCCCCGACATTGAGGTCTCAGTCCCAGGAAAGTCTGTTCAATATTCCCACGACAGTGTGGTCTCAGTCCCAAGACAGTCGCTTCTATATTCCCCCGACAGTGTGGTCATAGACCAAGGACAATCTGTTTAATATTCCCTCGACTGTGTGCTCTGAGTCCCAGGACATTTTGTTCAATATTTCCCTACAGTGTGGTCTCAGTCCCAGGACAGTTAGTTCAATATTCCCCCGACAGTGTGGTCTCAGTCCTAGGACAGTCTGTGCACTATTCCCCGACAGTCTTGTCACAGACCCAGGACATTCTGTTCAATATTCCCCTGACAGTGTGGTCTCAATCCCAGGACAGTCTGTTCAATATTCCCCCGACAGTGTGCTCTCAGTCCCAGTACAATAAGTTCAATATTCCACTACAGTGTGGTCTCAGTCTCTGGACAGTCTGTTAAATATTCCCCCGACAGTGTGGTCTCAGTCCCTGGACAGACTGTTCCATATTCCCCCGACAGTGTGGTCTCAATACCAGGGCAGTCTGTTCAATTTTCGTCCGACAGTGTTGTCTCAGTTCCAGCAGAATCTATTCAATATTCCCCCGACAGTGTGGACTCAGTCCCAGGACAGTGTGTTCAATATTCCCCCGACATTGAGGTCTCAATCCCAGGACAGTCTGTTGAATATTCCACCGACAGTTTGGTCTCAGTCCCAGGACAGTCTGTTCTATATTTCCCCGACAGTGTGCTCTCTGTCCCAGGACAGTCTGTTCAATATTCCCCTACAGTGTGGTCTCTGTCCCACGACAGTCTGTACAATATTCCACCGACAGTGGGGTCTCAGTCCCAGGACAGTCAGTTCCATATTCCCCCTACAGTGTGGTATCAGTCCCAGGACAGTCTGTTCAATATTTCCCCGACAGTGTGGTCTCAGTCCCAGGACAGTCTGTTCAATATTCCCCCGACAGTGTGGTCTCAGTTCCAGGACAATCTGTTCATTATTCCCCCGACAGTGTGGTCACAGTCCCAGGACAGTGTTTTCAATATTCCCCTACAGTGTGGTCTCAGTCCCAGCACATTGTATTCAATATTCCAAAGACAGCGAGGTCTCAGTCCCAGGATAGTCTGTTCAATATTCCCCCAACCGTGTGGTCTCTGTCCCAGGATAGTCTGTTTAATATTCCCCAAACAGTGTGGTCTCTGTCAAAGGACAGTCTGTTCAATATTCCCCCGAAATTTTGTTCTCAGTCCCAGGACAGTCTGTTCAATAGGCCCCCGACTGTGTGGTCTCAGTCCCAGGACAGCCTGTTCAATGTTCCCCCGTCTGTGTGGTCTCAGTCCTAGGACAGTCTGTGCACTATTCTCCGACAGTGTGGTCTTAGTCCGAGGACATTCTATTCAATATTCCACCGACAGTGTGGTCTCAGTCTCCGGATTGTCTGTTCTATATTCCCCGACAATGTTGTCACAGACCCAGGACATTCTGTTCAATATTCCCCTGACAGTGTGGTCTCAGTCCCAGGACAGTCTGATCAATATTCCCCCGACAGTGTGGTCTCAGTCCCTGGACAATCTGTTTTTCAATATTCCGCAGACAATGTTGTCTCAGTCCCAGGACAGTCTGTTCAATATTCCCCCGACAGTGTGGTCTCAGACCCAGGACAGAATGATCAATATTCCCCCGACAGTGTGGTCTCAGTCCCAGGACATTCTGTTCAATATTCCCCAGATAGTGTCGTCTCAGTCCCAAGACAGTCTGTTCAATAAGCCCCCGACAGTCTGTTCTCAGTCCTAAGGAGAGCCTGTTCAATATTCTCCAGGCAGGTTGATCTCAGTCCCAGGACAGCCTGTTCAATAATCCACCGACAGTGAGGTCTCAGTCCCAGGACAGTCTGTTCCATATTCCCCCGACATTGTGGACTCAGTCCCAGACAGTCTGTTCAATATTCTTCTGACAGTGTGGTCTCATTCACAGGACAGTTTGTTCAATATTCTCCCGACAGTGTGGTCTCATTCCCAGGATACTCTGTTCAATATTCCCCCGACAGTGTGGTCTCATTCCCAGGAGAGTCTATTCAATATTCCCCGACAGAGTTGTCTCAATCCCAGGACAGCCTGCGCAATATTCCCCGAAATTGTGGTCTCATTCTCAGGACAGTCTGTTCAATATTCCCCGAAAAGTGGTCTCAGTCCCAGGACAGCCTGTTCAATATTCCCCCGACAGTGTGGTCTCAGTCCCAGGACAGTCTGTTCAATATTCCCCCGACAGTGTGGTTTCATTCCCAGGACAGTCTCTTAATATTCCCCGACAGTGAGGTGTCAGTCCAAGGTCCGTCTGTTCAATATTCCCGAAACAATCTGGTCTTAGTCCCAGGACATTAACTAAAATATTCCCCCGACAGTCTAGTCTCATTCCCAGGTCCGTCTGTTCAATATTCCCACGACAGTGTGGTCTCAGTCTCAGTACATTCTGTTCAATATTCGCCCGACAGTCTGGTCTCAGTCCCAGGACAGTCTGTTCATTATTCTCCAGACGATGTGGTCTAAGTCCCAGGACAGTCTGCACAATATTCCCCGAAAGTGTGGTCTCATTCTCAGGACAGTCTGTTCAACATTCCACCGACAGTGTGGTCTCGGACAGAGGACAGCCTGTTCAATATTCCCCCAAATGTGTTGTCTCAGTTCCAGGACAGTCTGTTCAATATTCTCCAGACAGTGTGGTCTCTGTCCCAGGACAGCTTGTTCAATATTCCCTCGACTGTGTGTTCTCAGTCCCAGGACAGACTGTTCAATATTCCCCCGACAGTGTGGTTTCAGTCCCTGGACAGACTGTTCAATATTCCCCAGACAGTGTGGTCTCATTCCCATAACATACTGTTCAATATTCCCCCGACAGTGTGGTCTCAGTTCCAGGACAGTCTGTTCAATATTCCCTCGACAGTGTGGTCTCAGTCCCAGGACAGTCTGTACAATACTCCCCCGACAGTGTCGTCTCATTCCCAGGACAGTCTCTTAATATTCCCCGATAGTGTGGTCTCAGTCCCAGGACATTCTGTTCAATATTCCCGCGACAATCTGGTCTTAGTCCCAGGATATTCTGTAGAATATTCCCCTGACAGTCTGGTCTCATTCCCAGGTCCGTCTGTTCAATATTCCACCAACAGTTGGTCCCAGTCCCAGGACAGTCTGCGCAATATTCCCCGAAATTGTGGTCTCATTCTCAGGACAGTCTGTTCAATATTCCCCGAAATGTGGTCTCAGTCCAAGGACAGTCTGTTCAATATTCCACCGACAGTGTGGTCTCATTCCCAGGAGAGTCTATTCAATATTCCCCGACAGTGTTGTCTCAGTCCCAGGACAGTCTGCGCAATATTCCCCGATAGTGTGGTCTCATTCTCTGGACAGTCTGTTCAATATTCCTCCGACAGTGTGGTCTCAGTCCCAGGACCGTCTGTTCAATATTCCCGCGACAATCAGGTCTTAGTCCCAGGACATTCTGTAGAATATACCCCCGATAGTCTAGTCTCATTCCCAGGTCCGTCTGTTCGATATTCCCCCGACAGTGTGGACTCAGTCCCTGGACAGTCTGTTCAATATTCACCCGACAGTGTGGTCTCATTCCCAGGACAGTCTCTTAATATTCCCCGACAGTGAGGTGTCAGTCCCAGGGCATTCTGTTCAATATTCCCCAGAAAGTGTGGTCTAAATACCAGGACAGATTGTTCAATATTCCCCTGACAGTCTGGTCTCAGTCCCAGGACAGTCAGTTCAATATTCCTCCGACAGTGTGGTCTCAGTCCCAGGACAGTCTGTTCAATATTCCCCCGGCAGTGTGGTTTCAGTCCCAGGACAGTCCGTTCAATATTCCCCCGACAGTGTGGTCTCATTCCCTGAACATTCTGTTCAATATTCCCCGGACAGTGTGGTCTCTGTCCCAGGACAAACTGTTCAATATTCCCACGATAATGTGATCTCATTCCCAGGACAGTATGTTCAATATTCCACCGACATTCTGGTCTCATTCCCAGTACAGTCAGTTCAATATTGCCCCGACAGTGTGGTCTCAGTCCCTGGACAGTCTGTTCAATATTCCCCCGACAGTCTGGTCTCAGTCCCAGGACAGTCTGTTCATTATTCTCCAGAGGATGTGGTCTCAGTCCAAGGACAATCTGTTCAATATTCCCCCGACAGTGTTGTCTCAGTCCCACGTCCGTCTGCGCAAAATTCCCCAAAACTGTGGTCTCATTCTCAGGACAGTCTGTTCAATATTCCCCGAAAGTGTGGTCTCAGTCCAAGGACAGTCTGTTCAATATTCTCCAGACTGTGCGGTCTCAATCGCAGCACAGTCTGTTCAATATTCCCCCGACAGTGAAGTCTCATTCCCAGGACAGTCTCTTAAATATTCCCCGGAAGTGCGGTCTCAGTATCACGACCGTCTGTTCAATATTCCCACGACAATCTGGTCTTAGCCCCAGGACATTCTGTAGAATATTCCCCCGACAGTCTGGTCTCATTTCCAGGTCCGTCTGTCCAATATTCCATCGACAGGGTGGTCCCAGTCCCAGGACAGTCTGCGCAATATTCCACGAAAGTGTGGTCTCATTCCCAGGACAGTCTGTTCAATATTCCCCCGACAGTGTGGTCTCGGACACAGGACAGTCTGTTCAATGTTCCCCCGAAAGTGCTGTCTCAGTCCGAGGACAGTCTGATCAATATTCTCCAGACAGTATGGTCTCTGTCCCAGGACAGCCAGTTCAATATTCCCACGACAGTGTGTTCTCAGTCCCAGGACAGTCTGTTCAATATTCCCCCGACAGTGTGGCTTCAGTCCCAGGACAGACTGTTCAATATTCCCCCGACAGTGTGCTCTCATTCCCATAACATACTGTTCAATATTCCCCCGACAGTGTGGTCTCTGTCCCAGGACAGTCTGTTCAAAATTCCCCTGACAGTGTGGTCTCAGTCCCAGGACCTTCTGTTCAATATTCCCCCGAAAGTGCTGTCTCAGTGCCAGGAATGACTGTTCAATATTCCCCCGACAGTCTGGTCTCAGTCCCAGGAGAGTCTGTTCAATATTCCCCCGACAGTGTGGTCTCATTCCCAGGACAGTCTCTTAATATTCCCCGACAGTGTGGTCTCATTCCCAGGACCGTCTGTTCAATATTCCCGCGACAATCAGGTCTTAGTCCCAGGACATTCTGTAGAATATTCGCCCGACAGTATAGTCTCATTCCCAGGTCCGTCTGTTCAAAATTGCCCCGACAGTGTGGACTCAGTCCCTGGACAGTCTGTTTAATTTTCACCCGACAGTGTGGTCTCATTCCCAGGACAGTCTCTTAATATTCCCCGACAGTGAGGTGTCAGTCCCAGGGCATTCTTTTCAATATTCCCCAGAAAGTGTGGTCTAAATACCAGGACAGATTGTTCAATATTCCCCTGACAGTCTGGTCTCAGTCCCAGGACAGTCTGTTCAAAATTCCCCTGACAGTGTTGTCTCAGTCCCAGCACAGTCTGTACAATATTCCCCCGACAGTGTGGTCCCAGTCCCAGGACAGTCTGTTCAATATTCCCCGACAGTTTGGTCTCTGTCCCAACAGAAGGTGTTCAGTATTCCACCGACAGTGTGGTCTCAGTCCCAGTACAGTCTGTTCAATATTCCCCCGACAGTGTGGTCTCATTCGCAGAACAGTCTCTTTAATATTACCCGACAGTGTGGTCTCAGTCCATGGACCGTCTGTTCAATATTCCCGCGACAATCTGGTCTTAGTCCCAGGACATTCTGTAGAATATTCCCCAGACAGACTGGTCTCATTCTCAGGACAGTCTGTTCAATATTCCCCCGACAGTGTGGTCTCAGACCCAGGACAGTCAGTTCAATATTCCTCCGACAGTGTGGTCTCAGTCCCAGGACAGTCTGTTCAATATTCCCCCGGCAGTGTGGTTTCAGTTCTAGGACAGTCCGTTCAATATTCCCCCGACAGTGTGGTCTCATTCTCAGAACATTCTGTTCAATATTCCGCCGACAGTGTGATCTCATTCCCAGGACAGTATGTTCAATATTCCACCGACATTCTGGTCTCATTCCCAGGACAGTCTGTTCAATATTCCCCCGAAAGTGTGGTCTCAGTCCCAGGACCTTCTGTTCAATATTCCCCCGAAAGTGCTGTCTCAGTCCCAGGAGAGTCTGATCAATATTCTCCAGACGGTGTGGTCTCAGTCCCAGGACAGTCTGTTCATTATTCTCCAGAGGATGTGGTCTCAGTCCAAGGACAATCTGTTCAATATTCCCCCGACAGTGTTGTCTCAGTCCCACGTCAGTCTGCGCAAAATTCCCCAAAAGTGTGGTCTCATTCTCAGGACAGTCTGTTCAATATTCCCCGACAGTGTGGTTTCTGTCCCAGAACATTCTGTTCAATATTCCCCCGACAGTGGGAATAAGTCCCAGGACAGAGTGTTCAATATTCCCCTGACAGTGTGGACTCAGTCCCAGTACAGTCTGTACAATATTCCCCCGACAGTGTGGTCTCATTCCCAGAACATTCTGTTCAATATTCCCCCGAAAGTGGGAATAAGTCCCAGGACGGAGTGTTCAATATTCCCCTGACAGTGTGGACTCAGTCCCAGGACAGTCTGTACAATATTCCCCCGACAGTGTGGTCTCAGTCCCAGGACAGTCTGTTCAATATTCCCGCGACAATCTGGACTTAGTCCAAGGACATTCTGTAGAATATTCCACCGACAGTCTAGTCTCATTCCCAGGTCCGTCTGTTCAATAATCCCCCGACAGTTTTGTCTCAGTCCCAGGACATTCTGTTCAATATTCTCCCGAAAGTGTGGTCTAAGTCCCAGGACAGAGTGTTCAATATTCCCCTGACAGTGTGGTCTCAGTTCCAGGACAGTCTGTAAAATTTTCCCCCGACAGTGTGGTCCCAGTCCCAGGACAGTCTGTTCAATTTTCCCCGACAGTGTGGTCTCAGTCCCAACAGAGGGTGTTCAATATTCCCCAGACAGTGTGGTCTCTGTCGCAGGACAGTCTGTTCAATTTTCCCCGAAAGTGTGGTCTCAGTCCCAACAGAGGGTGTTCAATATTCCCCCGACAGTGTGGTCTCTGTCGCAGGACAGTCTGTTCAATATTCCCCCGACAGTGTGGTCTCAGTCCGAGGTCAGTCTGTTCAATATTCCACCGATAGTGTGGTCTCAGTCCCAGGACAGTCTGCGCAATATTCCCCGAAAGTGTGGTCTCATTCTCAGGACAGTCTGTTCAATAATCCCCCGACAGTGTGGTCTCAGACCCAGAACAGTCTGTTCAATATTCCCCCGAAAGTGTTGTCTCAGTCCCAGGACAGTCTGTTCAATATTCCCCGAAAGTGTGGTCTCAGTCTCAGGACAGTCAGGTCAATATTCCCCTGACAGTGTGGTCTCAGTCCCACGACAGTCTGTTCAATAATCCCCCGACAGTGTGGTTTCAGTCCCAGGACAGTCTGTTCAATATTACCCTGACAGTGTGGTCTCATTCCCAGAACATTCTGTTCTATATTCCCCCGACAGTGTGGTCTCTGTCCCAGGACAAACTGTTCAATATTCCCCCGACAATGTGATCTCATTCCCAGGACAGTCTGTTCAATATTCCCCCGACAGTCTGGTCTCAGTCCCAGGACAGTCTGTTCAATATTGACCTGACTGTGTGGTCTCAGTCCCAGGACAATCTGTTCAATATTGACCTGACTGTGTGGTCTCAGTCCCAGGGACAGTCTGTTCAGTATTCCCCGAAAGTGTGGTCTCAGTCTCAGGACAGTCAGGTCAATATTCACCCGACAGTGTGGTCTCAGACCCAGGACAGTCAGTTCATAATTCCCCCGAAAGTGTGGTCTCAGTGCCAGGAATGACTGTTCAATATTCCCCAGACAGTCTGGTCTCATTCCCAGGAATGTCTGTTCAATATTCTCCAGACGGTGTGGTCTCAGACCCAGGACAGTCTGTTCAATATTCCCCGAAAGTGTGGTCTCAGTCTCAGGACAGTCAGGTCAATATTCACCCGACAGTGTGGTCTCAGACCCACGACAGTCTGTGCAATATTCCCAGGAAGTGTGGTCTCATTCTCAGGACAGTCTGTACAATATTCCCCCGACAGTGTGGTCTCAGTCCCAGGACAGTCTGTTCAATATTCCCCCGACAGTTTGGTCTCAGTCCCAGGACAGTCTGCTCAATATTCCCCCGACAGTGTACTCTCAGTCCTAGGACATTCTGTTCAATATTCCCCCGAAAGTGTGGAATATGTCCCAGGACAGAGTGTTCAACATTCCGGTGACAGTGTGGTCTAATTTCCAGGACATTCTGTTCAATATTCCCCCGACAGTGTGGAATGTGTCCCAGGACAGAGTGTTCAACATTCCGGTGACAGTGTGGTCTAATTTCCAGGACATTCTGTTCAATATTCCCCCGAAAGTGTGGAATATGTCCCAGGACAGAGTGTTCAACATTCCCCTGACAGTGTGGTCTCAGTTCCAGGACAGTCTGTTCAAAATTCCAATGAAAGTGTTGTCTCAGTCCGAGGACAGTCTATACAATATTCCCCCGACAGTGTGGTACCAGTCCAATGACAGTCTGTTCAATATTCCACGACAGTGTGGTCTGAGTCCCAGGACAGTCTATACAATATTCCCCCGACAGTATGGTCTCAGTCCCATGATATTCTGTTCAATATTCCGCCGAAAGAGTTGTCTCAGTCCCAGGACATTCTGTTCAAAATTCCCCTGACAGTGTGGTCTCAGTCCCAGGACAGTCTGTTCAATATTCCCCCGACAGTTTGGTCTCAGTCCCAGGACATTCTGTTCAATATTCCACCGAAAGTGTGGAATATGTCCAAGGACAGAGTGTTCAATATTCCCCTGACAGTGTTGTCTCAGTCGCAGGACAGTCTGTACAATATTCTCCCGACAGTGTGGACCCAGTCCCATGACAGTCTGTTCAATATTCCCCGACAGTGTGCTCTCAGTCCCAGGACAGTCTATACAATATTCGCCGACAGTGTGGTCTCAGTCCCAGGACAGACTGTTTAATATTCCCCCGACAGTGTGGTCTCATTCGCAGGACAGCCTGTTCAATATTCTCCCGACAGTGTGGTCTCTGTCCCAGGACAAACTGTTCAACATTCCTCCGACAAGGTGATCTCATTCCCAGGAGAATTGTTCAATATTCCCCCGACAGTGTGGTCTCATTCCCAGAACAATTTGTTCAATATTCCCACGACACTGTGCAATCATTCCCAGGACAATCTGAGCATTATTCCCCCGACAGTGTGGTCTCAGTCGCAGGACAATCTGTTCCATATTCCCCCGAAGGTGTTCAACCATTCCCAGGACAATTTGTTCAATATTCCCCCGACAGTGTGGCCTCATTCCCGGGACAATTTGTTCAATATTCCCCCGACAGTGTGCAATCATTCCCAGTACAGTCTGTTCAATATTCCACGACAGTGTTGTCTCAGTCCCAGGACAGTCTGTTCAATAATCTCCAGACGGCGTGGCCTCAGTCCCGGGACAGTCTGATCAATATTCTTCAGACGGTGTGGTCTCAGTCCCATGACAGTCTGTTCAATATTCTTCCAACAGCGCGGTCTCAGTCCCATGACAGTCTGTTCAATATTCCCCGAAAGTGTGGTCTCAGTATCAGGACAGTCAGTTCAGTATTCCCCCGACAGTGTGGTCTCAGTCCCAGGACAGTCTGCGCAATATTCCCAGAAAGTGTGGTTTCATTCTCAGGACAGTCTGTACAATATTCCCCCGACAGTGTGGTATCAGACCCAGGACAGTCTGTTCAATATTCCCCCGAATGTGTTGTCTCAGTCCCAGGACAGTCAGTTCAATACTCCCCCGACAGTGTCGTTTCAGTCCCAGGACAGTGTGTTCAATATTCCGCCGACAGTATGGTCCCCGTCCTAGGACAGTCTGTTCAATATACCCCCGAAAGTGTGGTCTCAGTGCCAGGAATGTCTGTTCAATATTCCCCCGACAGTGTGGTCTTATTCCCAGCACAGTCTGTTCAATATTCCCCCGCAAGTGTGGTCTAAGTCCCAGGACAGAGTGTTCAATATTCCCCCGACAGTGCGGTCTCAGTCCCAGGACAGTCTGTTCAATATTCTCCCGACAGTGTGTTCTCTGTCCCAGGACAGTCTGTTCAATATTCCCTCGACAGTGTGGTCTCTGTACCAGGACAGTCTGTTCAATATTCCCCCGAGAGTGTTTTCTCAGTCCCAGGACAGTCTGTTCAATAATCTCCAGACGGTGTGGTCTCATTCTCAGGACAGTCTTTACAATATTCCCCCGACAGTGTGGTCTCAGTCCCAGGACAGTCTGTTCAATATTCCCCGAAAGTGTGGTCTCAGTCTCAGGACAGTCTGTTCAATATTCCCCCGACAGTGTGGTTTCAGTCCCAGGACATTGTGCGCAATATTCCCAGAAAGTGTGGTCTCTGTCCCACGCAGTCTGTTCAAAATTCCCAGGACATTGTGTAGAATATTCCCCCGACAGTCTAGTCTCATTCCCAGGTCCATCTGTTCAATATTCCCCGGACAGTGTGGTCTCAGTCCCAGGACAGTCTGTACAATATTCACCCGACAATCTGGTCCCTGTCCCAGGACAGTCTGTTCAACATTCCCCGACAGTGTGGTCTCATTCCCAGGATACTCTGTTCAAAATTCCCCCGACAGTGTGGTCTCTGTCCCAGGATATTCTGTTCAATATTCCCCCGACAGTCTAGACACATTCCCAGGTCCATCTGTTCAATATTCCCCGACAGTGTGGACTCAGTCCCAGGACAGTCTTAACAATATTCCCCCAACAGCGTGCTCTTCTTCCCAGGACATTCTTTAGAATATTCTCCCGACAGTCAGGTATCATTCCCATGACAAACTGTTCAATATTCCACGACAGTGTTGTCTCAGTCCCAGGAAAGTCTGTACAATATTCTCCAGACAATGTGGTCTCATTCGCAGGACAGTCTGTTCATTATTCTCCCGACGGTGTGGGCTCAGTCCCAGCACAGTCTGTTCAATAATCCCCGACAGTGTGGTGTCAGTCCCATCACAGGATGTTCAATATTCCCCCGACAGAGTGGACTCAGTACCAGGATAGTCTGTACAATATTCTCCCGACAGTCTGGTCTCAGTCCCAGGACAGTCTGTTCAATATTCCCCCGACAGTGTGGTCTCATTCCCAGGATACTCTGTTCAATATTCACCCGACAGTGTGCTCTCAGTCCCAGGACAGTCTCTTTAATATTCCCCGAAAGTGTGGTCTCATTCTCATGACAGTCTGTTAAATATTCCCCCGACAGTGTGGTCTCATTCCCAGGACAATTTGTTCAATATTCCCCCGACAGTGTGCAATCATTCCCAGGACAATCTGTTCAATATTCCCCCGACAGTGTCATCTCAGTCGCAGGACAATCTGTTCAATATTCCCCCGACAGTGTGCAATCATTCCCAGGACAATCTGTTCAATATTCCCCCGACAGTGCGGTCTCATTCCCAGGACAATTTGTTCAATATTCCTCCGACTGTGTGCAATCATTCCCAGGACAATCTGTTCAATATTCCCCCGACAGTGTGGTTTCAGTCCCAGAACAGTCTGTTCAATATTCCCCCGACAGTGTGGACTCAGTCCCAGGACAGTCTGTTCAATATTCCCCCGACATTGTGTTCTCATTCCCAGGACATTCTGATTAATATTCCCCGACAGTGTGGACTCAGTCCCAGGACAGTCTGTACAATATTCCCCCGACAGTGTGGACTCAGTCCCAGGACAGTCTGTTCAATATTCCCCTGACAGTGTGGTCTCAGTCCCAGGACAGTCTGTTCAACATTCCCAGACAGTGTGGTCTCTCCCAACAGAGGCTGATCAATATTCCCTCGACAGTGTGGAATCAATTCCAGGACAGTCTGTACAATAATCCCCCGAAGGTGTGGTCTCAGTCCCAGGACAGTCTGTTCAATATTCCCCCGACAGTGTGGTCTCATTTCCAGGATACTCTGTTCAAAATTCCCCCGACAGTGTGGTCTCAGTCCCAGGACAGTCTGTTCAATATTTCCCCGACAGTGTGGTCTCAGTCCCAGGATATTCTGTTCAATATTCACCCGACAGTGTGGTCTCAGTCGCAGGACAGTCTGTTCAAAATTCCCCCGACAGTGTGGTCTCAGTCCCACGACAGTCTGTTCAATATACCCCCGACAGTGTGGTCTCTGTCCCAGGACAAACGGTTCAATATTCCCCCGACAAAGTGATCGCATTCCCAGGAGAATTTGTTCAATATACCCCCGACAGAGTGAAATCAGTCCAATGACAGTCTGTTAAATATGCCCCCGACAGTGTGCAATCATTCCCAGGACAACCTGTTCAATATTCCCCCGACAGTGAGGTCTCAGTCGCAGGACAATGTGTTCAATATTCCCACGACATTGTGCATTCATTCCCAGGACAATCTGTTCAATATTCCCCCGACAGTGTGGTCTCAGTGCCAGGACAAACTGTTCAATATTCCCCCGACAGTGTGCAATCATTCCCAGGACAGCCTGTTCAAAATTCCCCTGACAGTGTGGTCTCAGTCCCAGGACCGTCTGTTCAATATTCCCGCAACAATCTGGTCTTAGTCCCAGGACATTCTGTAGAATATTCCCCCGACAGACTGGTCTCATTCCCAGGCCCGTCTGTTCAATATTCCACCGACAGTGTGGTCTCAGTCCTACGACAGTCTGCGCAATATACCCCGAAAGTGTTGTCTCATTCTCAGGACAGTCTGTTCAATATTCCCCCAAAAGTGTTGTCTCAGTCCCAGGACAGGCTGATAAATATTCTCCAGACAGTTTGGTCTCTGTCCCAGGAGAGTCTGTTCAATATTCCCCCTACTGTGCGGTCTCAGTCCCAGGACAGTTTGTTCAATATACCCCCGACAGTGTGGTCTCTGTCCCAGGACAGTCTGTTCAATATTCCCCCGACAGTGTGGTCTCTGTACCAGGACAGTCTGTTCAATATTCCCCCGAGATTGTTGTCTCAGTCCCAGGAAAGACTGTTCAATATTCCCCCGAGAGTGTGGTCTCAGTCCCAGGACATTCTGTTCAATATTCCCCCGAAAGTGTGGTCTCAGTGCCAGGAAAGACTGTTCAATATTCCCCCGACAGTCTTGTCTCATTCCCAGAACAGTCTGTTCAATATTCCACGACAGTGTTGTCTCAGTCCCAGGACAGTCTGTTCAATAATCTCCAGACGGTGTGGTCTCAGTCCCGGGACAGTCTGATCAATATTCTTCTGACGGTGTGGTCTCAGTCCCATGACAGTCTGTTCAATATTCCCCGAAAGTGTGGTCTCAGTATCAGGACAGTCAGTTCAATATTCCTCCGAGAGTGTGGTCTCAGTCCCAGGACAGTCTGCGCAATATTCCCAGAAAGTGTGGTATCATTCTCAGGACAGTCTGTACAATATTCCCACGACAGTGTGGTATCAGACCCAGGACAGTCTGTTCAATATTCCCCCGACAGTGTGGTCTCATTCCCAGGACAGTCCCTCAATATTCCCCGACAGTGTGGTCTCAGTCCCAGGAGAGTCAGTTCAATACTCCCCCGACAGTGTGGTCTCATTCCCAGGACAGTCCCTCAATATTCCCCGACAGTGTGGTCTCAGTCCCAGGACCGTCTGTTCATTATTCCCGCGACAACCTGGTCTCAGTCTCAGGACATTCTGTAGAATATTCCCCCGACAGTCAAGTCTCATTCCCAGGTCCATCTGTTCAATATTCCCCGGACAGTGTGGTCTCAGTCCCAGGACAGTCTGTACAATAATCCCCCTACAGAGTGGTCTCAGTCCCAGGACAGTCAGTTCAATATTCCCCCGACAGTGTGGTCTCAGTCCCAGGAAATACTGTACAATATTCCCCCGACAGTGTGGTCTCAGTGCCAGGAAAGACTGTTCAATATTACCCGGACAGTCTGGTCTCATTCCCAGAACAGTCTGTTCAATGTTCCACGACAGTGCTTTCTCATTCCCAGGACAGTCTGTTCAATAATCTCCAGACGGTGTGGTCTCAGTCCCAGGACAGTCTGATCAATATTCGCCAGACGGTGTGGTCTCTGTCCCATGACAGTCTGTTCAATATTCTTCCAACAGCGCGGTCTCAGTCCCAGGACAGTCTGTTCAATATTCGCCAGACGGTGTGGTCTCTGTCCCATGACAGTCTGTTCAATATTCTTCCAACAGCGCGGTCTCAGTCCCAGCAGAGGCTGATCAATATTCCCTCGACAGTGTGGAATCAGTCCCAGGACAGTCTGTTCAATATTTCCCCGACAGTGTGGTCTCAGTCCCAGGACAGTCTGTTCAATATTCCCCCGACAGTGTGGTCTCAGTCCCACGACAGTCTGTTCAATATACCCCCGACAGTGTGGTCTCTGTCCCAGGACAAACGGTTCAATATTCCGCCGACAAAGTGATCGCATTCCCAGGAGAATTTGTTCAATATTCCCCCGACAGAGTGATATCAGTCCAATGACAGTCTGTTAAATATTCCCCCGACAGTGTGGTCTCATTCCCAGGACAATTTGTTCAATATTCCCCCGACAGTGTGCAATCATTCCCAGGACAACCTGTTCAATATTCCCCCGACAGTGAGGTCTCAGTCGCAGGACAATGTGTTCAATATTCCCCCGACATTGTGCATTCATTCCCTGGACAATCTGTTCAATAATCCCCCGACAGTGTGGTCTCAGTGCCAGGACAAACTGTTCAATATTCCCCCGACAGTGTGCAATCATTCCCAGGACAGCCTGTTCAAAATTCCCCTGACATTGTGGTCTCAGTCCCAGGACCGTCTGTTCAATATTCCCGCAACAATCTGGTCTTAGTCCCAGGACATTCTGTAGAATATTCCCCCGACAGACTGATCTCATTCCCAGGCCCGTCTGTTCAATATACCCCGAAAGTGTGGTCTCATTCTCAGGACAGTCTGTTCAACATTCCCCCAAAAGTGTTGTCTCAGTCCCAGGACAGGCTGATAAATATTCTCCAGACAGTTTGGTCTCTGTCCCAGGACAGTCTGTTCAATATTCCCCCGACTGTCTGGTCTCAGTCCCAGCACAGACGGTTCAATTTTCCTCCGACAGTGTGGTCTCAGTCCCAGGACAGACTGTTCAATATTGCCCGGAGAGTGTGTTCTCAGTCCCAGGACAGTCTGTTCAATATTCCCACGGAAGTGTGGTCTCAGTGCCAGGAAAGACTGTTCAGTATTCCCCCGACAGTCTGGTCGCATTCACAGGACAGGCTGATCAATATTCTGCAGACAGTTTGGTCTCTGTCCAAGGACAGTCTGTTCAATATTCTCCAGACGGTGTGGTCTCATTCCCAGGACAGTCTGATCAATATTCTCCGGACGGTGTGGTCTCAGTCCCATGACAGTCTGATCAATATTCTTCAAAACAGCGCGGTCTCAGTCTCAGGACAGTCAGTTCAATATTCCCCCGACAGTGTGTTTTCAGTCCCAGGACAGTCTGTTCAATATTCCCCCGAAAGTGTCGTCTCAGTCCCAGGACACTCTGCGTAATATTCCCAGAAAGTGTGGTCTCATTCTCAGGACAGTCTGTACAATATTCGCCCGACAGTGTGGTATCAGACCCAGGACAGTCTGTTCAATATTCCCCCGAATGTGTTGTCTCAGTCCCAGGACAGTCTGTTCAATATTCTCCTGACAGTGTGGTCTCTGTCCCACGGCAGTCTGTTCAAAATTCCCAGGACATTCTGTAGAATATTCCCCCGACAGTCTAGTCTCATTCCCAGGTCCATCTGTTCAATATTCCCCGGACAGTGTGGTCTCAGTCCCAGGACAGTCTGTACAATATTCACCCGACAATCTGGTCCCTGTCCCAGGACAGTCTGTTCAACATTCCCCGACATTGTGGTCTCAGTCCCAACAGAGGCTGATCAATATTCCCCCTACAGTGTGGAATCAGTCCCAGGACAGTCTGTACAATATTCCCCGGAGAGTGTGGTCTCATTCCCAGGATACTCTGTTCAAAATTCCCCCGACAGTGTGGTCTCTGTCCCAGGATATTCTGTTCAATATTCCCCCGACAGTCTAGACTCATTCCCAGGTCCATCTGTTCAATATTCCCCGACAGTGTGGACTCAGTCCCAGGACAGTCTGTACAATATTCCCGCGACAGTGTGCTCTTCTTCCCAGAACATTCTTCAGAATATTCTCCCGACAGTCTGGTATCATTCCCATGACAAACTGCTCAATATTCCACGACAGTGTTGTCTCAGTCCCAGGAAAGTCTGTACAATATTCTCCAGACAGTGTGTTCTCATTCGCAGGACAGTCTGTTCATTATTCTCCAGACGGTGTGTTCTCAGTCCCAGCACAGTCTGTTCAATAATCCCCGACAGTGTGGTCTCAGTCCCATCACAGGATGTTCAATATTCCCCCGAAAGTGTGGACTCAGTCCCAGGACAGTCTGTACAATATTCTCCCAACAGTCTGGTCTCAGTCCCAGCACATTCTGTTCAATATTCCCCCGACAGTGTGGTCTCATTCCCAGGATACTCTGTTCCATATTCACCCGACAGTGTGGTCTCAGTCCCAGGACAGTCTCTTTAATATTCCCAGAAAGTGTGGTCTCATTCCCAGGACAATCTTTTCAATATTCCCCCGACAGTGTCGTCTCAGTCGCAGGACAATCTGTTCAATATTCCCCCGACAGTGTGCAATCATTCCCAGGACAATCTGTTCAATATTCCCCCGACAGTGTGGTCTCATTCCCAGAACAATTTGTTCAATTTTCCTCCGACAGTGTGATCTCAGTCCCAGGACAATCTGTTCAATATTCCCCCGACAGTGTTCAATCATTCCGAGGACAATCTGTTCAATATTCCCCCGACAGTGTGGTCTCAGTCCCAGGACAGTCTGTTCAATATTCCCCCGACAGTGTGGACTCAGTCCCAGGACAGTCTGTTCAATATTCCCCCGACAGTGAGTTCTCATTCCCAGGACAGTCTGATTAATATTCCACGACAGTGTGGACTCAGTCCGAGGACAGTATGTACAATATTCCCCCGACAGTGTGGAATCAGTCCCAGGACAGTCTGTTCAATATTCCCCCGACAGTGTGGTCTTAGTCCCAGGACATTCTTTAGAATATTTCCCCGACAGTCTGGTATCATTCCCAGGAAAATCTGTTCAATATTCCACGACAGTGTTGTCTCAGTCCCAGGAAAGTCTGTACAATATTCTCCAGACGGTGTGGTCTCAGTCCCAGGAGAGTCTGTTCATTAGTCTCCAGACGGTGTGGTCTCAGTTCCAGGACAGTCAGTTCAATATTCCCGCGACCGAGTGGTCTATGTCCCAGGACAGTTGTTCAATATTACCCAGACAGTGTGGTTCTGATTCCCAGGACAGGCAGTTCAATATTCCCCCGACAGTCAAGTCTCAGTCCCAGGACAGTCTGTTCAATATTCCCCTGACAGTGCGGTCTCAGTCCAAGGATATTCTGTTCACTATTCCCCCGACAATGTGGTCTCAGTCCCAGGACAGTCTGTTCAATATTCCCCAAACAGTGTGGTCTCATTCCCACGATATTCTGTTCAATATTCCCCCGACAGTGTGGTCTCAGTCCCAGAACAGTCTGTTCAATATTCCCCCGACAGTGTGGTCTCAGTCCCAGGACAGTCTGTTCAATATAGCCCCGAAAGTGTGGTCTTAGTGCCAGGAAAGACAGTTCAATATTCCCCCGACAGTGTGGTCTCATTCCCAGGACAGTCTATTTAATATTCGCCGACAGTGTGGACTCAGTCCCAGAACAGTCTGTTCAATATTCCCCCGACAGTGTGGCCTTAGTCCCAGGACATTGTTTAGAATATTGCCCCGACAGTCTGGTATCAATCCAAAGGACAATCTGTTCAATATTCCACGACAGATTTGTCTCAGTCCCAGGAAAGTCTGTACAATATTCTCCAGACGGAGTGGTCTCAGACCCAGGACAGTCTATTCAATATTCTCTAGACGGTGTGGATTCAGTCCCAGGACAGTCTGTTAAATATTCCCCCGACAGTGTTGTCTCAGTCCCAGGACAGTCTGTTCAATATTCCCGCGACTATCTTGTCTTACTCCCAGTACATTCTGTAGAATATTCCCCCGACAGTCTGGTCTCATTCCCAGGTCCGTCTGTTCAATATTCCCCCGACAGTGTGGTCTCAGTCGCAGGACATTCTGTTCAATATTCCACGAAAGTGTGGTCTCATTCTCAGGACAGTCTGTTCAATATTCCCCGAAAGTGTGGTCTCAGTCCCAGGACAGTCTGTTCAATATTCCCCCAACAATGTGGTCTCAGTCCCAGGACAGTCTGTTCAATATTCCCGTGACAATCCTGTCTTAGTCCAAGTACATTCTGTAGAATATTCCCCCGACAGTCTGGTCTCATTCGCAGGTCCGTCTGTTCAATATTCCCCAGACAGTGTGGTCTCAGTCGCAGGACATTCTGTTCAATATTCCCCCGAAAGTGTGGTCCAAGTCCCAGGACAGAGTGTTCAATATTCTCCCGACAGTTTGTTCTCAGTCCCAGGACAGTCTGTTCAATATTCCCCTGACAGTGTTGTCTCACTCCCTGGATAGTCTGTACAATATTCCCCCGACAGTGTGGTACCAGTCCCAGGACAGTCTGTTCAATATTCCCCAACAGTGTGGACTCAGTCTCAGGACAGGCTGTTCAATATTCCCCGGACAGTGTGGTCTCATTCCCAGGACACTCTGTTCAATATTCCCACGACAATGTGGTCTCATTCCCAGGACAGTCTGTTCAATATTCCCCCAACAGTGCGGCCTCAGTCCCAGGACAGTCTGATCAATATCCCCCCGGCAGTGTGGTCTCATTCCCAGGACAGTATCTTTAATATTCCCGGACAGTGTGGTCTCAGTCCCAAGACAGTCTGTTCAATATTCCCCCGACAGTGTGGTCTTAGTCCCAGGACATTCTTTAGAATATTCCCCCGACAGTCTGGACTCATTCCCAGGACAGTCTGATCAATATTCCACGACAGTGTTGTCTCAGTCCCAGGATAGTCAGTACAATATTCCCCGACAGTGTGGTCTCAATCCCAGGACAATCTGTTCAATATTTTCCAGACAGAGTGGTCTCAGTCACAGGACAGTCTGTTCAATATTCTCCAGACGTTGTGGTCTCATTCTCAGGACAGTCAGTACAATATTCCTCCGACAGTGTGGTCTCAGACCAAGGACAGTCTGTTCAATATTCCCCCGAAACTGTTGTCTCAGTCCCGGGACAGTCTGTTCAATATTCTCCAGATACTGTGGCTCTGTCCCTGTACAGTCTGTTCAATATTCCCCCAACAATATGGTCTCTGTCGCAGGACAGTCTGTCCAATATTCCTCCGAAGTGTGGTCTCAGTCCCAGGACAGTCAGTTAAATGTTCCCCCGACAGTGTGGTCTCATTCCAAGGTCCATCTGATCAATATTCCCCCGACAGTGTGGTCTCATTCCCAGGACAGTCTCTTTAATATTCCCCGACAGTGTGGTCTCAGTCCCAGGACCGTCTGTTCAATATTCCTGCGACAATCTGGTCTTAGTCCCAGGACATACTGAAGAATATTCCCCCGACAGTGTGGTCTCATTCCAAGGTCCATCTGATCAATATTCCCCCGAAAGTTTGGTCTCAGTCCCAGGACAGTCTGTTCAATATTCTCCAGACGGTGTGGTTTCAGTCCCAGGACAGTCTGTTCAATATTATTCCGACAGTGTTGTCTCAGTCCCAGGACAGACTGTTAAATATTCCCCCGACAGTGTGGTCTCAGTCCAGGACATTTTATTCAATAATACCCTACAGTGTGGTCTCAGAACCAGGCCAGTCTGTTCAATATACCACCGACAGTGTGGTCTCATCCCAGGAAAAACTGTTCAATATGCCCCCGACAGTGTGGTCTCATTCCTAGGACAGTCTGTTTAATATTCCCCGACAGTGTGGACTCAGTCCCAAGACAGTCTGTTCAATATCCCCCCTACAGTGTGGTCTTAGTCCCAGGACATTCCTTTGAATATTCCCCCGACAGTCTGGTATCATTGCAAGGACAATCTGTTCAATATTCCCCCACAGTGTTGTCTCAGTCGCAGGAAAGTCTCAGCAAAATTCTCCAGACGTTGTGGTCCCAGTCCCAGGATAGTCTGTTCGATGTTCTACAGACGGTGTGGTCTCAGTCCCAGGACTGTCTGCACATTATTCCCCCGACAGTGTTGTCTCAGTCCCAGGACAATCTGCGCAATATTCCCCGAAAGTGTGGTCTCATTCTCAGGACAGTCTGTTCAATATTCCCCGAAAGTGTGGACTCAGTCCCAGGATAGTCTGTTCAATGTTCCCCCGACAGTGTGGTCTCAGTCCCAGGACAGTCTGTTCAATATTCCCCTGAAAGTGTTGTCACAGTCCGAGGACAGTCTGCGCAATATTCCCCGAAATTGTGGTCTCATTCTCAGGACAGTTTGTTCAATATTCCCCACAAAGTGTTGTCTCAGTACCAGGACAGTCTGTTCAAAATTCGCCTAACAGTGTGGTCTCAGTCCCAGGACAGTCTGTTCAATATTCCCCGACAGTATGGTCTCTGTCGCAGGACAGTCTGTGCAATATTCCCCCGACAGTGTGGTCTCATTCCCAGGACAGTATCTTTAATATTCCCGGACAGTGTGGTCTCAGTCCCAAGACAGTCTGTTCAATATTCCCCCGACAGTGTGGTCTCATTCCCAGGACAGTCTGTTCAATATTCCCCCGACAGTGTGGTCTTAGTCACAGGACATTCTTTAGAATATTCCCCCGAAAGTCTGGACTCATTCCCAGGACAGTCTGTTCAATATTCCCCCGACAGTGTGGTCTCAGTCCCAGGACAGTCAGTTCAATATTCCCACGACATTGTGGTCCCATTCCCAGGACAGTCTCTTTAATATTCCCGGACAGTGTGGTCTCAGTCCCAGGACCGTCTGTTCAATATTCCGGCCACAATCTGGTCTTAGTCCCAGGAGATTCTGAAGAATATTCCCCCGACAGTCTGGTCTCATTCCAAGGTCCGTCTGATCAATATTCCCAAGTCAGTGTGGTCTCAGTTCCAGGACAATTTGTTCAATATTCCCCCTACAGTGTGGTCTCAGTCCCAGGACAATCTGTTCAATATTCCCCCGAAAGTGTGGTCTCAGTCCCAAGACAATCTGTTCAATATTCCCCCGACAGTGTGGTCTCAGTCCCAGGACAGTCTGTTCAATATTCCCCCGACAGTGTGGTCTCAGCCCCAGGGCAGTCTGTTCAATATACCCTGAAAATGTGGTCTTAGTGCCAGGAAAGACTGTTCAATATTACCCCGACAGTGTGGTCACATTCCCAGGACAGTCTGTTTAATATTCGCCGACAGTGTGGACTCAGTCCCAGGACAGTCTGAACAATATTCCCCCGACAGTGTGGACTCAGTCCCAGAACAGTCTGTTCAATAATCCCCCGACAGTGTGGCCTTAGTCCCAGGACATTCTTTAGAATATTGCCCCGACAGTCAGGTATCAATCCCAGGAAAATATGTTCAATATTCCACGACAGAGTTGTCTCAGTCCCAGGAAAGTCTGTACAATATTCTCCAGACGGTGTGGTCTCAGTCCCAGGACAGTCTGTTCAATATTCTCCAGACGGTGTGGTTTCAGTCCCAGGACAGTCTGTTCAATATTCTTCCGACAGTGATGTCTCAGTCCCAGGACAGACTGTTAAATATTCACCCGACAGTGTTGTCTCAGTCCCAGGACAGACTGTTCAATATTCCCCGAAAGTGTGGACTCATTCTCAGGACAGTCTGTTCAATATTCCCCGAAAGTGTGGTCTCAGTTTCAGGACAGTCTGTTCAATATTCTCCAGACAATGTGGTCTCAGTCCCAGGACAGACTGTTCAATATTCTCCAGACATTGTGGTCTCAACCGCAGGACAGTCTGTTCAATATTCTTCCGACAGTGTGGACTCAGTCCGAGGACAGTCTGTTCAATATTCCCCCGACAGTGTTGTCTCAGGCCCAGGACAGTCTGCGCAATATTCCCAGACAGTGTGGTCTCATTCTCAGGACAGTCTGTACAATATTCCACCGACAGTGTGGTATCAGACCAACGACAGTCTGTACAATATTCCCCCGAAAGTGTTGTCTCAGTCCCAGGACAGTCTGTTCAATATTCTCCAGACAGTGTGGTCTCTGTCCCTGTACAGTCTGTTCAATATTCCCCCGAAAGTGTGGTCTCAGTCCCAAGACAATCTGTTCAATATTCCCCCGACAGTGTGGTCTCAGTCCCAGGACAGTCAGTTCAATATTCCCCCGACATTGTGGTCTCATTCCCAGGACAGTCTCTTTAATATTCCCGGACAGTGTGGTCTCAGTCCCAGGACCGTCTGTTCAATATTCCCGCGACAATCTGGTCTTAGTCCCAGGACATACTGAAGAATATTCCCCCTACAGTCTGGTCTCATTCCAAGGTCCGTCTGATCAATATTCCCCCGACAGTGTGGTCTCAGTCCCAAGACAATCTGTTCAATATTCCCCCGACAGTGTGGTCTCAGTCCCAGGACAGTCAGTTCAATATTCCCCCGACATTGTGGTCTCATTCCCAGGACAGTCTCTTTAATATTCCCGGACAGTGTGGTCTCAGTCCCAGGACCGTCTGTTCAATATTCCCGCGACAATCTGGTCTTAGTCCCAGGACATACTGAAGAATATTCCCCCTACAGTCTGGTCTCATTCCAAGGTCCGTCTGATCAATATTCCCCCGACAGTGTGGTCTCAGTTCCAGGACAATTTGTTCAATATTCCCCCTACAGTGTGGTCTCAGTCCCAGGACAATCTGTTCAATATTCCCCCGACAGTGTGGTCTCAGTCCCAGGACAGTCTATTCAATATTCCCCCGACAGTGTGGTCTTAGTGCCAGGAAAGACTGTTCAATGTTCCCCCGACAGTGTGGTCACATTCCCAGTACAGTCTGTTTAATATTCGCCGACAGTGTGGCCTTAGTCCCAGGACATTGTTTAGAATATTGCCCCGACAGTCAGGTATCAATCCCAGGACAATCTGTGCAATATTCCACGACAGAGTTGTCTCAGTCCCAGGAAAGTCTGTACTATATTCTCCAGACGGTGTGCTCTCAGTGCCAGGACAGCCTGTTCAACACTCTCCAGACGGTGTGGTTTCAGTCCCAGGACAGTCTGCTCAATATTCTTCCGACAGTGTTGTCTCAGTCCCAGGACAGACTGTTCAATATTCCCCGAAAGTGTGGTCTCAGTCCCAGGACAGTCTGTTCAATATTCCCCCGACAATGTGGTCTCAGTCCCAGGACAGTCTGTTCAATATTCCTGCGACAATATTGTCTTAGTCCCAGTACATTCAGTAGAATATTCTTCCGACAGTCTGGTCTCATTCCCAGGTCCGTCTGTTCAATATTCCCCCGACAGTGTGGTCTCAGTCCCAGGACAGTCTATTCAATATTCCCCTGACAGTGTTGTCTCAGCCCCAGGACAGTTTGTTCAATATTCCCCACAAAGTGTTGTCTCAGTCCCAGGACAGTCTGTTCAATATTCCCCGACAGTATGGTCTCAGTCGCAAGACAGTCTGTTCAATATTCCCCCGACAATGTGGTCTCATTTCCAGGACAGTATCTTTAATATTCCCGGACAGTGTGGTCTCAGTCCCAAGACATTCTTTAGAATATTCCCCCGACAGTCTGGACTCATTCCCAGGACAGTCTGATCAATATGCCACGACAGTGTGTCTCAGTCCGAGGATAGTCTATACAATATTCCCCCGACAGTGTGGTCTCAATCCCAGGACAATCTGTTCAATGTTCCCCCGACAGTGTGGTCTCAATCCCAGGACAATCTGTTCAATATTCCCCCGACAGTGTGGTCTCAGTGCCAGGACAGTCTGTTCAATATTCCCCCGACAGTGTGGTCTCAGTCCCAGGACAGTCTGTTCAATGTACACCCGAAAATGTGGTCTTAGTGCCACGAAAGACTGTTCAATATTCCCCCGACAGTGTGGTCTCATTCCCAGGACAGTCTGTTTAATATTCGCCGACAGTTTGGACTCAGTCCCAGGACAGTCTGTACAATATTCCCTCGACAGTGTGGGCTCAGTCCCAGAACAGTCTGTTCAATATTCCCCCGACAGTGTGGCCTTAGTCCCAGGACATTTTTTAGAATATTGCCCCGACAGTCTGGTATCAATCCCAGGACAATCTGTTCAATATTCCACGACAGAGTTGTCTCAATCCCAGGAAAGTCTGTACAATATTCTCCAGACGGTGTGGTCTCAGTCCCAGGACAGTCTGTTCAATATTCTCCAGGCGGTGTGGTTTCAGTCGAAGGACAGTCTGTTAAATATTCCCCCGACAGTGTTGTCTCAGTCCCAAGACAGACTGTTCAATATTCCCCGCAAGTGTGGTCTCATTCTCAGCACAGTCTGTTCAATATTCCCCGAAAGTGTGGTCTCAGTCCCAGGACAGACTGTTCAATATTCCCCGAAAGTGCGGTCTCAGTCCCAGGACAATCTGTTCAATATTCCCCCGACAATGTAGTCTCAGTCCCAGGACAGTCTGTTCAATGTTCCTGCGACAATCTTGTCTTAGTCCCAGTACATTCTGTAGAATATTCCCCCGACAATCTGGTCTCATTCCCAGGTCCGTCTGTTCAATATTCCCCCAAAAGTGCGGTCCAAGTCCCAGGACAGAGTGTTCAATATTCCCCCGACAGTGTGGTCTCAGTCCCAGGACAGTCTGTTAAATATTCACCCGCCAGTGTTGTCTCAGTCCTAGGACAGACTGTTCAATATTTCCCGATAGTGTGGTCTCAATCTCTGGACAGTCTGTTCAATATTCCCCGAAACTGTAGTCTCAGTCCCAGGACAGTCTGCTCAATATTCCCCCGACAATGTGGTCTAAGTCCCTGGACAGTCTGTTCAATATTCCCGAAACAATCTTGTCTTAGTCGCAGTAAATTCTGTAGAAAATTCCTCCGACAGTCTGGTCTCATTCCCAGGTCCGTCTGTTCAATATTCCCCCGGCAGTGTGGTCTCAGTCGCAGGACATTCTGTTCAATATTCCCACGAAATTGTGGTCCAAGTCGCAGGACAGAGTGTTCAATATTCCCCCGACAGTGTGGTCTCAGTCCCAGGACAGTCTGTTCAATATTCCCCTGACAGTGTGGTCTCAGTCCCAGCACAGTTTGTTCAATATTCCCCACAAAGTGTTGTCTCAGTCCCAGGACAGTCTGTTCAAAATTCCCCTAACAGTGTGGTCTCAGTCCCAGGACATTCTGTTCAATATTCCCCGAAACTGTGGTCTCAATCTCAGGACAGTCTGTTCAATATTCCCCCGACAGTGTGGTCTCATTCCCAGGACAGTATCTTTAATATTCCCGGACAGTGTGGTCTCAGTCCCAAGACAGTCAGTTCAATATTCCCCCGACAGTCTGGACTCATTCCCAGGACAGTCTGATCAATATTCCACGACAGTGTTGTCTCAGCCCCAGGATAGTCTGTACAATATTCCCCGACAGTGTGGTCTCAATCCAAGGACAATCTGTTCAATGTTCTCCAGACAGTGTGGTCTCAGTCCCAGAACAGTCTGTTCAATATTCTCCAAACAGTGTGGTCTCAGCCCCAGGACAGTCTGTTCAATATTCTTCCGACAGTGTGTACTCAGTCATAGAACAGTCTGTTCAAAATCCCCCCTACTGTGTGGTCTTAGTCCCAGGACATTCTTTAGAATATTCCCCCGACATTCTGGTATAATTCCCAGGACAATCTGTTCAATATTCCCCGACATTGTTGACTCAGTCCCAGGAAAGTCTCTACAATATTCTCCTGAAGGTGTGGTCCCAGTCCCAGGATAGTCTGTTCGATATTCTACAGACGGTGTGGTCTCAGTCCCAGGACAGTCTGTTCAATATTCCCCCGACAGTGTGGTCTCAGCCCCAGGACAGACTGTTCAATATTCTTCCGACAGTGTGGACTCAGTCCCAGGACAGTCTGCGCAATATTCCCAGAAAGTGTGGTCTCATTCTCAGGACAGTCTGTTCAATATTCCCCCAACAATATGGTCTCTGTCGCAGGACAGTCTGTCCAATATTCCCCCGACAGTGTGGTCTCAGTCCCAGGACAGTCTGTTCAATATTCCCCCGACAGAGTGTTCTCATTCCAAGGACAGTCTGTTCAACATTCCCCCGACAATGTGGTCTCAGTCCCAGGACAGTCTGTTCAATATTCCCCCGAAAGAGTGGACAATGTTCCAGGACGGAGTGTTCAATAATTCCCCGACAGTGTGGTCTCAGTCCCACGACAGACTGTTCAATATTCCCCGCAAGTGTGGTCTCATTCTCAGCACAGTCTGTTCAATATTCCCCGAAAGTGTGGTCTCAGTCCCAGGACAGTCTGTTCAATATTCCCCTGACAGTGTCGTCTCAATCCCAGGACAGTCTGTTCTATATTCCCCCGACAGTGTGGTCTCATTCCCAGGACAGTCTGTTCAATATTCCCAAGACAATGTGGTCTCCTTCCCAGGAAAGTCTTTTCAAAATTCCCCCGACAGTCTGGTCTCTGTCCCAGGACAGACTGTTTAATATTCCACCGACAGTGTGGACTCAGTCCCAGGACATTTTGTTCAATATTCCCCTACAGTGTGGTCTCAGAACCAGGACAGTCTGTTCAATATACCCCCGAAAGTGTGGTCTCATCAAAGGAAAAACTGTTCAATATGCCCCCGACAGTGTGGTCTCATTCGTGGGACAGTCTGTTTAATGTTCCACGACAGTGTGGACTCAGTCCCAGGACAGTCTGTACAATATTCCCACGACAGTGTGGACTCAGTCCCAGGACAGTCTGTTCAATATCACCCCTACATTGTTTTCTTAGTCCCAGGACATTCCTTAGAATATTCCCCCGACAGTCTGGTATCATTCCCAGGACAATCTGTTCAATATTCCCCGACAGTTCTGTCTCAGTCGCAGGAAAGCCTCTACAATATTCACCAGGCAGTGTGGTCCCAGTCCCAGGATAGTCTGTTCATTATTCTACAGACGGTGTGGTTTCAGTCCCAGGACAGTTTGTTCAATATTCCCCTAACAGTGTTGACTCAGTCCCAGGACAGTCTGCGCAATATTCCCCGAAACTGTGGTCTCAATCTCAGGACAGTCTGTTCAATATTCCCCCGACAGTGTGGTCTCATTCTCAGGACAGTATCTTTAATATTCCCGGACAGTGTGGTCTCAGTCCCAAGACAGTCAGTTCAATATTCCCCCGACAGTGTGGTCTTAGTCCCAGGACATTCTTTAGAATATTCCCCCGACAGTCTGGACTCATTCCCAAGACAGTCTGATCAATATTCCACGACAGTGCTTTCTCAGCCCCAGGATAGTCTGTACAATATTCCCCGACAATGTGGTCTCAATCCCAGTCAATCTGTTCAATATTCTCCAGACAGTGTGGTCTCAGTCCCAGGACAGTCTGTTCAATATTCTCCAGACAGTGTGGTCTCAGCCCCAGGACAGTCTGTTCAATATTCTTCCGACAGTGTGTACTCAGTCCCAGGACAGTCTGTTCAATATTCCCCCGACAGTGTTGCCTCAGGCCCAGGACAGTCTGCGCAATATTCCCAGAAAATGTGGTCTCATTCTCAGGACAGTCTGTACAATATTCCCCCGACAGTCTGGTCTCAGACCAAGGACAGTCTGTTCAATATTCCCCCGAAAGTGTTGTCTCAGTCCCAGCACATTCTGTTCAATATTCTGCAGACAGTGTGGTCTCTGTCCCTGTACAGTCTGTTCAATATTCCCCCACCAATATGGTCTCTGTCGCAGGACAGTCTGTTCAATATTCCCCCGACAGTGTGGTCTCAGTCCACGGACAGTCTGTTCATTATTCCCCGACAGTGTGGTCTCAGTCCCAGGACAGTCTGTTCAATATTCCCCCGACAGTGTGGTCTTAGTCTCAGCACTGGCTGTTCAATATTCCCCCGACAGTGTGGTCTCAGTCCCAGGATAGTCTATTCATTATTCCCCCGACAGTGTGGTCTCAGTTCCAGTACAATTTGTTCAATATTCCCCCAACAGTGTGGTCTTAGTCCCAGGACAATCTGTTCAATATTCCCGCGACAGTGCGGTCTGAGTCCCAGGACAGTCTGTTCAAATTTCCCCGACAGTGTGGTCTCAGTCCCAGGACAGTCTGTTCAATGTACCCCCGAAAGTGTGGTCTTAGTGCCAGGAAAGACTGTTCAATATTCCCCCAACAGTGTAGTCTCATTCCCAGGACAGTCTGTTTAATATTCGCCGACAGTGTGGACTCAGTCCCAGGACAGTCTGAACAATATTCCCCCGACAGTGTGGACTCAGTCCCAGAACAGTCCGTTCAATATTCCCCCGACAGTGTGGCCTTAGTCCCAGGACATTGTTTAGAATATTGACCCGACAGTCTGGTATCAATCCCAGGACAATCTGTTCAATATCCCACGACAGAGTTGTCTCAGTCCCAGGAAAGTCTGTACAATATTCTCCAGACGGTGTGGTCTCAGTCCCAGTACAGTCTGTTCAATATTCCCCCGACAGTATGGTCTCTGTCCCAGGACAGACTGTTTAATATTCCACCGACAGTGTGGTCTCAGTCCCAGGACATTGTGTTCAATACTCCCCTACAGTGTGGTCTCAGAACCAGGACAGTCTGTTCAATATACCCACGAAAGTGTGGTCTCATCCCAGGAAAAACTGTTCAATATTCCCACGACAGTGTGGTCTCATTCCTAGGACAGTCTGTACAATATTCCCACGACAGTGTGGACTCAGTCCCAGGACAGTCTGTACAATATTCCCACGACAGTGTGGACTCAGTCCCAGGACAGTCTGTTCAATATTCCCCCTACAGTGTGGTTTTAGTCCCAGGACATTCTTTAGAATATTCCCCCGACAGTCTGGTATCATTCCCAGGACAATCTGTTCAATATTCCCCGACAGTTTTGTCTCAGTCTCAGGAAAGCCTCTACAATATTCACCAGACAGTGTGGTCCCAGTCCCAGGATAGTCTTTTCATTATTCTACAGACGGTGTGGTTTCAGTCCCAGGACAGTCTGTTCAATATTCCCCTCACAGTGTTGACTCAGTCCCAGGACAGTCCGCGCAATATTCCCCGAAAGTGTGGTCTCAATCTCATGACAGTCTGTTCAATATTCCCCCGGCAGTGTGGTATCATTCCCAGGACAGAATGTTTAATATTCCCGGACAGTGTGGTCTCAGTCCCATGACAGTCAGTTCAATATTCCCCCGACTGTGTGGTCTTAGTCCCAGGACATTCTTTAGAATATTCCCCCGACAGTCTGGACTCATTCCCAGGACAGTCTGATCAATATTCCACGACAGTGTTGTCTCAGTCCCAGGACAGTCTGTACAATATTCCCCGACAGTGTGGTCTCAGTCCCAGGACAGTCTGTTCAATATTCTCCAGACAGTGTGGTCTCAGTCCCAGGACAGTCTGTTCAATATTCTCCAGACAGTGTGTACTCAGTCCCAGGACAGTCTGTTCAATTTTCCCCCGACAGTGTTGTCTCAGTCCCAGGACAGTCTGTACAATATTCCCCCGACAGTGTGGTCTCAGACCAAGGACAGTCTGTTCAATATTCCCCCGAAAGTGTTGTCTCAGTCCCAGGACAGTCTGTTCAATAATCACCAGACAGTGTGGTCTCTGTCCCTGTACAGTCTGTTCAATATTCCCCCACCAATAAGGTCTCTGTCGCAGGACAGTCTGTTCAATATTCCCCCGACAGTGTGGTCTCATTCCAAGTACAGTCTCTTTAATATCCCCCGACAGTGTGGTCTCAGTCCCAGGACCGTCTGTTCAATATTCGCGCGTCAATCTAGTCTTAGTCCTAGGACAATCTGAAGAATATTCCCCCGACAGTCTGGTCTCATTCCAATGTCAGTCTGTTCATTATTCCCCCGACAGTGTTGTCTCAGTCCCAGGACATTCTGTTCAATATTCCCCCGAAAGTGTGGTCTAAGTCCCAGGACAGAGTGTTCAATATTCCCCCAACAGCGTGGTCTCAGTCCACGGACATTCTGTTCAATATTCTCCCGAAAGTGTTGTCTCAGTCCCAGGACAGTCTGTTCACTAATCTCCAGACAGTGTGGTCTCTGTCCCTGTACAGTCTGTTCAATATTCCCCCACCAATAAGGTCTCTGTCGCAGGACAGTCTGTTCAATATTCCCCCGACAGTGTGGTCTCACTCCCAGGACAGTCAGTTCAATATTCCCCCGACAGTGTGGTCTAATTTCCTGGACAGTCTGTTCAATATTCCCCCGACAATGTGGTCTCCTTCCCAGGAAAGTCTATTCAATACTCCCCCGACAGTGCGGTCACATTCCAAGGACAGTCTCATCAATATTCCCCCGACAGTCTGGTCTCAGTCCCAGGACAGTCTGTTCAATATTCCCCGAAAGTGTGCTCTCATCCCAAGAAAAACTGTTCAATATTCCCCCGACAGTGTGGTCTCATTCCTAGGACAGTCTGTTTAATATTCCCCGACAGTGTGGACTCAGTCCCAGGACAGTCTGTACAATATTCCCACGACAGTGTGGACTCAGTCCCAGGACAGACTGTTCAATATTCCCCCGACAGTCTGGTCTCAGCCCCAGGACAGTCTGTTCAATATTCTTCCGACAGTGTGGACTCTGTCCCAGGACAGTCTGTTCAATATTCCCCCGACAGTGTTGTCTCAGTCCCAGGACAGTCTGCGCAATCTTCCCAAAAAGTGTGGTCTCATTCTCAGGACAGTCTGTACAATATTACCACAACAGTGTGGTCTCAGACCGAGGACAGTCTGTTCAATATTCCCCCGAAAGTGTTGTCTCAGTCCCAGGACAGTCTGTTCAATATTCTCCAGACAGTGTGGTCTCTGTCCCTGTACAGTCTGTTCAATATTCCCCCAACAATATGGTCTCTGTCGCAGGACAGTCTGTTCAATATTCCCCCGACAGTGTGGTCTCAGTCCAAGGACAGTCTGTTCAATATTCCCCCGACAGTGTGGTCTCATTCCCAGGATAGTCTGTTTAACAATTCGCCGACAGTGTGGTCTCAGTCCCAGAACAGTCTGTTCAATATTCCTCCGACAGTGTGGCCTTAGTCCCAGGACATTGTTTAGAATATTGCCCCGACAGTCTGGTATCAATCCCAGGACAATCTGTTCAATATCCCACTACAGAGTTGTCTCAGTCCCAGGAAAGTCTGAAACCATATTCTCCAGACGGTGTGGTCTCAGTCCCAGGACAGTCTGTTCAATATTCTCCAGACGGTGTGGTTACAGAACCAGGACAGTCTGTTCCATATTCTTCCGACAGTGTTGTCTCAGTCCCAGGACAGACTGTTAAATATTCCCCCGACAGTGTTGTCTCAGTCCCAGGACAGACTGTTCAATATTCCCCGAAAGTGTGGTCTCATTCTGAGGACAGCCTGTTCAATATTCCCCGAAAGTGTGCTCTCAGTCCCAGGACAGTCTATTAAATAATCCCCCGACAGTGTTGTCTCATTCTCAGAACAGTCTGTTCAATATTCCCCGTAAGTGTGGTCTCAGTCCCAGGACAATCTGTTCAATATTCTCCCGACGGTGTTGTCTCAGTCCCAGGACAGTCTGATCAATATTTTCCAGACGGTGTGGTTACAGTCCCAGGACAGTCTGTTCCATATTATTCCGACAGTGTTGTCTCAGTCCCAGGACAGACTGTTAAATATTCCCCCGACAGTGTTGTCTCAGTCCCAGGACAGACTGTTCAATATTCCCCGAAAGTGTGGTCTCATTCTGAGGACAGCCTGTTCAATATTCCCCGAAAGTGTGGTCTCAGTCCCAGGACAGACTGTTCAATATTCCCGGAAAGTGTGGTCTCAGTCCCCGGACAGTCTGTTAAATATTCCCCCGACAGTGTTGTCTCAGTCCCAGGACATTCTGTTCCATATACCCCGAAAGTGTGGTCTAAGTCCCAGGAAAGAGTGTTCAATATTCGCCCGACAGTGTGGTCTCAGTCCACGGACAGTCTGTTCTATATTCCTCGGACAGTGTGTTCTCAGTCTCAACACCGGCTGTTCAATATTCCCCCGACAGTGTGGTCTCAGTCCCAGGACAGTCTATTAAATATTCCCCCGACAGTGTGGTCTCAGTTCCAGGACAATTTGTTCAATATTCCCCCTACAGTGAGGTCTCAGTCCCAGGACAATCTGTTCAATATTCCCCCGACAGTGTGGTCTCAGTCCCAGGACAATCTGTTCAATATTCCCCCGACAGTGTAGTCTCAGTCCCAGGACAGTCTGTTCAATATTCCCCCGACAGTGTGGTCACAGTCCCAGGACAGTCTGTTCAATATGCCCCCGAAAATGTGGTTTTTGTGCCAGTAAAGACTGTTCAATATTCCCCCGACAGAGTGGTCTCATTCCCAAAACAGTCTGTTTAGTATTCGCTGACAGTGTGGACTCAGTCCCAGGACAGTCTGTACAATAAACCCCGGCAGTGTGGACACAGTCTCAGAACAGTCTGTTCAATATTCCTCCGACAGTGTGGCCTTATTCCCAGGAGATTGTTTAGAATATTGCCCCGACAGTCTGGTATCAATCCCAGGACAATCTGTTCAATATTCCACGACAGTGTTGTCTCAGTCCCAGGAAAGTCTGTACAATATTCTCCAGACGGTGTGGTCTCAGTCCCAGGACAGTCTGTTCAATATTCTCCAGACGGTGTGGTTTCAGTCCAAGGACAGTCTATTCAATATTCTTCCGACAGTGTTGTCTCAGTCCCAGGACAGACTGTTCAATATTCCCCGAAAGTGTGGTCTCATTCTCAGGACAGTCTGTTCAATATTCCCCAAAAGTGAGGTCTCAGTCCCTGGATAGTCTGTTCAATATTCCCCCGACAATGTGGTCTCAGTCCCAGGACAGTCTGTTCAATATTCCCGCGACAATATTGTCTTAGTCCCAGTACATTCTGTAGAATATTCCCCCGACAGTCTGGTCTCATTCCCAGGTCTGTCTGTTCAATGTTACCCGACAGCGTGGTCTCAGTCGCAGGACATTCTGTTCAATATTCACCCGAAAGTGTGGTCCAAGTCCCAGGACAGAGTGTTCAATATTCCCCCGACAGTGTGGTCTCAGTCCCAGGACAGTCTGTTCAATATTCCCCTACAGTGTGGTCTCAGAACCAGGACAGTCTGTTCAATATAACCCCGAAAGTGTGGTCTCATCCAACGAAAAACTGTTCAATATTCCCCCGACAGTGTGGTCTCATTCCTAGGAAAGTCTGTTTAATATTCCCGGACCGTGTGGACTCAGCCCCAAGACAGTCTGTACAATATTCCCACGACAGTGTGGACTCAGTCCCAGCACAGTCTGTTCAATATCATCCCTACAGTGTGGTCTTAGTCCCAGGATATTCTTTAGAATATTCCCCCGACAGTCTGGTATCATTCCCTGGACAATCTGTTCAATATTCCCCGACAGTGTTGTCTCATTCGCAGGAAAGCCTCTACAATATTCTCCAGACGGTGTGGTCCCAGTCCCAGGATAGTCTTTTCAATATTCTACAGACGGTGTGGTCTCAGTCCCAGGACAGTCAGTTCAATATTCCACCGACAGTGTTGAGTCAGTCCCAGGACAGTCTGCGCAATATTCCCCGAAAGTGTGGTCTCAATCTCAGGACAGTCTGTTCAATATTCCCCGAAAGTGTGGTCTCAGTCCCAGGATAGTCTGTTCAATGTTACCCCGACAGTGTGGTCTCAGTCCCAGGACAGTCTGTTCAATATTCCCCCAAAAGTGTTGTCTCAGACCCAGGACAGTCTGCGCAATATTCCCCGAAAGTGTGGTCTCAGTCCCAGGACAGTCTGTTCAATATTCCCCGACAGTATGGTCTCTGTCGCAAGACAGTCTGATCAATATTCCCCCGAAAGTTTGGTCTCATTCCCAGGACAGTATCTTTAATATTCCCGGACACTGTGGTCTCAGTCCCAAGACAATCTGTTCAATAATCCCCCGACAGTGTGGTCTTAGTCCCAGGACATTCTTTAGAATATTCCCCCGTCAGTCAGGACTGATTCCCAAGACAGTCTTATCAATATTCCACGAAAGTTTTGTCTCAGTCCCAGGATAGTCTGTACAACATTCCCCGACAGTGTGGTCTCAATCCCAGGACAATCTGTTCAATATTCTCCAGACAGTGTGGTCTCAGTCGCAGACAGTCTGTTCAATATTCTCCAGACAGTGTGGTCTCAGACCCAGGACAGACTGTTAAATATTCCCCGAAAGTGTGGTCTCATTCTCAGGACAGTCTGTTCAATATTCCCCCAAAGTGTGGTCTCAGTCCCAGGACAATCTGTTCAATATTCCCCCGACAATGTGGTCTCAGCCCCAGGACAGTCTGTTCAATATTCCCCAAACAGTGTTGTCTCAGTCCCAGGACAGTCTGCGCAATATTTCCAGAAAGTGTGCTCTCATTCTCAGGACAGTCTGTTCAATATTCCCTCGACAGTGTGGTCTCAGTCCCAGGACAGTAAATTCAATATTCCCTCGACAGTGTGGTCTCATACCCAGGACAGTCTCTTTAATATTCCCCAACAGTGTGGTCTCAGTCCTTGGACCGTCTGTTCAATATTCCCGCGACAATCTGGTCTTAGTCCCAGGACATTCTGAAGAATATTCCCCCGACAGTCTGGTCTCATTCCAAGGTCCGTCTGATCAATATTCCCCCGACAGTGTTGTCTCAGTCCCAGAACATTCTGTTCAATATTCCCCCGAAAGTGTGGTCTCAGTCCACGGACAGTCTGTTCAATATTCCCCGACTGTGTGGTCTCAGTCCCAGGACAGACTGTTCAATATTCCCCCGACAGTGCGGTCTCAGTCCCACGACAATCTGTTCAGTATTTCCCCGACAGTGTGGTCTCAGTCCCAGGACAGCCTGTTCAATATTCCCCCGACAGTGTGGTCTCAGTCCCAGGACAGTGTGTTCAATATACCTCCGAAAGTGTGGTCTTAGTGCCAGGAAAGACTGTTCAATATTCACCCCACAGTCTGGTCTCAATCCCAGGACAGTCTGTTTAATATTCCCCGACAGTGTGGACTCAGTCCCAGGACAGTCTGTACAATATTCCCCCGACAGTGTGGACTCAGTCCCAGAACAGTCTGTTCAATAATCCCCCGACAGTGTGGCCTTAGACCCAGGACATTGTTTAGAATATTGACCCGACAGTGTGGTATCAGTCCCAGGACAATCTGTTCAATATTCCCCGACAGAGTTGTCTCAGTCCCAGGAAAGTCTGTACAATATTCTCCAGACGGTGTGGTTTCAGTCCCAGGACAGGCTGTTCAATATTCTCCAGATGGTGTGGTTTCAGTCCAAGGACAGTCTGTTCAATATTCTTCCGACAGTGTTGTCTCAGTTCCAGGACAGACTGTTAAATATTCCCCCGACAGTGGTGTCTCTGTCCCAGGACAGATTGTTCAATATTTTCCGAAAGTGTGGTCTTAGTCCCAGGACAGTCAATTCAATATTCCCCCGACAGTGTGGTCTCATTCCCAGGACAGTCTCTTTAATATTCCCCAACAGTGTGGTCTCAGTCCCAGGACAGTCTGTTCAATATTCCCGCGACAATCTTGTCTTAGTCCCAGTACATTCTGTAGAATATTCCCCCGACAGTCTGGTCTCATTCCCAGGTCCGTCTGTTCAGTACTCCCCCGACAGTGTGGTCTCAGTCGCTGGACATTCTGTTCAATATTCCCCGAAAGTGTGGACAATGTCCCAGGACGGAGTGTGCAATATTCCCCCGACAGTGTGGTCTCAGTCACAGGACAGTCTGTTCAATATTCCCCTGACAGTGTTGTCTCAGTCCCAGGACAGTCTGTACAATATTCCCCAACAGTGTGGACTCAATCTCGGGACAGTCTGTTCAATATTCCCCGGACAGTGTGGTCTCATTCCCAGGAAAGTCTGTTTAATATTCCACCGACAGTGTGGTCTCAGTCCCAGGACATTTTGTTCAATATTCCCCTACAGTGTGGTCTCAGAACCAGGACAGTCTGTTCAATATAACCCCGAAAGTGTGGTCTCATCCCAGGAAAAACTGATCAATATTCCCCCGACAGTGTGGTCTCATTCCTAGGACAGTCTGTTTAATATTCCCCGACTGTGTGGACTCAGCCCCAGGACAGCCTGTACAATATTCCCACGACAGTCTGGACTCAGTCCCAGGACAGTCTGATCAATATCACCCCTACAGTGCGGTCTTAGTCCCAGGACATTCTTTAGAATATTCCCCCGACAGTCTGGTATCATTCCCAGGACAATCTGTTCAATATTCCCCGACAGTGTTGTCTCATTCGCAGGAAAGCCTCTACAATATTCTCCAGACGGTGTGGTCCCAGTCCCAGGATAGTCTTTTCAATATTCTACAGACGGTGTGGTCTCAGTCCCAGGACAGTCAGTTCAATATTCCCCCGACAGTGTTGAGTCAGTCCCAGGACAGTCTGCGCAATATTCCCCGAAAGTTTGGTCTCAATCTCAGGACAGTCTGTTCAATATTCCCCGAAAGTGTGGTCTCAGTCCCAGGATAGTCTGTTCAATGTTCCCCCGACAGTTTGGTCTCAGTCCCAGGACAGTCTGTTCAATATTCCCCTAAAGTGTGGTCTCAGTCCCAGGACAGTCTGTTCAATATTCCCCGACAGTATGGTCTCTGTCGCAGGACAGTCTGTTCAATATTCCCCCGACAGTTTGGTCTCATTCCCAGGACAGTATCTTTAATATTCCCGGACACTGTGGTCTCAGTCCCAAGACAGTCTGTTCAATATTCCACCGACAGTGTGGTCTTAGTCCCAGGATATTCTTTAGAATATTCCCCCGACAGTCTGGACTCATTCCCTAGACAGTCTGATCAATATTCCACGACAGTTTTGTCTCAATCCAACGATAGTCTGTACAACATTCCCCGACAGTGTGGTCTCAATCCCAGGACAATCTGTTCAATATTCTCCAGACAGTGTGGTCTCAGTCGCAGGACAGTCTGTTCAATATTCTCCAGACAGTGTGGTCTCAGCCCCAGGACAGTCTGTTCAATATTCCCCGAAAGTGTGGTCTCAGTCCCAGGACAGTCTGTTCAATATTCCCCCGACAATGTGGTCTCAGTCCCAGGACTGTCTGTTCATTATTCCCGCGACAATCTTGTCTTAGTCCCAGTACATTCTGTAGAATATTCCCCCGACAGTCTGGTCTCATTCCCAGGTCCGTCTGTTCAGTATTCCCCCGACAGTGTGGTCTCAGTCGCAGGACATTCTGTTCACTATTCCCCCGAAAGTGTGTACAATGTCCCAGGACGGAGTGTTCAATATTCCCCCGACAGTGTGGTCTCAGTCCCAGGGCAGTCTGTTCAATATTCCCCTGACAGTGTTGTCTCCGTCGCAGGACAGTCTGTACAATATTCCCCCGACAATGTGGTACCAGTCCCAGGACAGTCTGTTCAATATTCCCCAACAGTGTGGACTCAGTCTCAGGACAGTCTGTTCAATATTCCCCCGACAGTCTGGTCTCATTCCAAGGAAAGTCTGTTCAATATTTCCCCGACAATGTGGTCTCCATCCCAGGAAAGTGTGTTAAATATTCCCCCGACAGTGCGGTCTTAGTCCCAGGACAGTCTGTTCAATATTACCCAGACAGTCTGGTCTCAGTCCCATGACAGTCCGTTCAATATTCCCCTACAGTGTGGTCTCAGAACCAGGACAGTCTGTTCAATATACCCCCGAAAGTGTGGTCTCATCCCAAGAAAAACTGTTCAATATTCCCCCGACAGTGTGGTCTCATTCCTAGGAAAGTCTGTTTAATATTCCACGACAGTTTGGACTCATTCCCAGGACAGTCTGTACAATATTCCCACGACAGGGTGGACTCAGTCCAAGGACAGTCTGTTCAATATCACCCCTACAGTGTGGTCTTAGTCCCAGGACATTCTTTAGAATATTCCCCCGACAGTCTGGTATCATTCCCAGGACAATCTGTTCAATATTACCCGACAGTGTTGTCTCATTCGCAGGAAAGCCTCTACAATATTCTCCAGACGGTGTGGTCCCAGACCCAGGATAGTCTTTTCAATATTCTACATACGGTGTGGTCTCAGTCCCAGGACAGTCTGTTCAATATTCCCCCGACAGTGTTGACTCAGTCCCAGGAGAGTCTGCGCAATATTCCCAGAAAGTGTGGTCTCAATCTAAGGACAGTCTGTACAATATTCCCCGAAAGTGTGGTCTCAGTCCCAGGATAGTCTGTTCAATGTTCCCCCGACATTGTGGTCTCAGTCCCAGGAAAGTCTGTTCAATATTCCGCCAAAAGTGTTGTCTCATTCCCAGGACAGTCTGCGCAATATTCCCCGAAAGTGTGGTCCCATTCTCAGGACAGTTTGTTCAATATTCCCCATAAAGTGTTGTCTCAGTCCCAGGACAGTCTGTTCAAAATTCCCCTGACAGTTTGGTCTCTGTTGCAGGACAGTCTGTTCAATATTCCCCCGACAGTTTGGTCTCATTCCCAGGACAGTATCTTTAATATTCCCGGACAGTGTGGTCTCAGTCCCAGGACATTCTTTAGACTATTCCCCCGACAGTCTGGACTCATTCCCAGGACAGTCTGATCAATATTCCACGACAGTATTGTCTAGGTCCCAGGATAGTTTATACAACATTCCCCGACAGTGTGGTCTCAATCCCAGGACAATCTGTTCAATATTCTCCAGACAGTGTGGTCTCAGTCGCAGGACAGTCTGTTCAATATTCTCCAGACAGTGTGGTCTCAGCCCCAGGAAAGTCTGTTCAATATTCTTCCGACAGTGTGGACTCAGTCCCAGGACAGTCTGTTCAATATTCCCCCGACAGTGTTATCTCAGTCCCAGGACAGTCTGCGCAATATTCCCAGAAAGTGTTGTCTCATTCTCACGACAGTCTGTACAATATTCCCCCGACAGTGTGGTCTCAGACCAAGGACAGTCTGTTCAATATTCCCCCGAATGTGTTGTCTCAGTCCCAGGACAGTCTGTTCAATATTCTCCAGACAGTGTGGTCTCTGTCCCTGTACAATCTGTTCAATATTCCCCCAACAATATGGTCTCTGTCGCAGGACAGTGTGTTCAATATTCCCCCGACAGTGTGGTCTCAGTCCCAGGACAGTCAGTTCAATATTCACCCGAAAGTGTGGTCTCATTCCCAGGACAGTCTCTTTAATATTCCCAGACAGTGTGTTCTCAGTCCCAGGACCGTCTGTTCAATATTCCCGCCACAATCTGGTCATAGTCCCAGGACATCCTGTAGAATATTCCCCCGACAGTCTGGTCTCATTCCCAGGTTCGTCTGTTCAGTATTCCCCCGACAGTGTGGTCTCAGTCGCAGGACATTCTGTTCAATATTCCCCCGAAAGTGTGGACAATGTCCCAGGACGCAGTGTTCAATATTCCCCCGACAGTGTGGTCTCAGTCCCAGGACAGTCTGTTCAATATTCCCCCGACAATTTGGTACCAGTCCCAGGACTGTCTGTTCAATATTCCCCAACAGTGTGGACTCAGTCTCAGAACAGTCTGTTCAATATTCCCCCGATAGTGTGGTCTCATTCACAGGACAGTCTATTCTATATTCCCCCGACAGTGTGGTCTCATTCACAGGACAGTCTATTCTATATTCCCCCGACAGTGTGGTCTCATTCCCAGGAAAGACTGTTCAATATTCCCCCGACAATGTGGTCTCCTTCCCAGGAAAGTCTTTTCAATATTCCCCCGACAGTGCGTTCTCAGTCCCAGGACAGTCTGTTCAATATTCCCCCGACAGTCTGGTCTCAGTCCCAGGACAGTCTGTTCAATATTCCCCAGACAGTGTGATCTCAGTCCCAGGACAGACTGTTTAATATACCACCGACAGTGTGGTCTCAGTCACAGGACATTTTGTTCAATATTCCCCTACAGTGTGCCTTCAGAACCAGGACAGTCTGTTCAATATACCCCCGAAAGTGTGGTTTCATCCCAGGAAAAACTGTTCAATATTCACCCGACAGTGTGGTCTCATTCCTAGGACAGTCTGTTTAATATTCCCCGACCGTGTGGACTCAGCCCCAGGACAGTCTGTACAATATTCCCACGACAGTGTGGACTCAGTCCAAGGACAGTCTGTTCAATATCACCTCTACAGTGTGGTCTTAGTCCCAGGACATTCTTTAGAATATTCCCCCGACAGTCTGGTATCATTCCCAGGACAATCTGTTCAATATTCCCCGACAGTGTTGTCTCATTCGCAGGAAAGCCTCTACAATATTCTCCAGACGGTTTGGTCCCAGTCCCAGGATAGTCTTTTCAATATTCTACAGACGGTGTGGTCTCAGTCCCAGGACAGTCTGTTCAATATTCCCCCTACAGTTTGGTCTCATTCTCAGGACAGTCTGTTCAATATTCCCCGAAAGTGTGGTCTCAGTCCCAGGATAGTCTGTTCAATGTTCCCCCGACAGTGTGGTCTCAGTCCCAGGACAGTCTGTTCAATATTCCCCCAAAAGTGTTGTCTCATTCCCGGACAGTTTGCGCAATATTCCCCGAAAGTGTGGTCTCAGTCCCAGGACAGTCTGTTCAAAATTCCCCTGACAGTGTTGTCTCAGTCCCTTGACAGTCTGTTCAATATTCCCCCGACAGTATGGTCTCTGTCGCAGGACAGTCTGTTCAATATACCCCCGACAGTGCGGTCTCAGTTCCAGGACATGCTGTTCGATATTCCCCCGACAGTTTGGTTTCAATCCCAGGACAGTCTGTTCAATATTCCCCCGACAGAGTGGTCTCATTCCCAGGATACTCTGTTCAATATTCCCCCGACAGTGTGGTATCAGTCCCAGGACAGTCTGTTCAATATTCCCCCGACAGTGTGGTCTCAGTCCCAGAATATTTTGTTCATTATTCACCGGACAGTGTGGTCTCTGTCCCAGAACAATCTGCACAATATTCCCCCGCCAGTGTGGTCTCAGAACCAGGACAGTCTGTTCAATACACCCTGACAGTGTGGTCTCAGTCCCAGGACAATCTGTTCAATATTCCCCCGACAGTGTGCAATCATTCCCAGGACAATTTGTTCAATATTCTCCCGACAGTGTGGTCTTAGTCCCAGGAAATTCCGAACAAGATTCCCAGGTTAGAGTGGTCTCAATCCCAGGACAATCTGTTCAATATTCGCCCGACAGTGTTGTCTCATTCCCAGGACAGTCTGTTTAATATTCCCCCGACAGTGTGGTCTCAGTCCCAGGACAGTCTGTTCAATATTCTCCAGACAGTGTGGTCTCTGTCCCAGGACAGTCAGTTCAAAATTCCCCTGACAGTGTTGTCTCTGTCGCAGGACAGTCTGTTCAATTTTCCCCTGACAGTGTGGTCTCATTCCCTAGACAGTCTCTTTAATATTCCCCCGACAGTCTGGTCTCATTCCCAGGTCCGTCTGTTCAATATTCCCCCGACAGTGTTGTCTCAGTCCCAGGACATTCTGTTCCATATTCCCCCGAAAGTGTGGTCTCAGTCCTAGGACAGTCTGTTCAATATTCCCCCGACAGTGTGGACTCAGTCCCAGGACAGTCTGTTCAATATTCCCCCGACAGTGTGGTCTTAGTCGCAGGACATTCTTTAGAATATTCCCCCAACAGTCTGGTATCATTCCCAGTACAATCTGTTCAATATTCCACGACAGTGTGGTCTCAGTCCCAGGACAGTCTGTTCAATATTCCCCCGACAGTGTGGTCTCAGACCCAGGACAGTCTGTTCAATATCCCCCCGACAGTGTGATCTCAGTCCCAGGACAGTCTGTTCAATATTCTCCAGACATTGTGGTCTCAGTCCCATGACAGTCTGTTCAATATTCCCCCGACAGTGTGCTCTCAGTCCCAGGACAGTCTGTTCAATATTCCCGCGACAATGTGGTCTTAGTCCCAGGACATTCTGTAGAATAATCCCCCGACAGTCTGGTCCTATTCCCAGGTCCGTCTGTTCAATATTCCCCCGACAGTGTGGTCTCAGTCCCAGGACATTCTGCTCAATATTCCCCCGAAAGTGTGATCTAAGTCCCAGGACTGAGTATTCAATATACCCCCGACAGTGTGGTCTCAGTCCCAGGACAGTCTGTTCAATATTCCCCTGACAGTGTTGTCTCAGTCCCAGGACAATCGGTACAATATTCCCCCGACAGTGTGGACTCATTCCCAGGACAGTCTGTTCATTATTCCCACGACAGTGTGGTCTCATTAACAGGAGAGTCTGTTCAATATTCCCCCTACAGTGTGGTCTCATTCCCAGGACAATCTGTTCAATATTCCCCCGACAGTGTGGTCTCAGTCCCAGGACAGTCTGTTCAATATTCCTCCGACAGTGTGGTCTCTCTCCCCGGACAGTCTGTTTAATATTCAACCGACAGTGTGGTCTCAGTCCCAGGACATTTTGTTCAATATTCCCCTACAGTGTGGTCTCAGTCCCAGGACAGTCTATTCATGATTCCACCGACAGTTTGATTTAAGTCCCAAGACAATCCGTTCAATATCCCCCGACTGTGTGGTGTCAGTCCCAGGACAGTCTGTTCAATATTCCCTAGAAAGTGTGTTCTCATCCCAGGAAAGACTGTTCAATATTCCCTGTCCTGGGAATGAGACCGCACTGATGGGGGAATATTGTTCAGACTTCCAGTGACTGGCACCACACTGTCGGGGGAATATTGAACAGACTGTACTGGGACAGAGACCTCACTGTCGGGGGAATATTGAACAGAGTGTCCTGGGACTGAAACAACAATGTCGGGGGAATATTGAACACACTGTCCAAGGACTGAGACCACACTGTTGGGGGTATATTGAACTGACTGTCCTGGGACTGAGATCACAATGTCGGGGGAATATTGATCAGATCGTCCTTGGTCTGAGACAACACTGTCGGGGGAATATTGAACAGCTTGTCCAGGGTCTGAGACCACACTCTCGGGGGAATATTAAACAAGCTGTCCTGGGACTGAGACCACACTGTTGGGGAAATATTGAACGGACTGTCCTGGGACTGAGACCACACTGTCGGCGGAATATTGAAGAGAATGTCATGGGACTGAGACCACTCTGTCGAGGAAATATTAAACAGGCTGTCCTGGGAATGAGACCACACTGTCGGAGGAATATTGTCCAGACTGTGCTGTGACTGAGACAACATTGTCGGGGGAATATTGAACAGACTGTCCTTGGAATGAGACCACACTGTCGGGGGAATATTGAACAGACTTTCCTGGGACTGAGACCACCCTGTCAGGGGAATATTGAACAGACTGTCCTTGGAATGAGACCACACTGTCGGGGGTATATTGAACTGACTGTCCTGGGACTGAGACCAAAATGTCGGGGGAATATTGATCAGATTGTCCTGGGTCTGAGACCACACTGTCGGGGGAATTTTGAACGGACATTCCTTGGTCTTTGACCACACTGTCTGGAGAATATTGAATAGACTGTCCTGGGACTGAGACCACACTGTCGAGTGAATATTGTACAGACTTTCCTGGGAATGAGACTACACTGGCGGGGAATATTGAACAGACTGTCCTGGGACAGAGACCACACTGTCGGGGGAATTTTGAACAGACTCTCCTGGGACTGAGACCACACTGTCGGCGGAATATTGAACAGACTGTCCTGGGAATGATTCACACTGTCGGGGGAATATTAAACAGAGTGGCTTGGGAATGAGACCATAATGTAGGTGAATATTGAACAAAATATCCTGGGAATGAGACCATAATGTCGGGGGAATATTGAACAGATTATCCTGGGTCTGAGACCACACTTTCCGGAGAATATTGAACAGACTGTCCTGGGAATGAGACCAGATTGTCGCGGGAATATTGAACAGACGGTACTGGGAGTGAGACCACACTGTCGGGTAATATTGAATAGAATGCCCTGGGACTGGACTACACTGTCGGGGAATATTGAACAGACTGTCCTGGGACTGAGACCACACTGTCAGTGGAATGTTGATCGGACTGTCCTGGGACTGAGCCAACACTTTCGGGGGAATATTGAACAAACTTTCCTGGGTCTGAGACCACACTGTGGGAGGAATATTGTACATACTGTCCTGAGAATGAGACCACACTGTTGGGGGAAAATTGAACAGACTGTCCTGGGACTGAGACCACACTTTTGGGGAATATTGAACAGACTGTTCGGAGAAGGAGACCACACTTTCGGGGAATATTGCGCAGACTGTCCTGGGACAGAGATAACACTGTCGGGGGAATATTGAACAGACTGTCCAGTGACTGAAACCACACTGTCGGAAGAATATTGAACAGACTGTCCTGGGACTGAGACAACACCGTCTGGAGAATATTTGACAGACTGTACTGGGACTGACAACACACCGTCTGGAGAATATTGTACAGAATTTCCATGAACTGAGACAACACTGTCGTGGAATATTGAACAGATTGTCCTGGGAATGATACCAGACTGTCGGGGGACTATTCTAAAGAATGTCCGGGGACTAAGACCACACTGTCGGGGGAATATTGAACAGACTGTCCTGGGACTGAGTCCACACTATCGGGGGAATATTGTACAGACTGTCCTGGGGCTGAGTCCACACGGTCGGGAAATATTAAAAAGACTGTCCTGGAAATGAGACCACACTGTCGGGGGATTATTGAACAGTCCTTCCTGGCACTGAGACCACACTTTCGGGTGTATATTGAACAGGCTGTGCTGGGACTGAGACACTCTGTAGGGGGAATATTGAACAGACTGTCCTGGGACAGAGACCACAATGTCGGGGGAATATTGAACAATTTGTCCTGCGAATGGTTGCATACTGTCGGGGGACTATTCTAAAGAATGTCCTGGGACAAAGACCGGGGGACTATTCTAAAGATTGTCCTGGGACTGAGACCACACTGTCGGGGGAATATTGAACAGACTGTCCTGGGACTGAGTCCACACTGTCGGGGGAATATTGTACAGACTGTCCTGGGACTGAGACCACACTGTTGGGGGAGTATTGAACAAATTGTCCTGGGAATGAGACCACACTGTCGGGGGAATATTGAATAAATTGTCCTGGAAATGAGATCACATTGCAGGGGGAACATTGAACAGTTTGTCCTGGGACAGAGAGCACACTGTCGGGGGAATATTGAACTGACATTGTTGGGACAGAGACCACACTGTCGGGGGAATATTGAACAGACTGTTTTGGGACTGAGACCTCACTGTCGGGGGAATATGGAAAAGAGTATCCTGGGAATGAGACCACACTTTCGGGGGAATATTGATCAGACTGTCCTGTGAAAGAAACCAAACTGTTGGTGGAAATATTGAACAGACTGTTCTCGAACTGAGACAACACTGGCGGGGGAATATTGAATAGACTGTCCTGGGACAGAGACCACATTGTCGGGGGAATATTGAACTGCCTGTGTTGGGACAGAGACCACACTGTCCGGTGAATATTGAACAGACTGTCCTGAGATTGAGACCACACTATCGGGGGAATAGTGTACAGACTTTCCTGGTTCTCAGAACCTGGACAGTCTGTTCAATATACCCTGACAGTCTGTTCAATACTCCCCTGACAGTGTTGTCTCAGTCCCAGGACAATCTGCACAATATTCCCCCGACAGTGTTGAATCAGTCCCAGGACAGTATGTTCAATATTCCCGGACAGTGTGGACTCATTCCCAGGACAGTCTGTTCAATATTCCCCCACAAGTGTGGTCTCATTTCCAGGAGAGTCTGTTCAATATTCCCCCGACAGTGTGGTCTGAGTCCAAGGACAGTCTGTTCATTATTTCCCCGACAATGTGTTCTCAGTCCCAGGACAGTCTGTTCAATATTCCCCCGACAGTGTTGTCTCAGTCCCAGGACAGTCTTTTCAATATTCCCACGACAGTGTGGTCTCTGTCCCAGGACAGCCTGTTCAATATTCGCCCAACAGTGTGGTCTCTGTCCCAGGATAGTCTGTTCAATTTGCCCCCGACAGTGTGGTCTCAGTCCCAGGACAGTCTGTTCAATATTCCCCCGACAGTGTGGTCTCATTCTCAGGACAGTCTATTTAATATTCCCCGACAGTGTGCTCTCTGTCCCAGGACAGCCTGTTCAATATTCCCCCAACAGTGTGGTCTCTGTCCCAGGATAGTCTGTTCAATTTGCCCCCGACAGTGTGGTCTTAGCCCCAGGACATTCTGTATAATATTCCCCCGACAATGAGGTCTCAGTCCCAGGACAGTCTGTACAATTTTCTCCAGACAGTGTGGTCTCAGTCCCAGGACAGTCTGTTCAATATTCCCCCGACTGTATTGTCTCAGTCCAAGGCCATTCTGAGCAATATTCCCCGAAAGTGTGATCTCAGTCCGAGTACAGTCTGTTCAATATTCCCCCGACAGTGTGGTCTCATACCCAGGACAATCTGTTCAATATTCCCCCGACATTGTGGTCTCAGTCCCAGGACATTTTGTTCAATATTCCCCCAAATTGTGGTGTCAGTCCCAAGACAGTCTATTCAATATTCCTCCCAAAGTTAGATCTCAGTCCCAGGGCAGTCTGTTCAATATTCCACCGACAGTGTGATCACTGACCCAGGACAATCTGTTCAATATTACCCCGGCAGTGTGGTCTCAGTCCCGAGACATTTTGATCAAAATTTTCCCGACAGTGCGGTCTCAGTCCCACGAAGTTTGTTCAATATTCCCCCGACAGTGTGGTCTCAGTCCCAGGACAGAATGTTCAATATTCCCCCGACAGTGCGGTCTCAGTCCCAGAACAGTCTGTTCAATATTCTTCCGACAGTGTGGTCTCTGTCCCAGGACACCCTCTTCAATATTCCCCCGACAATGTGGTCTCATTTCCAGGACAAACTGTTCAATATTCCCCCGACAATGTGGTCTCATTCCCAGGATAGTCTGTTCAATATTCCCCCGTCAGTGTGGTCTCATTCCCAGACAATTTGTTCAATATTCCCCCGACATTGTGTTCTCAGTCGCAGGATAATCTGTTCAATATTCTTCCGACAGTGTGGTCTCTGTTCCTGGACACTCTGTCCAATATTCCCCGACAGTGTTGTCTCAGTCTTAGGACAGTCTGTGCAATATTCCCTGTCAGTGTGTTGTCTGTCCCATGACAGTCTGTTCAATATTCCCCCGACAGTGTGGTCTCAGACCCAGGACAGTCAGTTCAAAATACCCCAGATAGTGTGGTCTCAGTCCTTGGACAGTCTGTTCAATATTCCCCAGACTATGTTGTCTCAGTCCCAGGACAATCTGTTCAATATTCTACGGACAGTGTGGTCTCTGTCCCAGGACAGTCTTTTCAAAATTATTTCGACAGTATTATCGCAGTTCCAGGACAGTCTGTGCAATATTCCCTGACAGTGTGGTCTCAGACCGAGGACAATCTGATGAACATTACCCCGACATTGTGGTCTCTGTCCCAGGATTGTCTGTTCAATATTCCCTAGACAGTGTGGTCTCAGACCGAGGACAATCTGATGAACATTACCCCGACATTGTGGTCTCTGTCCCAGGATTGTCTGTTCAATATTCCCCCTGCAGTGTGGTCTCATTCCAAGGACAGTCTGTTCAATATTCCACCGACAGTGTGGTCTCAGTCCCAGGACAGTCTGGTCAATATTCCCACGAAAGTGTGGTCTCATTCCCAGGACAGCTTGTTCAATATTCCCCCGACAGTGTGGTCTCTGTCCCAGGGTAGTCTGTTCAATATTCCCCCGAAAGTGAGGTCTCGGTCCCAGGACAGTTTGTTCAATATTCCCCTGACAGTGTGGTCTCTGTCCCAGGGTAGTCTGTTCAATATTCCCCCGACAGTGTGGTCTCATTCCCAGGACAGTCTGTTCAATATTCCCCCGAAAGTGTGGTCTCATTCCCAGGACAGCTTGTTCAATATTCCCCCGACAGTGTGGTCTCTGTCCCAGGGTAGTCTGTTCAATATTCCCCCGAAAGTGAGGTCTCAGTCCCAGGACAGTTTGTTCAATATTCCCCTGACAGTGTGGTCTCTGTCCCAGGGTAGTCTGTTCAATATTCCCCCGACAGTGTGGTCTCATTCCCAGGACAGTCTGTTCAATATTCCCCCGACAGTGTGGTCTCAGTCCCAGCACAGTCTGTTCAATATTCCCCCGACAGTGTGGTCTCATTCCCAGGACAGTCTGTTCAATATTCCCCCGACAGTGTGGTCTCAGTCCCAGGGCAGACTGTACAATATTCCCCCGACATTTTGGCCTGAATCCCAGGACAATCTGTTCAATATTCTCCAGTCAGTGAGGTCACAGTCCCAGGACAGTCTGTTCAATATTCTCCAGAGAGTGTGGTCTCAGTCCTTGGACAGTCTGTTCAATATTCCCCAGACTATGTTGTCTCAGTCCCAGGACAATCTGTTCAATATTCTACGGACAGTGTGGTCTCTGTCCCAGGACAGTCTTTTCAAAATTCCCCCGACAGTGTGGTCACAGTCCCAGGACAGTCTGTTCAATATTCCCCCGACCGTGTGGTCTCAGTCCCAGGACAATCTATTCAATATTGCCGCGAAAGTGTGGTATATGTCCCAGGAAAGTCTGTTCAATATTCCCCCGACAGTGTGTCTCAGTCTAAGGAAAGTCTGTTCAATATTCCCCCGACATTGTGGTCTCAGTCCCAGCACAGTCTGTACAATATTACCCCGACAGTGTGGTGTCAGTCCCATTACAGTCTGTTCAATATTTCCCCGACAGTGTTGTCTCAGTCCCAGCACAGTCTGTGCAATATTCCCTGACAGTGTGTTGTCTGTCCCATGACAGTCTGTTCAATATTCCCCCGACAGTGTGGTCTCAGACCGAGGATATTCTGATCAATATTACCACGACAGTGTGGTCTCTGTCCCAGAATTGTCTGTTCAATAATCCCCCGACAGTGTGGTCTCAGTCCCAGGACAGTCTGTACAATAATCCCCCGACAGTGTGGTTTCATTCCAGGATCTTCTGTTCAAAATTCCCACGACAGTGTGGTCTCATTCCCAGGAAAGTCTGTACAATATTTCCCCGACAGTGTGGTCTCAGTCCCAGTACAAACTGTTCAATATTCCCCCGACAAAGTGGTCTCATACCCAGGACAATCTCTTCAATATTCCCCTACAGTGTAGTCTCAGTCCCAGGACAGTCCGTTCAATATTCCCCCAACAGTGTGGTCTCAGACCCAGGACAGCTTGTTGAATATTCCCCCGACAGAGTTGTCTCAGTTCCAAGACACTTTGATCAATATTCCCCCGACAGTGTGTTGTCTGTCCCGTGACAGACTGTTCAATATTCCCCCGACCGTGTGGTCTCAGTCCCAGTACAATCTATTCAATATTACCGCGAAAGTGTGGTATCTGTCCCAGGAAAGTCTGTTCAATATTCCCCCGACAGTGTGTCTCAGTCCAAGGACAGTCTGTTCAATATTCCCCCGACATTGTGGTCTCAGTCCCAGCACAGTCTGGTCAATATTCCCCCGACAGTGTGGTCACAGACCCAGGACAGTCTGTACAATATTCCCCTGACAGTGTGGTCTCAGTCCCAAGGACAGTCTGTTCAATATTCCCCTGACAGTGTGGTCTCAGTCCCAGGACAGTCTGTATAATATTCCCTTGACAGTGTGGTCTCAGTCCCAAGGACAGTCTGTTCAATATTCCACTGAAAGTGTGGAATCAGTCCCAGGACAGTATGTTCAATATTCCCCTGACAGTGTGGTATCAGTCACAGGACAACCTCTTCAATATTCCCCCGACAGTGTGCTCTCAGTCCCAGGACAGTCTGTTCCATATTCTGCCGACTATGTGGGCTCAGTCCCAGGACAGTCTGTTCAATATTCCCCCGACAAAGTGGTCTCATTCCAAGGACACTCTGTTCAATATTCCCGCGACAGTGTGGTCTCATTCCCAGGAAGGTCGGATCAATATTCCCCCGACCGTGTGGTCTCAGTCCCAGGACAGTCTGTTCAATATTCCCCCGACAGTGTGGTCTCAGTCCCAGAACAGTCTGTACAATATTCCCCGACAGTGTGTTGTCTATCCCATGATAGTATGATCAATATTCCCCCGACAGTGTGGTCTCAGTCCCAAGAAAATCTGTTGAATATTCCCCTGACAGTGCGGTCTCAGTCACAGGACAGTCTGTTCAATATTCCCCAACAGTGTGGACTCAGTCCCAGAACAGTCTTTACAATATTCCCCCGACAGTGTGGTCTCTGTCCCAGGGTAGTCTGTTCAATATTCCCCCGAAAGTGAGGTCTCAGTCCCAGGACAGTTTGTTCAATATTCCCCTGACAGTTTGGTCTCTGTCCCAGGGTAGTCTGTTCAATATTCCCACTACAGTTTGGTCTCAGAAGCAGGACAATCTGATCAATATTCCCCCAACAGTGAGGTCTCAGTCCTAGGACATTCTGTTCAATATTCCCCCGACAGTGTTGCCTCAGTCCCAGGACAGTCTGTTCAATATGCTCCAGACACTGTGGTCTCCTTCCAAGGACAGTCTGTTCAATATTCCCCCTAAAGTGTGGCCTCAGTTCCAGGACAGTCGGTACAATTTCCCCCGACAGTGTAGTCTCTGTCCCAGGACAGTCTGTTCAATATTCCCCCGACAGTGTGGTCTCAGTCCCAGGAAATCTGTTCAATATTCCACCGACAGTGTGGTCTCTGTCCAGGACAACCTCTTCAATATTCCCCCGACAATGTGGTCTCATTTCCAGGACAAACTGTTCAATATTCCCCCGACAACGTGGTCTTATTCCCAGGTTAGTCTGTTCAATATTCCCCCGACAGTGTGGTCTCATTCCCAGACAATTTGTTCAATATTCCCCCGACAGTGTGGTCTCAGTCGCAGGATAATCTGTTCAATATTCTTCCGACAGTGTGGTCTCTGTCCCAGGACACTCTGTCCAATATTCTCCAGAGAGTGTGGTGTCAGTCCCAGGACAGTCTGTTCCATATTCTGCCGACAGTGTGGTCTCAGTCCCAGGACAGTCTGTTCAATATTCCCCCGACAGTGTGGTCTCATTCCAAGGACACTCTGTTCAATATTCCCGCGACAGTGTGGTCTCATTCCTAGGACAGTCTGTTGAATATTACCCAGCAGTGTTGCCTCAGTCCCAGGACAGTCTGTTCAATATTCACCCGACAATGTGGTCTCAGTCCAAGGACAGTCTGTTCAATATTCCCCGACAGTTTGGTCTCAGTTCCTGGAAATCTGTTTAATATTTCCCCGACAGTGTGGTTTGAGTCCCTGGCCTTTCTGTTCAATATTCCCCCTAAAGTGTGGCCTCAGTTCCAGGACAGTCTGTACAATTTTCCCCCGACAGTATGGTCTCAGTCCCAGGAAATCTGTTCAATATTCCCCCGACAGTGTGCTCTCTGTCCAGGACAACCTCTTCAATATTCCCCCGACATTGTGGTCTCATTTCCAGGACAAACTGTTCAATATTCCCCCGACAACGTGGTCTTAATCCCAGGTTAGCCTGTTCAATATTCCCCCGACAGTGTGGTCTCATTCCCAGACAATTTGTTCAATATTCCCCCGACAGTGTGGTCTCAGTCGCAGGATAATCTGTTCAATATTCTTCCGACAGTGTGGTCTCTGTCCAAGGACACTCAGTCCAATATTCTCCAGAGAGTGTGGTGTCAGTCCCAGGACAGTCTGTTCAATATTCTTCCGACAGTGTGGTCTCTGTTCCTGGACACTCTGTCCAATATTCCCCGACAGTGTGGTCTCAGTCGCAGGATAATCTGTTCAATATTCACACGACAGTGTGGTCACAGTCCCAGGAAAGACTGTTCAATATTCCCCAGACAGTGTGGTCTCATTCCCAGGAAAGTCTATTTAATATTCCCCGACAGTGTTGACTCAGTTCCAGTACATTCTGTACAATATTCCCCAGACAGTGTGGTCTCTGTCCCAGGACAGTCTGTTCAAAATTCCCCTGACTGTGTGGTCACAGTTCCAGGACAGTCTGTTCAATATTCCCCCGACAATGTGGTCTCAGTCCCAAGACAGTCTGTTTAATATGCCCCCGACAGTGTGCTCTCAGTCCCAGGACAGTCTGTTCAATATTCCCCCGACAGTGTGGTCTCAGTTCCAGGACAGTCTGTACAATATTCCCCTGACAGTGTAGTCTCAGTCCCAGGACAGTCTGTTCAATATTCCCCTACAGTGTGGTATCAGTCCCAGGACATTCTGTTCAATAATCCCCTGACAGTGTGTTATCAGTCACAGGACAAACTCTTCAATATTCCCCCTACAATGTGGTCTCATTCCCAGGACAAACTCTTCAATATTCCCCCGACAGTGTGGTCTCAGTTCTAGGACAATCTGTTCAATGTTCCTCCGACAGTGTGCTCTCAGTCCCAGGACAGTGTGTTCCATATTCTGCAGACAGTGTGGTCTCAGTCCCAGGACAGTCTGTTCAATATTCCCCCGACAGTGTGGTCTCATTCCAAGGACACTCTGTTCAATATTCCCGCGACAGTGTGGTCTCATTCCCAGGACAGTCTCTTCAATATTCCCCGGGGAGTGTGATCTCAGTCCCAGGACAGTCTGTTCAATATTCCCCCGACAGTGTGTTCTAAGTCGCAGGACAGTCTGTTCCATAATCCCCCGACAGTGTGATCTCATTCCCACGACATTCTGTTCAATATTCACCCGACAATGTGGTCTCAGTCCCAGGACTGTCTGTTCAATATTCCCCGACAGTTTGGTCTCATTCCTTGGAAATCTGTTTAATATTTCCCCAACAGTGTTGTTTGAGTCCCTGGACTTTCTGTTCAATATTCCCCCCAAAGTGTGGCCTCAGTTCCAGGACAGTCTGTACAATTTTCGCCCGACAGTGTGGTCTCTGTCCCAGGACATTCAGTTCAATATTCCCCCGACAGTGTGGTCTCAGTCCCAGGAAATCTGTTCAATATTCCCCCGACAGTGTGGTCTATGTCCAGGACAACCTCTTCAATATTCCCCCGACAATGTGGTCTCATTTCCAGGACAAACTGTTCAATATTGCCCCGACAATGTGGTCTCATTCCCGGCTTAGTCTGTTCAATATTCCCCCGACAGTGTGGTCTCATTCCCAGACAATCTGATCAATATTCACCCGACAGTGTGGTTTCAGTCCCAGACAGTCTGTTCAATAATCCCCCGAAAGTGTGTTCTCAGTCCCAGGAAAGACTGTTCAATATTCCCCAGACAGTGTGTTCTCATTCCCAGGAAAGTCTAATTAATATTCCCCGACAGTGTTGTCTCAATCCCAGTACATTCTGTACAATATTCCCCTGAAAGTGTGGTCTCTGTCCCAGGACAGTCTGTTCAAAATTCCCCTGACTGTGTGGTCAAAGTCCCAGGACAGTCTGTTCAATATTCCCCCAACAATGTGGTCTCAGTCCCAAGACAGTCTGTTTTATATGCCCCCGACAGTGTGCTCTCAGTCCCAGGACAGTCTGTACAATATTCCCCTGACAGTGTCGTCTCAGTCCCAGGACAGTCTGTTCAATATTCCCCTGACAGTGTGGTATCAGTCCCAGGACATTCTGTTCAATAATCCCCTGACAGTGTGGTATCAGTCACAGGACAAACTCATCAATATTCCCACGACAATGTGGTCTCATTTCCAGGACAAACTCTTCAATATTCCCCCGACAGTGTCGTCTCAGTTCTAGGACAATCTGTTCAATGTTCCCCCATCAGTGTGCTCTCAGTCCCAGGACAGTCTGTTCCATATTCTGCCGACAGTGTGGTCTCAGTCCCAGGACAGTCTGTTCAATATTCCCCCGACAGTGCGGTCTCATTCCAAGGACAGTCTGTTCAATATTCCCGCGACAGTGTGGTCTTATTCCCAGGACTGTCTGATCAATATTCCCCGACAGTGTGGTCACAGTCGCAGGACAGTCTGTTCAATATTCCCCCACAGTGTGGTCTCAGTTCCAGAACAGTCTGTAGAATATTCCCCGACAGTGTGTTATCTATCCCATCATAGTATGATCAATATTCCCCCGACAGCGTGGCCTCAGTCCCATGAAAGTCTGTTCAATATTCACCCGACAGTGTGGTCTCAGTCACAGGACAGTCTGTTCAATATTCCCCAATAGTGTGGACTCAGTCCCTGTACAGTCTGTACAATATTCCGCCGACAGTGTGGTCTCAGTCCCAGGACAGTCTATTCAATATGCTCCAGATAGTGTGGTCTCAGTCCCAGGACAGTCTGTTCAATATTCCCACAACAGTTTGGTCTCAGACGCAGGACAATCTGATCAATATTCCCCCGACAGTGAGGTCTCAGTCCTAGTACAGTCTGTTCAATATTCCCCCGACAGTTTGGTCTCAATCATAGGAAATCTGTTCAATATTCCCCCGACAGTGTCGTTTCAGTCCCAGGACTTTCTGTTCAATATTCCCCCGACAGTGTGGCCTCAGTCCCAGGAAATCTGTTCAATATTCCCCCGACAGTGTGGTCTCTGTCCCAGGACAACCTCTTCAATATTCCACCGGCAATGTGGTCTCAGTTCCAGGACAAACTGTTCAATATTCCCTCGACAATGTGGTCAAATTCCCAGGATAGTCTGTTCAATATTCCCCCGACAGTGTGGTCTCAGTCACAGGATAATCTGTTCAATATTCCCCCGACAGTGTGGTCTCAGTCCCAGGAAAGACTGTTCAATATTCCCCAGACAGTGTGGTCTCATTCCCAGGAACGGCTATTTAATATTCCCCGACAGTGTTGTCTCAGTCCCAGTACAGTCTGTACAATATTCCCCCGACAGTGTGGTCTCTGTCCCAGGACAGTCTGTTCAAAATTCCCCTGACTGTGTGGTCACAGTCCCAGGACAGTCTGTTCAAAATTCCCCCGACAATGTGGTCTCAGTCCCAGGACAGTCTGTTTAATATTCCCCTGACAGTGTGCTCTCAGTCCCAGGACAGACTGTTCAATATTCCCCTACAGTGTGGTCTCAGTCCCAGGAAAGTAAGTTCAATATTCCCCCGACAGTGTGGTCTCTGTCCCAGGACAGTCAGTTCAGTATTCCAATGACAGTGTGTTCTCAGTCCCTGGACAGTCAGTTCTATATTCCCCCGACAGTGAGGTCTCAGTCCCAGTACAGTTTGTTCAATATTCCCCCGACAGATAGGTCTCTGTCCCAGGACAGTCTGTTCAATATTCCCCCGACGGTGTGGTCTCAGACACAGGACAATCTGTTCAATTTTCCCCCGACATTGTGTTCACAGTCCCACGGCAGTCTATTCAATATTCCACCCACAGTGTGGTCGCAGTCCCAGGACAGTCTGTACAATATTCCCCCGACAGTGTGGTCTCAGACACAGGACAATCTGTTCAATTTTCCCCCGACATTGTGTTCACAGTCCCAGGGCAGTCTATTCAATATTCCTAGACAGTGTGGACTCAGTCCCAGGACAGTATTTTCAATATTCCACCCACAGTGTGGTCGCAGTCCCAGGACAGTCTGTACAATATTCCCCCGACATTATGGTCTCAGACGCAGGACAGACTGTACACTATTCCCCCGACAGTGTGGTCTCATTCCTAGAACAGTCTGTTCAATATTCGCCCGACAGTGTGGTCTCAGTCCCTGGAAAGTCTGTGCAGTATTCCCCCGACAGTGTGGTCTCAATCCCAGGACAATCTGTTCAATATTCTCCAGACAGTGTGGTCTCAGTCTCAGGACAGTCTGTTCAATCTTCTCCAGAGAGTGTGGTGTCAGTCCCAGGACAGTCTGATCAATATTCTTCCGACAGCGTGGTCTCAGTCCGAGGACACTCTGTCCAATACTCCCACGACAGTGTTGTCTCAGTCCCAAACAGTCTGTGCTATATTCCATGACAGTGTGTTGTCTGTCCCATGACAGTCTGTTCAATATTCCCTCGACAGTGTGGGCTCAGACCCAGGACAGTCTGGTCCATATTCCCCCGAGAGTGTGGTCTCATTCCCAGGATTCTCTGTTCAATATTCCCCCGACTGTGTGGTCTCATTCTCAGGAAAATTTGTTCAATATTCCCCCGACAGTGTGGCCTCTGTCCCAGGGTAGTCTGTTCAATATTCCCCCGAAAGTGTGGTCTCATTCCCAGGACAGAGTGTTCAATATTCCCTGACATGTGGTCTCAGTCCCAGGACAGTCTGTTCAATATTCCCCCGACAGTGTGGTCTCATTCCCAGGACAGTCTGTTCAATATTCCCCGACAGTGTGGATTCAGTCCAAGGACTATCTGTTCAATATTCCGACGACAGTGTGGTCTCTGTCCCAGCACAGTCTGTTCAATATACCCCAGACAGGGTTGTCTTAGTCCCAGGACAGTCTGTTCAATATTCCCCCGACAGTGTGGTCTCAGTCCCTGGAAAGTCTGTACAATATCTCCCCGACAGTGTGGTCTCAATCCCAGGACAGTCTATTCAATATTCCCCCGACAGTGTCGTTTCAGACCCAGGACAATCTGATCAATATTCCCCCGACATTGTGTTCTCAGTCCCAGGACAGTCAGTTCAATATACCCCCGACAGGGTGGACTCAGTCCTTGGAAAGTCTGTTCAATATTCCCCAGACTATGTTGTCTCAGTCCCAGTACAATCTGTTCAATATTCTCAGGACAGTGTGGTCTCTGTCCCTGGACAGTCTTTTCAAAATTCCCTCGATAGAGTGGTCGCAGTCCCAGGAAAGTCTGCACAATATTCGCCCGACAGTGTGGCCTCAGTCGCAGTACAGTCTGTTCAATATTTCCCCGACAGTGTTGTCTCATTCCCAGGACAATCTTTTCAATATTCCCCCGACAATGTGGTCTCATTCCCAGGATAGTCTGTTCAATATTCCCCCGACAGTGAGGTCTCATTCCCAGACAATTTGTTCAATATTCCTCCAACATAGTGGTCTCAGTCCAAGGACTATCTGTTCAATATTCCCCATACAGTGTGGTCTCAGTCCCAGGACAATCTGTTCAATATTCCCCCGACAGTGTGGTCTCAGTCCCAGGACAGTCTATTCAATATGCTCCTGAAAGTGTGGTCTCTGTCCCAGGACAATCTGTTCAATATTCCCCCGACAGTGTGTTCTCAGTCCCAGGACAGTCTGATCAATATTCCCCCGACAGTGTGGTCTCAGACGCAGGACAGTATGTTCAACATTCCCGCGACAGTGTGTTCTCATTCGCAGGACAGTCTGATCAATATTCCCCCGACAGTGTGGTCACAGACGCAGGACAGTCTGTTCAATATTCCCCCAACAGTGTGCTCTCATTCCCAGGACAGTCTGTTCAATATTCCCCCGACAGTGTGGTCTCATTCCCAGGACTGTCTGTTCAATATTCCCCCGACAGTGTGGTCTCAGTCCCAGGCCAGTCTGTTCAATATTCCCAGACAGTGTGGACTCAGTCCCAGGACAGTCTTTTCAATATTCCACCCACAGTGTGGTCGCAGTCCCAGGACAGTCTGTACAATATTCCCCCGACAGTGTGGTCTCAGTCGCAGGACAGACTGTACACTATTCGCCCGACAGTGTGGTCTCATTCCTAGAACAGTCTGTTCAATATTCCCCCGACAGTGTGTTCTCAGTCCCTGGAAAGTCTGTACAATATTCCCCGGACAGTGTGGTCACAATCCCAGGACAATCTGTTCAATATTCTCCAGAAAGTGTCGTCTCAGTCTGAGGAAAGTCTGTTCAATCTTCTCCAGAGAGTGTGGTGTCAGTCCCAGGACAGTCTGTTCAATATTCTTCCGTCAGTGTGGTCTCAGTCCCACGACACTCTGTCCAATATTCCCCCGACTGTGTTGTCTCAATCCCAGGGCAGTCTGAGCTATATTCCCTGACAGTGTGTTGTCTGTCCCATGACATTCTGTTCAATATTCCCACGACATTGTGGTCTCAGACCCAGGACAATCTGATCAATATTCCCCCGACATTGTGGTCTCAGTCCTTGGACAGTCTGTTCAATAATACCCAGACTATGTTGTCTCAGTCCCAGGACAATCTGTTCAATAATCTCCGGAGAGTTTGGTCTGTCCCAGGACAGTCTGTTCAAAATTCCCCCGACATTGTGGTCCCAGTCCAAGGACAGTCTGTACAATATTCTCCCGACAGTGTGGACTCATTCCCAGGACAGTCTGTTCAATATTCCACCGACAGTGTGGTCTCAGTCCCAGGACAACCTCTTCAATATTCCCCCGACAATGTGATCTCAATTCCAGGACCATCTGTTCAATATTCCCTCGACAATGTGGTCTCATTCCCAGGACAGTATGTTCAACATTCCCGCGACAGTGTGTTCTCATTCGCAGGACAGTCTGATCAATATTCCCCCGACAGTGTGGTCACAGACGCAGGACAGTCTGTTCAATATTCCCCCGACAGTGTGGTCTCAGTCCCAGGACAGGCTGTTCAATATTCCACAGAATATGTGGTCTCAGTCCCAGGACAGTCTGTTCAATATTCCCCCAACAGTGTGCTCTCATTCCCAGGACATTCTGCTCAATATTCCCCGACAGTGTGGACTCAGTCACCGGACAGTCTGTACAATATTACACCAACAGTGTGGTCTCAGTCCCCGGACAGCTTGTTGAATATTCCCACGAGAGTGTGGTCTCAGTCCCTGGACAAGACGTTCAATATTCCAGCGACCGTGTTGTCTCATTCCCAGGACATTTTGATCAATATTCCCCGACAGTGTGGACTCTGTCCAATGACAGTCTATTCAATATTCCCCCGACAGTGTGGTCTCATTCCCAGGACTGTCTGTTCAATATTCCCAGACAGTGTGGACTCAGTCCCAGGACAGTCTTTTCAATATTCCACCCACAGTGTGGTCGCAGTCCCAGGACAGTCTGTACAATATTCCCCCGACAGTGTGGTCTCAGTCGCAGGACAGACTGTACACTATTCGCCCGACAGTGTGGTCTCATTCCAAGAACAGTCTGTTCAATATTCCCCCGACAGTGTGTTCTCAGTCCCTGGAAAGTCTGTACAATATTCCCCGGACAGTGTGGTCACAATCCCAGGACAATCTGTTCAATATTCTCCAGAAAGTGTCGTCTCAGTCTGAGGAAAGTCTGTTCAATCTTCTCCAGAGAGTGTGGTGTCAGTCCCAGGACAGTCTGTTCAATATTCTTCCGTCAGTGTGGTCTCAGTCCCACGACACTCTGTCCAATATTCCCCCGACTGTGTTGTCTCAATCCCAGGGCAGTCTGAGCTATATTCCCTGACAGTGTGTTGTCTGTCCCATGACATTCTGTTCAATATTCCCACGACATTGTGGTCTCAGACCCAGGACAATCTGATCAATATTCCCCCGACATTGTGGTCTCAGTCCTTGGACCGTCTGTTCAATAATACCCAGACTATGTTGTCTCAGTCCCAGGACAATCTGTTCAATAATCTCCGGAGAGTTTGGTCTGTCCCAGGACAGTCTGTTCAAAATTCCCCCGACATTGTGGTCCCAGTCCAAGGATAGTCTGTACAATATTCTCCCGACAGTGTGGACTCATTCCCAGGACAGTCTGTTCAATATTCCACCGACAGTGTGGTCTCAGTCCCAGGACAACCTCTTCAATATTCCCCCGACAATGTGATCTCAATTCCAGGACCATCTGTTCAATATTCCCTCGACAATGTGGTCTCATTCCCAGGATAGTCTGTTCAATATTCCCCCGACAGTGTGGTCTCCTTCCCAGGACAGTCTGTTTAATATTCCCCGACAGTGTGGACTCAGTCCCAGGACAGTCTGTTAAATATTCCCCCGACCGTGTGGTCTAAGTCCCACGACATTCTGTAGAATATTCCCCTGACATTCTGGTCTCAGTCCCCCGACATTCTGTACAATATTCTCCAGACAGTGTGATCTCAGAGCCAGGACAGTCTGTTCAAAATTCTTCCGACACTGTGGTCTCTGTCCCAGGACAGTCTGCGCAATATTCCCCGAAAGTGAGGTCTCAGTCCCAGGACACTCTGCGCAATATTCCCCCGACAGTGTGGTCTCAGACCCAGGACAATATGTTCAATATTCCCCCGACATTGTGGTCTCAGTCCCAGGACATTTTGTTCAATATACCCCTTCATTGTGGTCTCAGTCCCAAGACAGTCTATTCAATATTCCCCCAAAAGTTAGGTCTCAGTCCCAGGGCTGTCTGTTCAATATTCCCCCAACAGTGTGATCTCTGACCCAGGACAATCTGTTCAATTTTCCCCCGACAGTGTGGGGTCATTCCCAGGACAGTCTCTTAATATTCCACGACAGTTTGGTCTCAGTCCCAAGACATTTTGATCAATATTCCCCCGACAGTGTGTTCTCAGTCCAATGACAGTCTATTCAATATTACCCCGACAGTGCGGTCTCAGTCCCAGGACAGTCTGTTCAATATTCCCCCGACAATGTGGTCTCATTCCCAGGACGTTCTGTTCAATATTCCCCCGACAGTGTGGTCTCAGTCCCAGGACAGTCTCGTCAATATTCCCCCGACAGTGTGGTCTCAGTCCCAGGACAGAATGGTCAATAATAGCCCAACAGTGTGGTCTCAGTGCCAGACAGACTGTTCAATATTCCCCCGACAGTGTTGTCTCATTCCCGGGATATTCTGTTCAATATTCCCCGACTGTGTGGACTCAGTCCCAGGACAGACTGTTCAATATTCCCCCGAATGTGTGGTCTCAGCCCCAGGACAGAGTGTTCAATATTCCAATGACAGTGTGGTCTCATTCCCAGGATATTCTGATCAATATTCCCCCGACTGTGTGGTCTCAGTTCCTGGACAGTCTGTTCAATATTCCCCTGACATTGTGGTCTCAGTCCCAGGACAGTCTGTTCAATATTCCCCCAACAGTGTGGTCTCAGTCCCAGGACAGCTTGTTGAATAACCCCACGAGAGTGTGGTCTCAGTCCGTGGACAAGATGTTCAATATTCCACCGACAGTGTTGTCTCAATCGCAGGACATTTTGATCAATATTCCCCGACAGTGTGGTCTCTGCCCAACGACAGTCTATTCAATATTCCCTCGACAGTGTGGTCTCATTCCCAGGCCAGTCTGTTCAATATTCCCAGACAGTGTGGACTCAGTCCCAGGACAGTCTTTTCAATATTCCACCCACAGTGTGGTCGCTGTCCCAGGACAGTCTGTACAATATTCCCCCGACATTATGGTCTCAGACGCAGGACAGACTGTACACTATTCCCCCGACAGTGTGGTCACATTCCTAGAACAGTCTGTTCAATATTCGCCCGACAGTGTGGTCTCAGTCCCTGGAAAGTCTGTACAATATTCCCCCGACAGTGTGGTCTCAATCCCAGAACAATCTGTTCAATATGCTCCAGACAGTGTGGTCTCAGTCTCAGGACAGTCTGTTCAATCTTCTCCAGAGAGTGTGGTGTCAGTCCCAGGACAGTCTGTTCAATATTCTTCCGACAGTGAGGTCTCAGTCCGAGGACACTCTGTCCAATACTCCCCCGACAGTGTTGTCTCAGTCCCAGGACAGTCTGTGCTATATTCCCTGACAGTGTGTTGTCTGTCCCAGGATACTCTGTTCAATATTCCCCCGACTGTGTGGTCTCAGACCCAGGACAGTCTGGTCAATATTCCCCCGACAGTGTGGTCTCATTCCCAGGATACTCTGTTCAATATTCCCCCGACTGTGTGGTCTCATTCTCAGGAAAATTTGTTCAATATTCCCCCGACAGTGTGGCCTCTGTCCCAGGGTAGTCTGTTCAATATTCCCCCGAAAGTGTGGTCTCTTTCCCAGGAAAGAGTGCTCAATATTCCCCGACATGTGGTCTCAGTCCCAGGACAGTCTGTTCAATATTCCCCCGACAGTGTGGTCTCATTCCCAGGACAGTCTGTTCAATATTCCCCCGACAGTGTGGTGTCAGTCCCTGGAAAGTCTGTACAATATCTCCCCGACAGTGTGGTCTCAATCCCAGGACAGTCTGTTCAATATTCTCCAGAGAGTGTGGTCTCAGTCCCAGGACACTCTGTCCAATATTCTCCCGAAAGTGTTGTCTCAGTCCCAGGACAGTTTGTGCAATATTCCCTGACAGTGTGTTGTCTGTCCCATGACAGTCTGTTCAATATTCCCCCGACAGTGTGGTCTCAGACCCAGGACAATCTGATCAATATTCCCACGACATTGTGTTCTCAGTCCCAGGACAGTCAGTTCAATATACCCCCGACAGTGTGGACTCAGTCCCTGGAAAGTCTGTTCAATATTCCCCAGACTATGTTGTCTCAGTCCCAGGACAATCTGTTCAATATTCTCAGGACAGTGTGGTCTCTGTCCCATGACAGTCTGTTCAAAATTCCCCCGATAGAGTGGTCGCAGTCCCAGGAACGTCTGTACAATATTCGCCCGACAGTGTGGTCTCAGTCGCAGTACAGTCTGTTCAATATTCCCCCGACAGTGTGGTCTCAGTTGCAGGACAGTCTATTCAATATACCCCCCACAGTGTTGTCTCAGTCCCAGGACAGTCAGTTCAATATTCCCCTGACAGTTTGGTCTCAGTCCCAGGACAGTCTGTTCAATTTTCTCACGACATTGTGGTCTCAGTCCCCGGACATTCAGTTCAATATTCCACTGACAGTGTGGTCTCAGTCCCAGGACAGTCTATTCAATATTCCCCCGACTGTGAGGTGACAGTCCCAGGACAGTCAGTTCAATATTCCCCCGACAGTGTGGTCTTAGTCCCAGGAGAGTCTATTCAATATTCCCCCGACTGTGAGGTGACAGTCCCAGGACAGTCAGTTCAATATTCCCCCGACAGTGTGGTCTCAGTCCCAGGACAGACTGTTCAATATTCTCCCGACATTGTGGTCTCATTCCCAGGAAATTCTGTTCTATATTCCACGACAATGTGGATCATTCCCAGGACAGTCTGTTCAATATTAGCCCGAAGGTGTGGTGTCAGTCTCAGGACAGTCTGTACAATATCCCACGACAGTGTGGGCTCAGTACCAGTGCAGACTGTTCAATATTCCCCCGACAGTGTGGTCTCAGTCCCAGGACAGACTGTTGAATATTCCCTCAACAGTGTTGTCTCATTCCCAGGACAGTCTGTTCAATATTCCCCGACATTGTGGACTAAGTCCCAGGACAGTCTGTTCAATATTCCCCCGACTGTGTGGTCTCATTCCCAGGACAGTCTGTTTAATATTCACCCGACAGTGTGCTCTCAGTCCCAGGACATTTTGTTCAATTTTCCAACGACATTGTGGTCTCAGTCCCAGGACAGTCAGTTCAATATTCACCCGACAGTGTGGTGACAGTCGCAGGACAGTCAGTACAATATTCCCACGACAGATTGGTCTCAGTCCCAGGACAGACTTTTCAATATTCCCACGAAAGTCTGTTCTTAGTCCCTGGACAGTCTGTTCAATATTCCCCCGACAGTGTGGTCTGAGTCCCAGGACATTCTGTAGAATATTCCCCCGACAGTCTGGTCTCATTCCCAGCACAGTCTGTTCAATATTTCCCCGACAGTGTGGTCTCAGTTCCAGGATAGTCTATTCAATATACCCCCGATGTCTGGTCTCAGTTCCAGGACAGTCCGTTCTATATTCCGCAGACAGTGAGGTCTCAGTGCCAGCAGAGTTTGATCAATATTCCTCAGACATTTAGGTCGGAGTCCAAGGACAATCTGTTCATTATTCACCCGACTTTGTGGTCTCAGACCCAGGAGAATCTGTTCAATTTTGCCCCGACAGTGTGGTCTCTGTCCCAGAACAGTCTGTACAATATTCCCCCGACAGTGTGGTCTCTGTCCCAGGACAGTCTGTTCAATATTCCCCCGACATTGTGGTCTCTGTCCCAGGACAATCTGTACAATTTACCCCCAGCAGTGTGCTCTCAATCCCAGGACACCTTGTTCAATATTCCCCTAGAGTGCCGTCTCAGTCCCACGAGAATTTGTTCAATATTCCCCCTAGTATTAGGTCTAAGTCCCAGGACATTCTGTTCAATATTCCCCTGACAGTGTGGTCTCAGTCCCAGGACAGTCAGTTCAATATTCCCCCGACAGTGTGGTCTTTGTCCGAGGACAGTCTGTTCAATATTCCACCGAAAGTGTGTTGTCATTCCCAGGACAATCTGTACAATATTCCCACGACAGTGTGGTCTCAGTCCCATACAGACTGTTCAATATTCCCCCAAAATTGTGGTCTCATTCCCAGGACAGTCTGTTCTATATTCCCCGACAAAGTGGATCAGTGCCAGGACAATCTGTTCAATATTCCCCCGACAGTGTGGTGTCAGTCCCAGGACAGTCTGTACAATATCCCACGACAGCGTGGTCTCAGTCGCAGAACAGTCTGTTCAATATTCCCCCGAAAGTGTGGTCTCAGTCCGAGGACAGACTGTTAAAAGTTCCCCCGAAAGTGGGTTCTCAGTCCCAGGAGAGTTTGTTCAATATTCCTACGACAGTGTGGTCTCAGTCACAGGACAGACTTTTCAATATTCCCCCGACAGAGAGGACTCATTCCCAGGACAGTCTGATCTATATTCCCCGACAGTGTGGATCAGTCCCAGGACAGTCTGTTCAATATTCCCCCGACAGTGTGGTCTCATTCCCAGGACAGTCTTTTCAATATTCTTCGACAGTGTCGTCACAGACCCAGGACAATCTGTTCAAATTTCCCATGACAGTGTGGTCTCAGTCCCAGGACAGACTGTTCGAAATTCCCCCGACAGTGTGGTCTCAGTCCCAGGACAGACTATTCAAAATTCCCCCGACAGTGTGGTCTCAGTCCCAGGACAGTCTGTTCTGTATTCTCCGACAGTATGGATCATTCCCAAGAAAATGTGTTCAATATTCCCCGACAGTGTGGTCTCAGTCCCAGGACAGTCTGTTCAATATTCCGCCGACAGTGTGGTCTCAGTCCCAGGACAGTCTGTTCAATATTCCCCCGACAGTGTTTTCCCAGTCCCAGGACAGTCTGTTCAATATTCCGCCGACAGTGTGGTCTCAGTCCCAGGACAGTCTTTTCAATATTCCCCCGACAGTGTGGCCTCTGTCCCAGGACAGACTGTTTAATAATCCCAGACATTTTGGTCTCTGTCCCAGAACAGTCTGTTCAATATTCACCCGGCAGTGTTGCCTCAATCCCAGGACATTTTGTTCTATATTCCCCTACAGTGTGGTCTCAGTCCCAGGACAGTCTGTTCAGTATTCCCCCGACAGTTAGGTTTCAGTCCCAGGACAATCTGTTCAATATTCCCCTGACAGTGAGGTCTCAGTCCCAGGAGAGTTTGTTCAATATTCCCGCGACAGTAAGGTCTCAGTCCCAGGACATTCTGTTCAATATTCCACCGACAGTGTAGTCGCATTCCCAGGACAGTCAGTTCAATATTCCCACGACAGTGTGGTCTCAGTCCCAGGACATGCTGTTCAGTAATCTCCCGACATTGTGGTCTCATTCCCAGGAAAGTCTGTTCTATATTCCCCGACGTTGTGGACTAAGTCCCAGGGCAGTCTGTTCAATATTCCCCCGACAGTGTGCTCTCAGTCCCAGGACAGTCTGTTTAATATACCCCCGACAGTTTGATCTCAGTCCCAGGACATTTTGTTCAATTTTCCCCTCGACATTGTGGTCTCAGTCCCAGGACAGTCAGTTCAATATGCCCCTGACAGTGTGGTCTCAGTCCCAGGACAGTCTGTACTATATTTATCCGACAGTGTGGTCTCAGACCCAGGATAGTCTGTTCAATATTCCCCCGACAGTGTGGTCTCAGTCCCAGGACAGACTGTTCAATATTCCCACGAATGTGAGGTGTCAGTCCCTGGACAGTCTGTAGTATATTCCGCCGACAGTGTGGTCTAGGTCCCAGCACAGTCTGTTCAATATTCCCCCGACAGTGAGGTCTTAGTCCCAGGAGAGTTTGTTCAATATCCCCCCGACAGTTAGGTCTCAGTCCAAGGACATTCTGTTCAATATTCCCCCGACAGCGTCGTCTCAGACCCAGGACAATCTGTTCAAAATTCCCATGACATTGTGGTGTCAGTCCCAGGACAGACTGTTCAAAATTCCCCCGACAGTGTGGTCTCAGACCCAGGACAGTCTGTTCTGTATTCTCCGACAGTATGGATCATTCCCAGCACAGTCTGTTCAATATTCCCCCGACAATGTTGTCTCATTCCCAGTACAGTCTGTTCAATATTCCACCACAGTGTGGTCTCAGTCCCAGGACAGTCTGTTCAATATTCTCCCGAGTGTGGTCTCAGTCCAAGGACATTCTGTAGAATATTCCCACGACAGTCTTGTCTCATTCCCAGGACAGTCTGTTCAATATTCCACCGACAGTGTGCTCTCAGTCGCAGGACAGTCTATTCAATATACCCCCCACAGTGTGGTCTCAGTCCCAGGACAGTCAGTTCCATAATCCCCCGACAGTGTGGTCTTTCTCGGAGGACAGTCTGTTCAATATTCCCCCGAAAGTGTGTTGTCATTCCGACGACAATCTGTACAATATTCCCACGACAGTGTGATCTCAGTCCCATACAGACTGTTCAATATTCCCCCAAAATTGTGGTCTCATTCCCAGGACAGTCTGTTCTATATTCCCCGACAAAGTGGATCAGTGCCAGGACAATCTGTTCAATATTCCCCCGACAGTGTGGTGTCAGTCCCAGGACAGTCTGTACAATATCCCACGACAGTGTGGTCTCAGTCACAGGACTGAATGTTCAATATTCCCCCGACAGTGTGCTCTCATTTCCAGGACAGTCTCTTCTATATTCCACGACAGAGTGGATCAGTCCCAGGACAGTCTGTTCAATATTCCCCCGAAAGTGTGCTCTCAGTCCCAGGACAATCTGTTCAATTTTCTCTCGACATTGTGGTCTCAGTCCCAGGACAGTCTGTTCAATATTCCCCCGACAGTGAGGTCTCAGTCCCAGGAGAGTTTGTTCAATATCCCCCCGACAGTTAGGTCTCAGTCCAAGGACATTCTGTTCAATATTCCCCCGACAGCGTCGTCTCAGACCCAGGACAATCCGTTCAAAATTCCCATGACATTGTGGTGTCAGTCCCAGGACAGACTGTTCAAAATTCCCCCGACACTGTGGTCTCAGTCCCAGGACAGTCTGTTCTGTATTCTCTGACAGTATGGATCATTCCCAGCACAGTCTGTTCAATATTCCCCCGACAATGTGGTCTCATTCCCAGTACAGTCTGTTCAATATTCCACGACAGTGTGGTCTCATTCCCAGTACAGTCTGTTCAATATTCCACCACAGTGTGGTCTCAGTCCCAGGACAGTCTGTTCAATATTCTCCCGAGTGTGGTCTCAGTCCAAGGACATTCTGTAGAATATTCCCACGACAGTCTTGTCTCATTCCCAGGACAGTCTGTTCAATATTCCACCGACAGTGTGCTCTCAGTCGCAGGACAGTCTATTCAATATACCCCCCACAGTGTGGTCTCAGTCCCAGGACAGTCAGTTCCATAATCCCCCGACAGTGTGGTCTTTCTCGGAGGACAGTCTGTTCAATATTCCCCCGAAAGTGTGTTGTCATTCCGACGACAATCTGTACAATATTCCCACGACAGTGTGATCTCAGTCCCATACAGACTGTTCAATATTCCCCCAAAATTGTGGTCTCATTCCCAGGACAGTCTGTTCTATATTCCCCGACAAAGTGGATCAGTGCCAGGACAATCTGTTCAATATTCCCCCGACAGTGTGGTGTCAGTCCCAGGACAGTCTGTACAATATCCCACGACAGTGTGGTCTCAGTCACAGGACTGAATGTTCAATATTCCCCCGACAGTGTGCTCTCATTTCCAGGACAGTCTCTTCTATATTCCACGACAGAGTGGATCAGTCCCAGGACAGTCTGTTCAATATTCCCCCGAAAGTGTGCTCTCAGTCCCAGGACAATCTGTTCAATTTTCTCTCGACATTGTGGTCTCAGTCCCAGGACAGTCTGTTCAATATTCCCCCGACAGTGAGGTCTCAGTCCCAGGAGAGTTTGTTCAATATCCCCCCGACAGTTAGGTCTCAGTCCAAGGACATTCTGTTCAATATTCCCCCGACAGCGTCGTCTCAGACCCAGGACAATCCGTTCAAAATTCCCATGACATTGTGGTGTCAGTCCCAGGACAGACTGTTCAAAATTCCCCCGACACTGTGGTCTCAGTCCCAGGACAGTCTGTTCTGTATTCTCTGACAGTATGGATCATTCCCAGCACAGTCTGTTCAATATTCCCCCGACAATGTGGTCTCATTCCCAGTACAGTCTGTTCAATATTCCACGACAGTGTGGTCTCATTCCCAGTACAGTCTGTTCAATATTCCACCACAGTGTGGTCTCAGTCCCAGGACAGTCTGTTCAATATTCTCCCGAGTGTGGTCTCAGTCCAAGGACATTCTGTAGAATATTCCCACGACAGTCTTGTCTCATTCCCAGGACAGTCTGTTCAATATTCCACCGACAGTGTGCTCTCAGTCGCAGGACAGTCTATTCAATATACCCCCCACAGTGTGGTCTCAGTCCCAGGACAGTCAGTTCCATAATCCCCCGACAGTGTGGTCTTTCTCGGAGGACAGTCTGTTCAATATTCCCCCGAAAGTGTGTTGTCATTCCGACGACAATCTGTACAATATTCCCACGACAGTGTGATCTCAGTCCCATACAGACTGTTCAATATTCCCCCAAAATTGTGGTCTCATTCCCAGGACAGTCTGTTCTATATTCCCCGACAAAGTGGATCAGTGCCAGGACAATCTGTTCAATATTCCCCCGACAGTGTGGTGTCAGTCCCAGGACAGTCTGTACAATATCCCACGACAGTGTGGTCTCAGTCACAGGACTGAATGTTCAATATTCCCCCGACAGTGTGCTCTCATTTCCAGGACAGTCTCTTCTATATTCCACGACAGAGTGGATCAGTCCCAGGACAGTCTGTTCAATATTCCCCCGAAAGTGTGCTCTCAGTCCCAGGACAATCTGTTCAATTTTCTCTCGACATTGTGGTCTCAGTCCCAGGACAGTCTGTTCAATATTCCCCCGACAGTGAGGTCTCAGTCCCAGGAGAGTTTGTTCAATATCCCCCCGACAGTTAGGTCTCAGTCCAAGGACATTCTGTTCAATATTCCCCCGACAGCGTCGTCTCAGACCCAGGACAATCCGTTCAAAATTCCCATGACATTGTGGTGTCAGTCCCAGGACAGACTGTTCAAAATTCCCCCGACACTGTGGTCTCAGTCCCAGGACAGTCTGTTCTGTATTCTCTGACAGTATGGATCATTCCCAGCACAGTCTGTTCAATATTCCCCCGACAATGTGGTCTCATTCCCAGTACAGTCTGTTCAATATTCCACGACAGTGTGGTCTCATTCCCAGTACAGTCTGTTCAATATTCCACCACAGTGTGGTCTCAGTCCCAGGACAGTCTGTTCAATATTCTCCCGAGTGTGGTCTCAGTCCAAGGACATTCTGTAGAATATTCCCACGACAGTCTTGTCTCATTCCCAGGACAGTCTGTTCAATATTCCACCGACAGTGTGCTCTCAGTCGCAGGACAGTCTATTCAATATACCCCCCACAGTGTGGTCTCAGTCCCAGGACAGTCAGTTCCATAATCCCCCGACAGTGTGGTCTTTCTCGGAGGACAGTCTGTTCAATATTCCCCCGAAAGTGTGTTGTCATTCCGACGACAATCTGTACAATATTCCCACGACAGTGTGATCTCAGTCCCATACAGACTTTTCAATATTCCCCCGACAGAGAGGACTCATTCCCAGGACAGTCTGATCTATATTCCCCGACAGTGTGGATCAGTCCCAGGACAGTCTGTTCAATATTCCCCCGACAGTGTGGTCTCATTCCCAGGACAGTCTTTTCAATATTCTTCGACAGTGTCGTCACAGACCCAGGACAATCTGTTCAAATTTCCCATGACAGTGTGGTCTCAGTCCCAGGACAGACTGTTCGAAATTCCCCCGACAGTGTGGTCTCAGTCCCAGGACAGACTATTCAAAATTCCCCCGACAGTGTGGTCTCAGTCCCAGGACAGTCTGTTCTGTATTCTCCGACAGTATGGATCATTCCCAAGAAAATGTGTTCAATATTCCCCGACAGTGTGGTCTCAGTCCCAGGACAGTCTGTTCAATATTCCGCCGACAGTGTGGTCTCAGTCCCAGGACAGTCTGTTCAATATTCCCCCGACAGTGTTTTCCCAGTCCCAGGACAGTCTGTTCAATATTCCGCCGACAGTGTGGTCTCAGTCCCAGGACAGTCTTTTCAATATTCCCCCGACAGTGTGGCCTCTGTCCCAGGACAGACTGTTTAATAATCCCAGACATTTTGGTCTCTGTCCCAGAACAGTCTGTTCAATATTCACCCGGCAGTGTTGCCTCAATCCCAGGACATTTTGTTCTATATTCCCCTACAGTGTGGTCTCAGTCCCAGGACAGTCTGTTCAGTATTCCCCCGACAGTTAGGTTTCAGTCCCAGGACAATCTGTTCAATATTCCCCTGACAGTGAGGTCTCAGTCCCAGGAGAGTTTGTTCAATATTCCCGCGACAGTAAGGTCTCAGTCCCAGGACATTCTGTTCAATATTCCACCGACAGTGTAGTCGCATTCCCAGGACAGTCAGTTCAATATTCCCACGACAGTGTGGTCTCAGTCCCAGGACATGCTGTTCAGTAATCTCCCGACATTGTGGTCTCATTCCCAGGAAAGTCTGTTCTATATTCCCCGACGTTGTGGACTAAGTCCCAGGGCAGTCTGTTCAATATTCCCCCGACAGTGTGCTCTCAGTCCCAGGACAGTCTGTTTAATATACCCCCGACAGTTTGATCTCAGTCCCAGGACATTTTGTTCAATTTTCCCCTCGACATTGTGGTCTCAGTCCCAGGACAGTCAGTTCAATATGCCCCTGACAGTGTGGTCTCAGTCCCAGGACAGTCTGTACTATATTTATCCGACAGTGTGGTCTCAGACCCAGGATAGTCTGTTCAATATTCCCCCGACAGTGTGGTCTCAGTCCCAGGACAGACTGTTCAATATTCCCACGAATGTGAGGTGTCAGTCCCTGGACAGTCTGTAGTATATTCCGCCGACAGTGTGGTCTAGGTCCCAGCACAGTCTGTTCAATATTCCCCCGACAGTGAGGTCTTAGTCCCAGGAGAGTTTGTTCAATATCCCCCCGACAGTTAGGTCTCAGTCCAAGGACATTCTGTTCAATATTCCCCCGACAGCGTCGTCTCAGACCCAGGACAATCTGTTCAAAATTCCCATGACATTGTGGTGTCAGTCCCAGGACAGACTGTTCAAAATTCCCCCGACAGTGTGGTCTCAGACCCAGGACAGTCTGTTCTGTATTCTCCGACAGTATGGATCATTCCCAGCACAGTCTGTTCAATATTCCCCCGACAATGTTGTCTCATTCCCAGTACAGTCTGTTCAATATTCCACCACAGTGTGGTCTCAGTCCCAGGACAGTCTGTTCAATATTCTCCCGAGTGTGGTCTCAGTCCAAGGACATTCTGTAGAATATTCCCACGACAGTCTTGTCTCATTCCCAGGACAGTCTGTTCAATATTCCACCGACAGTGTGCTCTCAGTCGCAGGACAGTCTATTCAATATACCCCCCACAGTGTGGTCTCAGTCCCAGGACAGTCAGTTCCATAATCCCCCGACAGTGTGGTCTTTCTCGGAGGACAGTCTGTTCAATATTCCCCCGAAAGTGTGTTGTCATTCCGACGACAATCTGTACAATATTCCCACGACAGTGTGATCTCAGTCCCATACAGACTGTTCAATATTCCCCCAAAATTGTGGTCTCATTCCCAGGACAGTCTGTTCTATATTCCCCGACAAAGTGGATCAGTGCCAGGACAATCTGTTCAATATTCCCCCGACAGTGTGGTGTCAGTCCCAGGACAGTCTGTACAATATCCCACGACAGTGTGGTCTCAGTCACAGGACTGAATGTTCAATATTCCCCCGACAGTGTGCTCTCATTTCCAGGACAGTCTCTTCTATATTCCACGACAGAGTGGATCAGTCCCAGGACAGTCTGTTCAATATTCCCCCGAAAGTGTGCTCTCAGTCCCAGGACAATCTGTTCAATTTTCTCTCGACATTGTGGTCTCAGTCCCAGGACAGTCTGTTCAATATTCCCCCGACAGTGAGGTCTCAGTCCCAGGAGAGTTTGTTCAATATCCCCCCGACAGTTAGGTCTCAGTCCAAGGACATTCTGTTCAATATTCCCCCGACAGCGTCGTCTCAGACCCAGGACAATCCGTTCAAAATTCCCATGACATTGTGGTGTCAGTCCCAGGACAGACTGTTCAAAATTCCCCCGACACTGTGGTCTCAGTCCCAGGACAGTCTGTTCTGTATTCTCTGACAGTATGGATCATTCCCAGCACAGTCTGTTCAATATTCCCCCGACAATGTGGTCTCATTCCCAGTACAGTCTGTTCAATATTCCACGACAGTGTGGTCTCATTCCCAGTACAGTCTGTTCAATATTCCACCACAGTGTGGTCTCAGTCCCAGGACAGTCTGTTCAATATTCTCCCGAGTGTGGTCTCAGTCCAAGGACATTCTGTAGAATATTCCCACGACAGTCTTGTCTCATTCCCAGGACAGTCTGTTCAATATTCCACCGACAGTGTGCTCTCAGTCGCAGGACAGTCTATTCAATATACCCCCCACAGTGTGGTCTCAGTCCCAGGACAGTCAGTTCCATAATCCCCCGACAGTGTGGTCTTTCTCGGAGGACAGTCTGTTCAATATTCCCCCGAAAGTGTGTTGTCATTCCGACGACAATCTGTACAATATTCCCACGACAGTGTGATCTCAGTCCCATACAGACTGTTCAATATTCCCCCAAAATTGTGGTCTCATTCCCAGGACAGTCTGTTCTATATTCCCCGACAAAGTGGATCAGTGCCAGGACAATCTGTTCAATATTCCCCCGACAGTGTGGTGTCAGTCCCAGGACAGTCTGTACAATATCCCACGACAGTGTGGTCTCAGTCACAGGACTGAATGTTCAATATTCCCCCGACAGTGTGCTCTCATTTCCAGGACAGTCTCTTCTATATTCCACGACAGAGTGGATCAGTCCCAGGACAGTCTGTTCAATATTCCCCCGAAAGTGTGCTCTCAGTCCCAGGACAATCTGTTCAATTTTCTCTCGACATTGTGGTCTCAGTCCCAGGACAGTCTGTTCAATATTCCCCCGACAGTGAGGTCTCAGTCCCAGGAGAGTTTGTTCAATATCCCCCCGACAGTTAGGTCTCAGTCCAAGGACATTCTGTTCAATATTCCCCCGACAGCGTCGTCTCAGACCCAGGACAATCCGTTCAAAATTCCCATGACATTGTGGTGTCAGTCCCAGGACAGACTGTTCAAAATTCCCCCGACACTGTGGTCTCAGTCCCAGGACAGTCTGTTCTGTATTCTCTGACAGTATGGATCATTCCCAGCACAGTCTGTTCAATATTCCCCCGACAATGTGGTCTCATTCCCAGTACAGTCTGTTCAATATTCCACGACAGTGTGGTCTCATTCCCAGTACAGTCTGTTCAATATTCCACCACAGTGTGGTCTCAGTCCCAGGACAGTCTGTTCAATATTCTCCCGAGTGTGGTCTCAGTCCAAGGACATTCTGTAGAATATTCCCACGACAGTCTTGTCTCATTCCCAGGACAGTCTGTTCAATATTCCACCGACAGTGTGCTCTCAGTCGCAGGACAGTCTATTCAATATACCCCCCACAGTGTGGTCTCAGTCCCAGGACAGTCAGTTCCATAATCCCCCGACAGTGTGGTCTTTCTCGGAGGACAGTCTGTTCAATATTCCCCCGAAAGTGTGTTGTCATTCCGACGACAATCTGTACAATATTCCCACGACAGTGTGATCTCAGTCCCATACAGACTGTTCAATATTCCCCCAAAATTGTGGTCTCATTCCCAGGACAGTCTGTTCTATATTCCCCGACAAAGTGGATCAGTGCCAGGACAATCTGTTCAATATTCCCCCGACAGTGTGGTGTCAGTCCCAGGACAGTCTGTACAATATCCCACGACAGTGTGGTCTCAGTCACAGGACTGAATGTTCAATATTCCCCCGACAGTGTGCTCTCATTTCCAGGACAGTCTCTTCTATATTCCACGACAGAGTGGATCAGTCCCAGGACAGTCTGTTCAATATTCCCCCGAAAGTGTGCTCTCAGTCCCAGGACAATCTGTTCAATTTTCTCTCGACATTGTGGTCTCAGTCCCAGGACAGTCTGTTCAATATTCCCCCGACAGTGAGGTCTCAGTCCCAGGAGAGTTTGTTCAATATCCCCCCGACAGTTAGGTCTCAGTCCAAGGACATTCTGTTCAATATTCCCCCGACAGCGTCGTCTCAGACCCAGGACAATCCGTTCAAAATTCCCATGACATTGTGGTGTCAGTCCCAGGACAGACTGTTCAAAATTCCCCCGACACTGTGGTCTCAGTCCCAGGACAGTCTGTTCTGTATTCTCTGACAGTATGGATCATTCCCAGCACAGTCTGTTCAATATTCCCCCGACAATGTGGTCTCATTCCCAGTACAGTCTGTTCAATATTCCACGACAGTGTGGTCTCATTCCCAGTACAGTCTGTTCAATATTCCACCACAGTGTGGTCTCAGTCCCAGGACAGTCTGTTCAATATTCTCCCGAGTGTGGTCTCAGTCCAAGGACATTCTGTAGAATATTCCCACGACAGTCTTGTCTCATTCCCAGGACAGTCTGTTCAATATTCCACCGACAGTGTGCTCTCAGTCGCAGGACAGTCTATTCAATATACCCCCCACAGTGTGGTCTCAGTCCCAGGACAGTCAGTTCCATAATCCCCCGACAGTGTGGTCTTTCTCGGAGGACAGTCTGTTCAATATTCCCCCGAAAGTGTGTTGTCATTCCGACGACAATCTGTACAATATTCCCACGACAGTGTGATCTCAGTCCCATACAGACTGTTCAATATTCCCCCAAAATTGTGGTCTCATTCCCAGGACAGTCTGTTCTATATTCCCCGACAAAGTGGATCAGTGCCAGGACAATCTGTTCAATATTCCCCCGACAGTGTGGTGTCAGTCCCAGGACAGTCTGTACAATATCCCACGACAGTGTGGTCTCAGTCACAGGACTGAATGTTCAATATTCCCCCGACAGTGTGCTCTCATTTCCAGGACAGTCTCTTCTATATTCCACGACAGAGTGGATCAGTCCCAGGACAGTCTGTTCAATATTCCCCCGAAAGTGTGCTCTCAGTCCCAGGACAATCTGTTCAATTTTCTCTCGACATTGTGGTCTCAGTCCCAGGACAGTCTGTTCAATATTCCCCCGACAGTGAGGTCTCAGTCCCAGGAGAGTTTGTTCAATATCCCCCCGACAGTTAGGTCTCAGTCCAAGGACATTCTGTTCAATATTCCCCCGACAGCGTCGTCTCAGACCCAGGACAATCCGTTCAAAATTCCCATGACATTGTGGTGTCAGTCCCAGGACAGACTGTTCAAAATTCCCCCGACACTGTGGTCTCAGTCCCAGGACAGTCTGTTCTGTATTCTCTGACAGTATGGATCATTCCCAGCACAGTCTGTTCAATATTCCCCCGACAATGTGGTCTCATTCCCAGTACAGTCTGTTCAATATTCCACGACAGTGTGGTCTCATTCCCAGTACAGTCTGTTCAATATTCCACCACAGTGTGGTCTCAGTCCCAGGACAGTCTGTTCAATATTCTCCCGAGTGTGGTCTCAGTCCAAGGACATTCTGTAGAATATTCCCACGACAGTCTTGTCTCATTCCCAGGACAGTCTGTTCAATATTCCACCGACAGTGTGCTCTCAGTCGCAGGACAGTCTATTCAATATACCCCCCACAGTGTGGTCTCAGTCCCAGGACAGTCAGTTCCATAATCCCCCGACAGTGTGGTCTTTCTCGGAGGACAGTCTGTTCAATATTCCCCCGAAAGTGTGTTGTCATTCCGACGACAATCTGTACAATATTCCCACGACAGTGTGATCTCAGTCCCATACAGACTGTTCAATATTCCCCCAAAATTGTGGTCTCATTCCCAGGACAGTCTGTTCTATATTCCCCGACAAAGTGGATCAGTGCCAGGACAATCTGTTCAATATTCCCCCGACAGTGTGGTGTCAGTCCCAGGACAGTCTGTACAATATCCCACGACAGTGTGGTCTCAGTCACAGGACTGAATGTTCAATATTCCCCCGACAGTGTGCTCTCATTTCCAGGACAGTCTCTTCTATATTCCACGACAGAGTGGATCAGTCCCAGGACAGTCTGTTCAATATTCCCCCGAAAGTGTGCTCTCAGTCCCAGGACAATCTGTTCAATTTTCTCTCGACATTGTGGTCTCAGTCCCAGGACAGTCTGTTCAATATTCCCCCGACAGTGAGGTCTCAGTCCCAGGAGAGTTTGTTCAATATCCCCCCGACAGTTAGGTCTCAGTCCAAGGACATTCTGTTCAATATTCCCCCGACAGCGTCGTCTCAGACCCAGGACAATCCGTTCAAAATTCCCATGACATTGTGGTGTCAGTCCCAGGACAGACTGTTCAAAATTCCCCCGACACTGTGGTCTCAGTCCCAGGACAGTCTGTTCTGTATTCTCTGACAGTATGGATCATTCCCAGCACAGTCTGTTCAATATTCCCCCGACAATGTGGTCTCATTCCCAGTACAGTCTGTTCAATATTCCACGACAGTGTGGTCTCATTCCCAGTACAGTCTGTTCAATATTCCACCACAGTGTGGTCTCAGTCCCAGGACAGTCTGTTCAATATTCTCCCGAGTGTGGTCTCAGTCCAAGGACATTCTGTAGAATATTCCCACGACAGTCTTGTCTCATTCCCAGGACAGTCTGTTCAATATTCCACCGACAGTGTGCTCTCAGTCGCAGGACAGTCTATTCAATATACCCCCCACAGTGTGGTCTCAGTCCCAGGACAGTCAGTTCCATAATCCCCCGACAGTGTGGTCTTTCTCGGAGGACAGTCTGTTCAATATTCCCCCGAAAGTGTGTTGTCATTCCGACGACAATCTGTACAATATTCCCACGACAGTGTGATCTCAGTCCCATACAGACTGTTCAATATTCCCCCAAAATTGTGGTCTCATTCCCAGGACAGTCTGTTCTATATTCCCCGACAAAGTGGATCAGTGCCAGGACAATCTGTTCAATATTCCCCCGACAGTGTGGTGTCAGTCCCAGGACAGTCTGTACAATATCCCACGACAGTGTGGTCTCAGTCACAGGACTGAATGTTCAATATTCCCCCGACAGTGTGCTCTCATTTCCAGGACAGTCTCTTCTATATTCCACGACAGAGTGGATCAGTCCCAGGACAGTCTGTTCAATATTCCCCCGAAAGTGTGCTCTCAGTCCCAGGACAATCTGTTCAATTTTCTCTCGACATTGTGGTCTCAGTCCCAGGACAGTCTGTTCAATATTCCCCCGACAGTGAGGTCTCAGTCCCAGGAGAGTTTGTTCAATATCCCCCCGACAGTTAGGTCTCAGTCCAAGGACATTCTGTTCAATATTCCCCCGACAGCGTCGTCTCAGACCCAGGACAATCCGTTCAAAATTCCCATGACATTGTGGTGTCAGTCCCAGGACAGACTGTTCAAAATTCCCCCGACACTGTGGTCTCAGTCCCAGGACAGTCTGTTCTGTATTCTCTGACAGTATGGATCATTCCCAGCACAGTCTGTTCAATATTCCCCCGACAATGTGGTCTCATTCCCAGTACAGTCTGTTCAATATTCCACGACAGTGTGGTCTCAGTCCCAGGACAGTCTGTTCAATATTCCACCGACAGTGTGCTCTCAGTTGCAGGACAGTCTTTTCAATATACCCCCCAAAGTGTTGTCTCAGTCCCAGGACAGTCTGTTCAATATTCCCCTGACAGTTTGGTCTCAGTCCCAGGACAGTCTGTTCAATTTTCCCACGACATTGTGGTCTCAGTCCCCGGACAGTCAGTTCAATATTCCCCTGACAGTGTGGTCTCAGTCCCAGGACAGTCTATTCAATATTCCCCCGACTGTGAGGTGACAGTCCCAGGACAGTCTGTACAATATTCCGAAGACAGTGTGGTCTCAGACCCACGACAGACTGTTCAATATTCCCCCGAAAGTGGGTTCTCAGTCCCAGGAGAGTTTGTTCAATATTCCCACGACAGTGTGGTCTCAGTCCCAGGACAGACTGTTCAATATTCCCCCAACAGAGAGGACTCATTCCCAGGACAGTCTGTTCAATATTCCCCCGACAGTGTGGATCAGTCCCAGGACAGTCTGTTCAATATTCCCCCGACAGTGTGGTCTCATTCCCAGGACAATGTGTTCAAATTTCCCATGACAGTGTGGTCTCAGTCCCACGACAGTCTGTTCTGTATTCTCCGACAGTATGAATCATTCCCAGGACATTCTGTTCAATATTCCCCCGACAATGTGATCTCATTGCCAGTACAGTCTGTTCAATATTTCCCAACAGTGTGGTCTCAGTCCCAGGACAGTCTGTTCAATATTGCCCCGAGTGTGGTCTCAGTCCAAGGACATTCTGCAGAATATTCCCACGACAGTCTTGTCTCATTCCCAGGACAGTCTTTTCAATATTCCCCCGACAGTGTGGTCTCAGTCGCAGGACAGTCTATTCCATATACCCCCGACAGTGTGGTCTCAGTCCCAGGACATTCTGTACAATTTGCACCGACTATGAGGACTCAGTCCCAGGACGGTGTGCTCAATATTCCACCGCAAGTGTGGTCTCATTCCCAGAATGTCTGTTCAATATACCCCCAACAGTGTGGTCTCGGTCCCAGGACAGTCTATTCAATATACCCCCGACAGTGTGGTCTCAGTCCCAGGACAGTCTGTACAATATTCCGCCGACAGTGTGGTCTCAGTTCCAGGTGAGTTTGTTCAATATTCCACAGACAGTTAGGTCTCAGACCCAGGACAATCTGTTCAATTTCCCACGACATGGTGGTCTCAGTCCCAGGACAGTCTGTTCAATAATCTCCCGACAGTGTGCTCTCTTTCCCAGGACAGTCTGTTCAATATTCCCCGACATTGTGGTCTCAGTCCCTGGACAGTCAGTTCAATATTCCCCCGACAGTGTGTTCTCAGTCCCAGGACAGTCTGATTAATATTCCCCTGACAGTGTGGTCTTAGTCCCAGGACATTTTGTTCAATATTCCACTACAGTGTGGTCCCAGTCAAAGCACAGTCTGTTCAATATTCCCCCGACAGTGTGGTATCAGTCCCAGGACATTTTGTTCAATATTCCACGACAGTGTGGTCCCTGTCCAAGGACAGTCTGTACAATATTCCCCCGACAATGTGTTCTCAGTCCCAAGACAGTCTGAGCAACATTTCCCCGACAGTGTGGTCTCAGTCCCAGGACAGTCTGTTCCATGATCACCCGACAGTGTGGTCTCAGTCCCAGGACAGTCTGTTCAATATTCCGCCGACAGTGTGGTCTCAGTCCCAGGACAGTCTGTTCAATATTCCGCCGACAGTGTGGTCTCAGTCCCAGGACAGTCTGTTCAATAGTCCCCCGACAGTGTGGTCTCAGTCCCAGGACAGTCTGTTCAATATTCCGCCAACAGTGTGGTCTCAGTCCTAGGACAGTCTGTTCAATATTCCCCCGAATGTGTTGTCTCTGCCCCAGGACAGTCTGTTCAATATTCCGACGACAGTGTGGTCTCAGTCCCAGGACAGTCTGTACAATATTCCCACGACAGTGTGGTCTCAGTCCCAGACAGACTGTTCAATATTCCCCCGACAGTGTGGTCTCATTCCCAGGACTGTCTGTTCAATATTCCCCCGAAAGTGTGGTCTAAGTCCCAGGACAGACTGTTCAATAGTCCCCCGACAGTGCGGTCTCATTCCCATGACAATCTATTCAATATTCCCCCGATTGTGTGGTCTTAGTCCCAAGACATTCTGTAGAATATTCCCCTGTCAGTCCGGTCTAATTCCGAGGACAGTCTGTACAATATTACCCCGACAGTGTGTTCTCAGTACCACGACAGTCTGAGCAACATTTCCCCGACAGTGTGGTCTCAGTCCCAGGACAGTCTGTTCCATGATCACCCGACAGTGTGGTCTCAGTCCCAGGACAGTCTGTTCAATATTCCGCCGACAGTGTGGTCTCAGTCCCAGGACAGTCTGTTCAATATTCCGCCGACAGTGTGGTCTCAGTCCCAGGACAGTCTGTTCAATAGTCCCCCGACAGTGTGGTCTCAGTCCCAGGACAGTCTGTTCAATATTCCGCCAACAGTGTGGTCTCAGTCCTAGGACAGTCTGTTCAATATTCCCCCGAATGTGTTGTCTCTGCCCCAGGACAGTCTGTTCAATATTCCGACGACAGTGTGGTCTCAGTCCCAGGACATTCTGTTCAATATTCCCCCGACAGCGTCGTCTCAGACCCAGGACAATCCGTTCAAAATTCCCATGACATTGTGGTGTCAGTCCCAGGACAGACTGTTCAAAATTCCCCCGACACTGTGGTCTCAGTCCCAGGACAGTCTGTTCTGTATTCTCTGACAGTATGGATCATTCCCAGCACAGTCTGTTCAATATTCCCCCGACAATGTGGTCTCATTCCCAGTACAGTCTGTTCAATATTCCACGACAGTGTGGTCTCAGTCCCAGGACAGTCTGTTCAATATTCCCCCGAGTGTGGTCTCAGTCCAAGGACATTCTGTAGAATATTCCCACGACAGTCTTGTCTCATTCCCAGGACAGTCTGTTCAATATTCCACCGACAGTGTGCTCTCAGTTGCAGGACAGTCTTTTCAATATACCCCCCAAAGTGTTGTCTCAGTCCCAGGACAGTCTGTTCAATATTCCCCTGACAGTTTGGTCTCAGTCCCAGGACAGTCTGTTCAATTTTCCCACGACATTGTGGTCTCAGTCCCCGGACAGTCAGTTCAATATTCCCCTGACAGTGTGGTCTCAGTCCCAGGACAGTCTATTCAATATTCCCCCGACTGTGAGGTGACAGTCCCAGGACAGTCTGTACAATATTCCGAAGACAGTGTGGTCTCAGACCCACGACAGACTGTTCAATATTCCCCCGAAAGTGGGTTCTCAGTCCCAGGAGAGTTTGTTCAATATTCCCACGACAGTGTGGTCTCAGTCCCAGGACAGACTGTTCAATATTCCCCCAACAGAGAGGACTCATTCCCAGGACAGTCTGTTCAATATTCCCCCGACAGTGTGGATCAGTCCCAGGACAGTCTGTTCAATATTCCCCCGACAGTGTGGTCTCATTCCCAGGACAATGTGTTCAAATTTCCCATGACAGTGTGGTCTCAGTCCCACGACAGTCTGTTCTGTATTCTCCGACAGTATGAATCATTCCCAGGACATTCTGTTCAATATTCCCCCGACAATGTGATCTCATTGCCAGTACAGTCTGTTCAATATTTCCCAACAGTGTGGTCTCAGTCCCAGGACAGTCTGTTCAATATTGCCCCGAGTGTGGTCTCAGTCCAAGGACATTCTGCAGAATATTCCCACGACAGTCTTGTCTCATTCCCAGGACAGTCTTTTCAATATTCCCCCGACAGTGTGGTCTCAGTCGCAGGACAGTCTATTCCATATACCCCCGACAGTGTGGTCTCAGTCCCAGGACATTCTGTACAATTTGCACCGACTATGAGGACTCAGTCCCAGGACGGTGTGCTCAATATTCCACCGCAAGTGTGGTCTCATTCCCAGAATGTCTGTTCAATATACCCCCAACAGTGTGGTCTCGGTCCCAGGACAGTCTATTCAATATACCCCCGACAGTGTGGTCTCAGTCCCAGGACAGTCTGTACAATATTCCGCCGACAGTGTGGTCTCAGTTCCAGGTGAGTTTGTTCAATATTCCTCAGACAGTTAGGTCTCAGACCCAGGACAATCTGTTCAATTTCCCACGACATGGTGGTCTCAGTCCCAGGACAGTCTGTTCAATAATCTCCCGACAGTGTGCTCTCTTTCCCAGGACAGTCTGTTCAATATTCCCCGACATTGTGGTCTCAGTCCCTGGACAGTCAGTTCAATATTCCCCCGACAGTGTGTTCTCAGTCCCAGGACAGTCTGATTAATATTCCCCTGACAGTGTGGTCTTAGTCCCAGGACATTTTGTTCAATATTCCACTACAGTGTGGTCCCAGTCAAAGCACAGTCTGTTCAATATTCCCCCGACAGTGTGGTATCAGTCCCAGGACATTTTGTTCAATATTCCACGACAGTGTGGTCCCTGTCCAAGGACAGTCTGTACAATATTCCCCCGACAATGTGTTCTCAGTCCCAAGACAGTCTGAGCAACATTTCCCCGACAGTGTGGTCTCAGTCCCAGGACAGTCTGTTCCATGATCACCCGACAGTGTGGTCTCAGTCCCAGGACAGTCTGTTCAATATTCCGCCGACAGTGTGGTCTCAGTCCCAGGACAGTCTGTTCAATATTCCGCCGACAGTGTGGTCTCAGTCCCAGGACAGTCTGTTCAATAGTCCCCCGACAGTGTGGTCTCAGTCCCAGGACAGTCTGTTCAATATTCCGCCAACAGTGTGGTCTCAGTCCTAGGACAGTCTGTTCAATATTCCCCCGAATGTGTTGTCTCTGCCCCAGGACAGTCTGTTCAATATTCCGACGACAGTGTGGTCTCAGTCCCAGGACAGTCTGTACAATATTCCCACGACAGTGTGGTCTCAGTCCCAGACAGACTGTTCAATATTCCCCCGACAGTGTGGTCTCATTCCCAGGACTGTCTGTTCAATATTCCCCCGAAAGTGTGGTCTAAGTCCCAGGACAGACTGTTCAATAGTCCCCCGACAGTGCGGTCTCATTCCCATGACAATCTATTCAATATTCCCCCAACAGTGTGGTCTCAGTCCCAGGACAGCCTGATCAATATTCCCCCGATTGTGTGGTCTTAGTCCCAAGACATTCTGTAGAATATTCCCCTGTCAGTCCGGTCTAATTCCGAGGACAGTCTGTACAATATTACCCCGACAGTGTGTTCTCAGTACCACGACAGTCTGAGCAACATTTCCCCGACAGTGTGGTCTCAGTCCCAGGACAGTCTGTTCCATGATCACCCGACAGTGTGGTCTCAGTCCCAGGACAGTCTGTTCAATATTCCGCCGACAGTGTGGTCTCAGTCCCAGGACAGTCTGTTCAATATTCCGCCGACAGTGTGGTCTCAGTCCCAGGACAGTCTGTTCAATAGTCCCCCGACAGTGTGGTCTCAGTCCCAGGACAGTCTGTTCAATATTCCGCCAACAGTGTGGTCTCAGTCCTAGGACAGTCTGTTCAATATTCCCCCGAATGTGTTGTCTCTCCCCCAGGACAGTCTGTTCAATATTCCGACGACAGTGTGGTCTCAGTCCCAGGACAGTCTGTACAATATTCCCACGACAGTGTGGTCTCAGTCCCAGACAGACTGTTCAATATTCCCCCGACAGTGTGGTCTCATTCCCAGGACTGTCTGTTCAATATTCCCCCGAAAGTGTGGTCTAAGTCCCAGGACAGACTGTTCAATAGTCCCCCGAAAGTGTGGTCTCATTCCCAGGACAGTCTCTTCAATATTCCCCGACAGTGTGGTCTCAGTCCCAGGACAGTCTGTACTATATTTAGCCGACAGTGCGGTCTCAGACCCAGGATAGTCTGTTCAATATTCCCCCGACAGTGTGGTCTCAGTCCCACGAAAGTCTGTTCAATATTCCCCTGACATTGTGGTCTCAGTCCCAGGACAGACTGTTCAATATTCCCCCGAATGTGAGGTGTCAGTCCCTGGACAGTCTGTAGTATATTCCGCCGACTGTGTGGTCTAGGTCCCAGGACAGTCTTTTCAATATTCCCCCGACAGTGAGGTCTCAGTCCCAGGAGAGTTTGTTCAATATTCCCACGACAGTGTGGTCTCAGTCCCAGGACAGACTGTTCAATATTCCCCCGGAAGTGGGTTCTCAGTCCCAGGAGAGTTTGTTCAATATTCCCACGACAGTGTGGTCTCAGTCCCAGGACAGACTGTTCAATATTCCCCCAACAGAGAGGACTCATTCCGAGGACAGTCTGATCTATATTCCCCGACAGTGTGGATCAGACCCAGGACAGTCTTTTCAATATTCCCCCGACAGTGTGGTCTCATTCCCAGGACATTCTGTATAAAATTCCGCCGACAGTGTGGTCTCAGTCCGAGGACAATCTATTCAATATTCCCCCGACAGTGTGATCTCAGTCCCAGGAGACCTGTTCAATATTCCCCCAATTGTGTGGTCTTAGTCCCAAGACATTCTGTAGAATATTCCCCCGACGGTCTGGTCTCATTCCGCGGACAGTCTGTTCAATATTCCCTCTACAGTGTTGTCTCAGTCCCAGGACAGTCTGTTCAATATTCCCCCGACAGTGTGGTCTCAGTCCCAAGACAGTGTGTACTATATTTAGCCGACAGTGAGGTCTCAGACCCAGGATAGTCTGTTCAATATTCCCCCGACAGTGTGGTCTCAGTCCCAGGACAGTCTGTTCAATATTCCCCCGAATGTGAGGTCTCAGTCCCAGGACAGTCTGTTCAATATTCCCCCGACAGTGAGGTCTCAGACCCAGGATAGTCTGTTCAATATTCCCCCGACAGTGTGGTCTCAGTCCCAGGACAGTCTGTTCAATATTCCCCCGAATGTGAGGTCTCAGTCCCAGGACAGTCTGTAGTCTATTCCACCGACAGTGTGGTCTAGGTCCCAGGACATTCTGTTCAATATTCCCCCGACAGTGAGGTCTCAGTCCCAGGAGAGTTTGTTCAATATCCCCCCGACAGTTAGGTCTCAGACCAAGGATATTCTGTTCAATATTCCCCCGACAGTGTCGTCTCAGACCCAGGACAATCTGTTCAAAATTCCCATGACAGTGTGGTGTCAGTCCCAGGACAGTCTGTACATTATTCCCCCGACAGTGTGGTCTCAGTCCCAGGACAGTCTTTAAAATATTTCGCCGACAGTGTGGTCTCAGACCCAGGAGAGTTTGTTCAATATTCCTCAGACAGTTAGGTCTCAAACCCAGGACAATCTGTTCAATTTCCCACGACATGGTGGTCTCAGTCCCAGGACAGTCTGTTCAATAATCTCCCGACAGTGTGCTCTCTTTCCCAGGACAGTCTGTTCAATATTCCCCGACATTGTGGTCTCAGTCCCTGGACAGTCAGTTCAATATTCCCCCGACAGTGTGTTCTCAGTCCCAGGACAGTCTGATTAATATTCCCCTGACAGTGTGGTCTTAGTCCCAGGACATTTTGTTCAATATTCCACTACAGTGTGGTCCCAGTCAAAGCACAGTCTGTTCAATATTCCCCCGACAGTGTGGTATCAGTCCCAGGACATTTTGTTCAATATTCCACGACAGTGTGGTCCCTGTCCAAGGACAGTCTGTACAATATTCCCCCGACAATGTGTTCTCAGTCCCAGGACAGTCTGAGCAACATTTCCCCGACAGTGTGGTCTCAGTCCCAGGACAGTCTGTTCCATGATCACCCGACAGTGTGGTCTCAGTCCCAGGACAGTCTGTTCAATATTCCGCCGACAGTGTGGTCTCAGTCCCAGGACAGTCTGTTCAATATTCCGCCGACAGTGTGGTCTCAGTCCCAGGACAGTCTGTTCAATATTCCGCCGACAGTGTGGTCTCAGTCCCAGGACAGTCTGTTCAATAGTCCCCCGACAGTGTGGTCTCAGTCCCAGGACAGTCTGTTCAATATTCCGCCAACAGTGTGGTCTCAGTCCTAGGACAGTCTGTTCAATATTCCCCCGAATGTGTTGTCTCTGCCCCAGGACAGTCTGTTCCATGATCACACGACAGTGTGGTCTCAGTCCCAGGACAGTCTGTTCAATATTCCCCCGACAGTGTGGTCTCAGTCCCAGACAGTCTGTTCAATATTCCGCCAACAGTGTGGTCTCAGTCCCAGGACAGTCTGTTCAATATTCCCCCGAAAGTGTGGTCTCTGTCCCAGGACAGTCTGTTCAATATTCCCCCGACAGTGTGGTCTCAGTCCCAGGACAGTCTGTACAATATTCCCACGACAGTGTGGTCTCAGTCCCAGACAGACTGTTCAATATTCCCCCGTCAGTGTGGTCTCATTCCCAGGACAGTCTGTTCAATATTCCCCCGAAAGTGTGGTCTAAGTCCCAGGACACACTGTTCAATAGTCCCCCGACAGTGTGATCTCATTCCCAGGACAATCTATTCAATATTCCCCCCAACAGTGTGGTCTCAGTCCCAGGACAGCCTGATCAATATTCCCCCGATTGTGTGGTCTTAGTCCCAAGTCATTCTGTAGATTATTCCCCTGACTGTCCGGTCTCATTCCGAGGACAGTCTGTTCAATATTGCCTCTACAGTGTGTTCTCAGTACCACGACAGACTGCTCAATATTTCCTCGAATGTGTGGTATCAGTCCCAGGACATTCTGTACAATATTCCCCCTACAGTGTGTTCTCAGTACCACGACAGACTGTTCAATATTTCCCCGAAAGTGTGGTCTCATTCCCAGGACAGTCTGTTCAATATTCCCCGACAGTGTGGTCTCAGTCGCAGGACAGCCTGTACTATATTTAGCCGACAGTGTGGTCTCAGACCCAGGATAGTCTGTTCAATATTCCCCCGACAGTGTGGTCTCAGTCCCAGGACAGTCTGTTCAATATTCCCCTGACATTGTGGTCTCAGTCCAGGACAGACTGTTCAATATACCCTCGACAGTGAGGTCTCAGACCCAGGAGAGTTTGATCTATATCTCACCGACAGTTAGGTCTCAGTCCAAGGAAATTCTGTTCAATATTCCCCTGACAGTGTCGTCTCAGACCCAGGACAATCTGTTCAAATTTCCCATGACAGTGTGGTGTCAGTCCCAGGACAGACTGTTCTGTACACTCCGACAGTATGGATCATTCCCAGCACAGTCTGTTCAATATTCCCCCGACATTGTGGTCTCATTCCCAGTACAGTCTGTTCAATATTCCACGACAGTGTGGTCTCAGTCCCAGGACAGTCTGTTCAATATTCCCCCGAGTGTGGTCTCAGTCCAAGGACATTCTGTAGAATATTCCCACGACAGTCTTGTCTCATTCCCAGGACAGTCTGTTCAATATTCCCCAGACAGTGAGGTCTCAGTCGCAGGACAGTCTATTCAATATACCCCCCACAGTGTGGTCTCAGTCCCAGGACAGTCAGTACAATTTGCACCGACTGTGAGGGCTCAGTCCCAGGACCGTCTGTTCAATATTTCCCCGAAAGTGTGGTCTCATTCCCAGAATGTCTGTTCAATATTCCCCCAACAGTGTTGTCTCAGTCCCAGGACAGTCTATTCAATATACCCCCGACAGTGTGGTCTCAGTCCCAGGACAGTCTGTACAATATTCCGCCGACAGTGTGGTCTCAGTCCCAGGACAGTCTATTCAATATATACCCGACAGTGTGGTCTCAGTCCCAGGACAGCCTTTAAAATATTCCGCCGACAGTGTGGTCTCAGTCCCAGGAGAGTTTGTTGAATATTCCACAGACAGTTAGGTCTCAGACCCAGGACAATCTGTTCAATTTCCCACGACATGGTGGTCTCATTCCCAGGACAGTCTGTTCAATATTCCCCCGACAGTGTGCTCTCTTTCCCAGGACAGTCTGTTCAATAATCCCCGACATTGTGGTCTCAGTCCCAGGACAGACAGTTCAATATTCCCCCGACAGTGTGTTCTCAGTCCCAAGACAGTCTGTTTAATGTTCCCCTGACAGTGTGGTCTCAGTGCCAGGACATTTTATTCAATATTCCACTACAGTGTGGTCCCAGTCCCAGGACAGTCTGTACAATATTCCCCCGACAAAGTGTTCTCAGAACCAGGACAGTCTGAGCAACATTTCCCAGACAGTGTGGTCTAAGTCCCACAACAGTCTGTTCCATGTTCACCCGACAGTGTGGTCTCAGTCCCAGGACAGTCTGTTCAATATTCCCCCGACAGTGTGGTCTCAGTCCCAGGACAGTCTGTTCAATATTCCGACGACAATGTGGACTCATTCCCAGGACAGTCTGTTTAATATTCCCCGACAATGTGGACTCATTCCGAGGACAGTCTGTTTAATATTCCCTGACATTTTGGTCTCTGTCCCAGAACAGTCTGTTCAATATTCCCCCGGCAGTGTTGCCTCAGTCCCAGGACATTTTGTTCAATATTCCCCTACAGTGTGGTCTCATTCCCAGGACAGTCAGTTCAATATTCCCACGACAGTTAGGTTTCAGTCCCAGGACAGTCTGTTCAATATTCCCCCGACAGTGAGGACTCATTCCCAGGAGAGTTTGTTCAATATTCCCCCGACAGTGAGGTCTCATTCCCAGGAGAATTTGTTCAATATTCCCCCGACAGTGTGGTCTCAGTCGCAGGACAGTCTATTCAATAAAACCCCCACAGTGTGGTCTCAGTCCCAGGACAGTCAGTTCAATATTCCCCCGACAGTGTAGTCTTTGTCCGAGGACAGTCTGTTCAATATTCCCCCGAAAGTGTGTTGTCATTCCCAGGACAATCTGTACTATATTCCCAAGACAGTGTGGTCTCAGTCCCATACAGACTGTTCAATATTCCCCCAAAATTGTGGTCTCATTCCCAGGACAGTCTGTTCTATATTCCCCGACAAAGTGGATCAGTGCCAGGACAATCTGTTCAATATTCCACCGACAGTGTGGTGTCAGTTCCAGGACAGTCTGTACAATATCCCACGACAGTGTGGTCTCAGTCCCAGGACAGTCAGTTCAATATGCCCCTGACAGTGTGGTCTCAGTCCCAGGACAGTCTGTTCAATATTCCCCCGACAGTGTGGTGACAGTCGCAGGACAGTCTGTACAATATTCCCACGACAGATTGGTCTCAGTCCCAGGACAGACTTTTCAATATTCCCACGAAAGTCTGTTCTCAGTCCCTGGACAGTCTGTTCAATATTCCCCCGACAGTGAGGTCTCAGTCCCAGGAGAGTTTGTTCAATATTCCACGACAGTGTGGTCTCATTCCGAGGACAGTCTGTTCAATATTCCCCGACTGTGTGTTCTCAGTCCCAGAACAGTCTAATCAATATACCCCCGACAATGTGGACTCAGTCCAGGACATTCTGTAGAATGTTCCCCCGACAGTCTGGTCTCATTCCCAACACAGTCTGTTCAATATTCCCGTGACAGTGTGGTCTCAGTTCCAGGATAGTCTATTCAATATACCCCCGATGTGTGGTCTCAGTTCCAGGACAGTCCGTTCTATATTCCCCCAACAGTGAGGTCTCAATGCCAGGAGAGTTTGATCAATATTCATCAGACAGTTAGGTCGGAGTCCCAGGACAATCTGTTCATTATTCACCCGACTTTGTTATCTCAGACCCAGGAGAATCTGTTCAATTTTGCCCCGACAGTGTGGTCTCTGTCCCAGGACAGTCTGTTCAATATTCCCCCGACAGTGTGGTCTATTTCCCAGGACAGTCTGTTTAATATTCCCCGACAGTTTGGACTCAGTCCCAGGAAAGTCTGTGCAATATTCCTTCGACAGTGTACTCTCTGTCCCAGGACAGTCTGTTCAATATTCCCCCGACATTGTGGTCTCTGTCTCAGGACAGTCTGTTCAATTTACCCCCGGCAGTGTGGTCTCAATCCCAGGACATTTTGTTCAATATTCCCCTACAGTGTGGTCTCAGACCCAGGACAGTCTGTTCAATATTCCCCCGACAGTGAGCTCTCAGTCCCACGAGAGTTTGTTCCATATTCCCCCTAGTGTTAGGTCTCAGTCCGAGGACATTCTGTTCAATATTCCCCCGAAAGTGTGTTGTCATTCCCAGGACAATCTGTACAATATTCCCACGACATTATGGTCTCAGTCCCATACAGACTGTTCAATATTCCCCCGAAATTGTGGTCTCATTCCCTGGACAGTCTGTTCCATATGCCCCGACAAAGTGGATCAGTCCCAGGACAATCTGTTCAATTTTCCCCCGACAGTGTGGTGTCAGTCCCAAGTCAGTCTGTACATTATCCCACGACAGTGTGGTCTCAGTCCCAGGACAGAATGTTCAATATACCCCCGACAGTGTGCTCTCATTTCCAGCACAGTCTCTTATATTTCCACGACAGAGTGGATCAGTCCCAGAACAGGCTGTTCAATATTCCCCCGAAAGTGTGCTCTCAGTCCCAGGGCAATCTGTTCAATTTTCCCTCGACATTATGGTCTCAGTTCCAGGACAGTCAGTTCAATATTCCCCTGATAGTTTGGTCTCATTCCCAGGACAGTCTGTTCAATTTTCCCACGACATTGTGGTCCCAGTCCCTGGACAGTCAGTTCAATATTCCCCTGACAGTGTGCTCTCAGTCCCAGGACAGTCTATTCAATATTCCCCCGACTGTGAGGTGACAGTCCCAGGACAGTCTGTACAATATTCCGAAGACAGTGTGGTCTCAGACCCACGACAGACTGTTCAATATTCCCCCGAAAGTGGGTTCTCAGTCCCAGGAGAATTTGTTCAATATTCCCACGACAGTGTGGTCTCAGTCCCAGGACAGTCTGTTCAATATTCCCCCGACAGTGTGGTCTCATTCCCAGGACAGTTTTTTCAATATTCTCCGACAGTGTGGTCTCAGTCCAAGAACATTCTATTCAATATACCCCCGACAGTGTGGTCTTAGTGCCAGGACATTCTGTAGAATATTCCCCGACAGTCAGGTCTCATTCCCAGGAATGTCTGTTCAATAATCCACCGACTGTGTGGTATCAGTCCCAGGACAGTCTATTCAAAATACCCCCGACAGTGTGGTCTCATTCCCAGGACAGTCTGTATAAAATTCCGCCGACAGTGTGTTCTCAGTCCCAGAACAGTCAGTTCAATTTTCCCCAGAGATTGTGCTCTCAGTCCCAGGACAATCTGTACAATATTCCCACGACAGTGTGGTCTCAGTCCCAGACAGACAGTTCAATATTCCCCCGACAGTGTGGTTTTATTCCCAGGACAGTCTGTTCAATATTCCCACGAAAATGTGGGCTCAGTCCCAGGACAGACTGTTCAATAGTCCCCCGACAGTGTGGTCTCATTCCCAGGACAATCTATTCAATATTCCCCCGACAGTGTGGTCTCAGTCCCAGGACAGCCTGATCAATATTCCCCCGATTGTGTGGTCTTAGTCCCAAGACATTCTGTAGAATATTCCCCCGATAGTCTGGTCTCATTCCGCGGACATTCTGTTCAATATTCCCTCTACAGTGTGGGCTCAGTCCCAGGACAGTCTGTTCAATATTCCCCCGACAGTGTGGTCTCAGTCCCAAGACAGTGTGTACTATATTTAGCCGACAGTGTGGTCTCAGACGCAGGATAGTCTGTTCAATATTGCCCCGACAGTGTGGTCTCAGTCCCAGGACAGCCTGTTCAATATTCCCCCGAATGTGAGGTCTCAGTCCCAGGACAGTCTGTAGTATATTCCGCCGACAGTGTGGTCTAGGTCCCAGGACAGTCTGTTCAATATTCCCCCGACAGTGAGGTCTCAGTCCCAGGAGAGTTTGTTCAATATCCCCCCGACAGTTAGGTCTCAGTCCAAGGACATTCTGTTCAATATTCCCCCGACACTGTCGTCTCAGACCCAGGACAATCTGTTCAAAATTCCCATGACAGTGTGGTGTCAGTCCCAGGACAGACTGTTCAAAATTCCCCCGACAGTGTGGTCTCAGTCCCAGGACAGTCTGTTCTGTATTCTCCGACAGTATGGATCATTCCCAGCACAGTCTGTTCAATATTCCCCCGACAATGTGGTCTCATTCCCAGTACAGTCTGTTCAATATTCCCCGACAGTGTGGTCTCAGTCCCAGGACAGTCTTTTCAATGTTCCCCCTCGCGTGGTCTCAGTCCAAGGACATTCTGTAGAATATTCCCACGACCGTCTTGTCTCATTCCCAGGACAGTCTGTTCAATATTCCCCCGACAATGTGGTCTCAGTCGCAGGACAGTCTATTCAATATACCCCCCACAGTGTGGTCTCAGTCCCAGGACAGACTGTTCAATATTAGCACGAAGGTGTGGTGTCAGTCTCAGGACAGTCTGTACAATATCCCACGACAGTGTGGTCTCAGTCCCAGGGCAGACTGTTCAATATTCCCCCGACAGTGTGGTCTCAGTCCCAGGATAGGCTGTTCAACATTCCCCCGACAGTGTGGTCTTAGTCCCAGGACATTCTGTAGAATATTCCCCAGACAGACTGTTCTCATTCCCAGCACAGTCTGTTCAATATTCCCCCGACAGTGTGGTCTCAGTTCCTGGATAGTCTATTCAATATACCCCCGATGTGTGGTCTCAGTTCCAGGACAGTCCGTTCTATATTCCCCCGACAGAGAGGTCTCAGTTCCAGGAGCGTTTGATCAATATTCCTCAGACAGTTAGGTCGGAATCCCAGGACAATCTGTTCATTATTCACCCGACTTTGCGGTCTAAGACCCAGGAGAATCTGTTCAATTTTGCCCCAACAGTGTGGTCTCTGTCCCAGGACAGTCTGTTCAAAATTCCCCCGACAGTGTGGTCTATTTCGCAGGACAGTCTGTTTAAAATTCCCCGACAGTTTGGACTCAGTCCCAGGACAATCTGTACAATATTCCCACGACAGTTTGGTCTCAGTCCCAGGAAAATCTGTTCAATTTTCCCACGACATTGTGGTCTCAGTCCCTGGACAGTCAGTTCAATATTCCCCTGACAGAGTGGTCTCAGTCCCAGGACAGTCTATTCAATATTCCCCCGACTGTGAGGTGACAGTCCCAGGACAGTCTGTACAATATTCCGAAGACAGTGTGGTCTCAGACCCAGGACAGACTGTTCAATATTCCCCCGAAAGTGGGTTCTCAGTCCCTGGAGAGTTTGTTCAATATTCCCACGACAGTGTGGTCTCAGTCCCAGGACAGACTGTTCCATATACCCCCGACAGAGTGGAATCATTCCCAGGACCGTCTGATTTATATTCCCCGACTGTGTGGATCAGTCCCAGGACAGTCTGTTCAATATTCCCCCGACAGTGTGGTCTCATTCCCAGGACAGTCTTTTCATTATTCTCCGACAGTGTGGTCTCAGTCCAAGAACAGTCTATTCAATATTCCCCCGACAGTGTGGTCTTAGTCCCAGGATATTCTGTAGAATATTCCCCGATAGTCTGGTCTCATTCCCAGGAATATCTGTTCAATAATCCACCGACAGTGTGGTCTCAGTCCAAGCACAGTCTATTCAATATACTCCCGACAGTGTGGTCTCATTCCCAGGACAGTCTGTATAATATTCCGCCGACAGTGTGGTCTTAGTCCCAGGACAGTCAGTTCAATTTTCCCCCGACAGTGTGGTCTCAGTCCCATGACAGTCTGTATAATATTCCCAAGACAGTGTGGTCTCAGTCCCAGGAGACTGTTGAATATTCCCCCGACAGTGTGGTCTCATTCCCAGGACTGTCTGTTCAATATTCCCCCGAAAGTGTGGTCTCAGTCCCAGGAAAGACCGTTCAATAGTCCCCCGACAGTGTGGTCTCATTCCCAGGACAATCTATTCAATATTCCCCCGACAGTGTGGTCTCAGTCCCAGGACAGCCTGATCAGTATTCCCCCGATTGTGTGGTCTTAGTCCCAAGACATTCTGTAGAATATTCCCCAGACAGTCTGGTCTCATTCCGAAGACAGTCTGTTCAATATTCCCTCTACAGTGTGGTCTCAGTCCCAGGACAGTCTGTACAATATTCCCCCGACAGTGTGTTCTCAGTTCCACGACAGACTGTTCAATATTTCCCCGAAAGTGTGTTCTCATTCCCAGAACAGTCTGTTCAATATTCCACCGTCAGTGTGGTCTCCATCCCAAGACAGTCTGTACTATATTTAGTCGACAGTGTGGTCTCAGACCCAGGATAGTCTGTTCAATATTCCCCCGACAGTGTGGTCTCAGTCCCAGGACAGTCTGTAGTATATTCGGCCGACAGTGTGGTCTAGGTCCCAGGACAGTCTGTTCAATATTCCCCTGACAGTGAGGTTTCAGTCCCAGGAGAGTTTGCGTAATATCCCCCCAACAATGTGGTCTCATTCCCAGTACAGTCTGTTCGATATTCCTCGACAGTGTGGTCTCAGTCCCAGGACAGTCTGTTCAATATTCCCCCGAGTGTGTTCTCAGTCCAAGGACATTCTGTAGAATATTCCCACGACAGTCTTGTCTCATTCCCAGGACAGTCTGTTCAATATTCCCCCGACAGTGTGGTCTCAGTCGCAGGACAGTCTATTCAATATACCCCCCACAGTGTGGTCTCAGTCCAAGGACAGACTGTTCAATATTCTCCCGAAAATGTGGTCTCATTCCCAGGAAAGTCTGTTCTATATTCCACGACAATGTGGTTCAGTCCCAGGACAGTCTGTTCAATATTAGCCCGAAAGTGTTGTGTCAGTCTCAGGACAGTCTGTACAATATCCCACGACAGTGTGGTCTCAGTCGCAGGGCAGACTGTTCAATATTCCCCCGACAGTGTGGTCTCAGTACCAGGACAGACTGTTGAATATTCCCCCGACAGTGTGGTCTCATTCCCAGGAAAGTCTGTTCAATATTCCCCGACATTGTGGACTAAGTCCCAGGACAGTCTGTTCAATATTCCCCCCGAATGTGAGGTGACAGTCCAAGGACAGTCTGTACAATATTCCGAAGACAGTGTGGTCTCAGACCCAGGACAGACTGTTCAATATTCCCCCGAAAGTGGGTTCTCAGTCCCAGGAGAGTTTGTTCAATATTCCCACGACAGTGTGGTCTCAGTCCCAGGACAGACTGTTCAATATACCCCCGACAGAGTGGACTCATTCCCAGGACCGTCTGATTTATATTCTCCGACAGTGTGGATCATTCCCAGGACAGTCTGTTCAATATTCCCCCGACAGTGTGGTCTCATTCCCAGGACAGTCTTTTCATTATTCTCTGACAGTGTGGTCTCAGTCCAAGAACAGTCTATTCAATATTTCCCCGACAGTGTGGTCTCAGTCCCAGGACAGTCTGATCAATATTCCCCCGACAGTGTGGTCTTAGTCCCAGGATATTCTGTAGAATATTCCCTGAAAGTCTGGTCTCATTCCCAGGAATGTCTGTTCAATAATCCACCGACAGTGTGGTCTCTGTCCAAGCACAATCTATTCAATATACTCCCGACAGTGTGGTCTCAGTCCCATGACAGTCTGTATAATATTCGCAAGACAGTGTGGTCTCAGTCCCAGGAGACTGTTCAATATTCCCCCGACATTGTGGTCTCATTCCCAGGACTGTCTGTTCAATATTCCCCCGAAAGTGTGGTCTCAGTCCCAGGAAAGACTGTTCAATCGTCCACCGACAGTGTGGTCTCATTCCTAGGACAATCTATTCAATATTCCCCCGACAGTGTGGTCTCAGTCCCAAGACATTCTGTAGAATATTCCCCAGACAGTCTGGTCTCATTCCGAAGACAGTCTGTTCAATATTCCCTCTGCAGTGTGTTCTCAGTTCCACGACAGACTGTTCAATATTTCCCCGAAAGTGTGTTCTCATTCCCAGGACAGTCTGTTCATTATTCCACCGACAGTGTGGTCTCAATCCCAAGACAGTCTGTACTATATTTAGCCGACAGTGTGGTCTCAGACCCAGGATAGTCTGTTCAATATTCCCCCGACAGTGTGGTCTCAGTCCCAGGACAGTCTGTTCAATATTCCCCTGACAGTGTGGTCTCAGCCCCAGGACAGTCTGTTCAATATTCCCCCGAATGTGAGGTCTCAGTCCCAGGACAGTCTGTAGTATATTCGGCCGACAGTGTGGTCTAGGTCCCAGGACAGTCTGTTCAATATTCCCCTGACAGTGAGGTTCCAGTCCCAGGAGAGTTTGTGTAATATCCCCCCGACAACGTGGTCTCATACCCAGTACAGTCTGTTCAATATTCCTCGACAGTGTGGTCTCAGTCCCAGGACAGTCTGTTCAATATTCCCCCGAGTGTGTTCTCAGTACAAGGATATTCTGTAGAATATTGACACGACAGTCTTGTCTCATTCCCAGGACAGTCTGTTCAATATTCCCCCGACAGTGTGGTCTCAGTCGCAGGACAGTCTATTCAATATACCCCCCACAGTGTGGTCTCAGTCCAAGGACAGACTGTTCAATATTCTCCCGAAAATGTGGTCTCATTTCCAGGAAAGTATGTTCTATATTCCACGACAATGTGGATCAGTCCCAGGACAGTCTGATCAATATTCCCCCGTCAGTGTGGTCTTAGTCCCAGGATATTCTGTAGAATATTCCCCGACAATCTGGTCTCATTCCCAGGAATGTCTGTTCAATAATCCACCGACAGTGTGGTCTCAGTCCAAGCACAGTCTATTCAATATACTCCCGACAGTGTGGTCTCATTCCCAGGACAGTCTGTATAATATTCCGCCGACAGTGTGGTCTTAGACCCAGGACAGTCAGTTCAATTTTCCCCCGACAGTGTGGTCTCAGTCCCATGACAGTCTGTATAATATTCCCAAGACAGTGTGGTCTCAGTCCCAGGAGACTGTTCAATATTCCCCCGACAGTGTGGTCTCATTCCCAGGACTGTCTGTTCAATATTCCCCCGAAAGTGTGGTCTCATTCCCAGGAAAGTCTGTTCTATATTCCACGACAATGTGGATCAGTCCCAGGACAGTCTGTTCAATATTAGCCTGAAAGTGTGGTGTCAGTCTCAGGACAGTCTGTACAATATCCCACGACAGTGTGGTCTCAGTCCCAGGTAAGACTGTTCAATATTCCCCCGACAGTGTGGTCTCAGTACCAGGACAGACTGTTGAATATTCCCCCGACAGTGTGGTCTCATTCCCAGGAAAGTCTGTTCAATATTCCCCGACATTGTGGACTAAGTCCCAGGACAGTCTGTTCAACATTCCCCCGACAGTGTGGTCTCAGTCCCAGGATAGTCTGTTTAATATTCCCCCGACAGTGTGCTCTCAGTCCCAGGACATTTTGTTCAATTTTCCCACGACATTGTGGTCTCAGTCCCAGGACAGTCAGTTCAATATGCCCCTGACAGTGTGGTCTCAGTCCCAGGACAGTCTGTTCAATATTCCCCCGACAGTGTGGTGACAGTCGCAGGACAGTCTGTACAATATTCCCACGACAGATTGGTCTCAGTCCCAGGACAGACTTTTCAATATTCCCACGAAAGTCTGTTCTCAGTCCCTGGACAGTCTGTTCAATATTCCCCCGACAGTGAGGTCTCAGTCCCAGGAGAGTTTGTTCAATATTCCACGACAGTGTGGTCTCATTCCGAGGACAGTCTGTTCAATATTCCCCGACTGTGTGTTCTCAGTCCCAGAACAGTCTAATCAATATACCCCCGACAATGTGGTCTCAGTCCAGGACATTCTGTAGAATGTTCCCCCGACAGTCTGGTCTCATTCCCAACACAGTCTGTTCAATATTCCCGTGACAGTGTGGTCTCAGTTCCAGGATAGTCCGTTCTATATTCCCCCGACAGTGAGGTCTCAATGCCAGGAGAGTTTGATCAATATTCCTCAGACAGTTAGGTCGGAGTCCCAGGACAATCTGTTCATTATTCACCCGACTTTGTTATCTCAGACCCAGAAGAATCTGTTCAATTTTGCCCCGACAGTGTGGTCTCTGTCCCAGGACAGTCTGTTCAATATTCCCCCGACAGTGTGGTCTATTTCCCAGGACAGTCTGTTTAATATTCCCCGACAGTTTGGACTCAGTCCCAGGACAGTCTGTTCAATATTCCCCCGACATTGTGGTCTCTGTCTCAGGACAGTCTGTTCAATTTACCCCCGGCAGTGTGGTCTCAATCCCAGGACATTTTGTTCAATATTCCCCTACAGTGTGGTCTCAGACCCAGGACAGTCTGTTCAATATTCCCCCGACAGTGAGCTCTCAGTCCCACGAGAGTTTGTTCCATATTCCCCCTAGTGTTAGGTCTCAGTCCGAGGACATTCTGTTCAATATTCCCCCGAAAGTGTGTTGTCATTCCCAGGACAATCTGTACAATATTCCCACGACATTATGGTCTCAGTCCCATACAGACTGTTCAATATTCCCCCGAAATTGTGGTCTCATTCCCTGGACAGTCTGTTCTATATTCCCCGACAAAGTGGATCAGTCCCAGGACAATCTGTTCAATTTTCCCCCGACAGTGTGGTGTCAGTCCCAAGTCAGTCTGTACATTATCCCACGACAGTGTGGTCTCAGTCCCAGGACAGAATGTTCAATATACCCCCGACAGTGTGCTCTCATTTCCAGGACAGTCTCTTCTATATTCCACGACAGAGTTGATCAGTCCCAGAACAGTCTGTTAATATTCCCCCGACAGCGCGCACTCAGTCCCAGGACATTTTGTTCAATTTTCCCACGACATTGTGGTCTCAGTCCCAGGACAGTCAGTTCAATATGCCCCTGACAGTGTGGTCTCAGTCCCAGGACAGTCTGTTCAATATTCCCCCGACTGTGTTGACAGTCGCAGGACAGTCTGTACAATATTCCCACGACAGATTGGTCTCAGTCGCAGGACAGTCTGTACAATATTCCCACGACAGATTGGTCTCAGTCCCAGTACAGTCTGTACAATATTCCCACGACAGTGAGGTCTCAGTCCCAGGAGAGTTTGTTCAATATTCCACGACAGTGTGGATCAGTCCCAGGACAGTCTGTTCAATATTCCCCCGATAGTGTGGTCTCAGTCCCAGGACAGACTGTTCATTATTCCCTGACAGTGTGGTCTCATTCCGAGGACAGTCTGTTCAATATTCCCCAACTGTGTGATCTCAGTCCCAGAACAGTCTAATCAATATAACCCCGACAATGTGGACTCAGTCCCAGGACAGTCTGTTCACTATTCCCCCGACAGTGTGGTCTTAGTCCAAGGACATTCGGTAGAATATTCCCCCGACAGTCTGGTCTCATTCCCAGGAATGTCTGTTCAATATTCCACCGAGAGTGTGGTCTCATTCCCAGGAAAGTCTGTTCAATATTCCCCCGACAGTGTGGTCTCAGTTCCAGGATAGTCTATTCAATATACCCCCGATGTGTGGTCTCAGTCCCTGGTCAGTCTGTTGTATATTCCCCCGACAGTGAGGTCTCAGTGCCAGGAGAGTTTGATCAATATTCCTCAGACAGTTAGGTCGGAGTCCCAGGACAATCTGTTCATTATTCACCCGACGTTGTGGTCTCAGACCCGGGGAATCTGTTCAATTTTGCCCCGACAGTGTGGTCTCTGTCCCAGGACAGTCTGTTCAATTTTCCCCAGACAGTGTGCTCTATTTCGCAGGACAGTCTGTTTAATATTCCCCGACAGTTTGGACTCAGTCCCAGGAAAGTCTGTACAATATTCCCCCGATAGTGTGGTCTCTGTCCCAGTACAGTCTGTTCAATATTCCCCCTACATTGTGGTCTCTGTCCCAGGACAGTCTATTCAATTTTCCCGCGGCAGTGTGGTCTCAATCCCAGGAAATTCTGTTCAATATTCCCCGGACAGTGTGGTCTCAGTCCCAGGACAGTCTGTTCAATATTCCCCCAACAGTGAGGTCTCAGTCCCAGGAGAGTTAGTTCAATATTCCCCCGACAGTTAGGTCTCAGTCCCAGGACATTCTGTTCAATATTCCACCGAGCGTGTGGTCTCATTCCCAGGACAGTCTGTTCAATATTCCCATGAAAATGTGGTTTCAGTCCCAGGACAGACTGTTCAATAGTCCCCCGACAGTGTGGTCTCATTCCCAGAACAATCTATTCAATATTCCCCCGACAGCGTGGTCTCAGTCCCAGGAGACATGTTCAATATTCCCCCGATTGTGTGGTTTTAGTCCCAAGACATTCTGTAGAATATTCCCCCGACGGTCTGGTCTCATTCCGCGGACAGTCTGTTCAATATTCCCTCTACAGTGTGGTCTCAGTCCCAGGACAGTCTGTTCAATATTCCACCGACAGTGTGGTCTCAGTCCCAAGACAGTGTGTACTATATTTAGCCGACAGTGAGGTCTCAATGCCAGGAGAGTTTGATCAATATTCCTCTGACAGTTAGGTCGGAGTCCCAGGACAATCTGTTCATTATTCACCCGACTTTGTGGTCTCAGACCCGGGGAATCTGTTCAATTTTCCCCAGACAGTGTGCTCTATTTCGCAGGACAGTCTGTTTAATATTCCCCGACAGTATGGACTCAGTCCCAGGAAAGTCTGTACAATATTCCCCCGACAGTGTGGTCTCTGTCCCAGTACATTCTGTTCAATATTCCCCCTACATTGTGGTCTCTGTCCCAGGACAGTCTATTCAATTTTCCCGAGGCAGTGTGGTCTCAATCCCAGGACATTTTGTTCAATATTCCCCTACAGTGTGGTGTCAGACCCAGGACAGTCTGTTTAATATTCCCCCGACAGTTTGGTTTCAGTCCCAGGACAGTCTGTTCAATATTCCCCCGACAGTGAGGTCTCAGTCCCACGAGAGTTTGTTCAATATTCCCCCTAATGTTAGGTCTCAGTCCCAGGAAATTCTGTTCAATATTCCCCGGACAGTGTGGTCTCAGTCCCAGGACAGTCTTTTCAATATTCCCCCGACAGTTAGCTTTCAGTCCCAGGACAGTCTGTTCAATATTCCCCCAACAGTGAGGTCTCAGTCCCAGGAGAGTTAGTTCAATATTCCCCCGACAGTTGGGTCTCAGTCCCAGGACATTCTGTTCAATATTCCCCCGAGCGTGTGGTCTCATTCCCAGGACAGTCAGTTCAATATTCCCCCGACAGTGTGGTCTCAGTCCCAGGACAGTCTGTTCAATATTCCCGCGAAAGTGTGTTGTCATACCCAGGACATTCTGTACAATATTCCCACGACAGTGTGTTCTCAGTCCCAGGACAGACTGTTCAATATTCGCCCGACATTGTGGTCTCATTCCCAGGAAAGTCTGTTCTATATACCACGACAATGTGGATCAGTCCCAGGACAGTCTGTTCAATATTAGCCCGAAAATGTGGTGTCAGTCTCAGGACAGTCTGTACAATATCCCACGACAGTGTGTTCTCAGTCCCAGGACAGTCTGTTCAATATTCCCCCGACAGTGTGGTCTCAGTCCCTGGACAGTCTATTTAATATTCCCCCGACAGTGTGCTCTCAGTCCCAGGACATTTTGTTCAATTTTCACACGACACTGTGGACTCAGTCCCAGGACAGTCAGTTCAATATGCCCCTGACAGTGTGGTCTCAGTCCCAGGACAGTCTGTACAATATTCCCACGACAGATTTATCTCAGTCCCAGGACAGACTGTTCAATAATCCCACGAAAGTCTGTTCTCAGTCCCTGGACAATCTGTTCAATATTCCCCCAACAGTGTGGTTTCAGTCCCAGGACAGTCTGTTCAATATTCCCCCGACAGTGAGGTCTCATTCCCAGGACAGTCTGTTCAATATTCCCCGACTGTGTGATCTCAGTCCCAGAACAGTCTAATCAATATACCCCCGACAATGTGGACTCAGTACCAGGACATTCTGTAGAATATTCCCCCGACAGTCTGGTCTCATTCCCAGGAATGTCTTTTCAATATTCCACCGACAGTGTGTTCTCATTCCCAGGGAAGTCTGTTCAATATTCCTCCGACAGTGTGGTCTCAGTTCCAGGACAGTCTATTCAATATACCCCCGATGTGTGGTCTCAGTCCCAGGACCGTCTGTTCAATATTCCCCTGTCAGTGTGTTCTCCGTCCCTGGACAGTCTGTTCTATATTCCCCCGACAGTGAGGTCTCAGAGCCAGGAGAGTTTGATCAATATTCCTTAGACAGTTAGTTCGGAGTCCCAGGACAATCTGTTCATTATTCACACGACTTTGTGTTCTCAGACCCAGGAGAATCTGTTCAATTTTGCCCAGACACTGTGGTCTCTGTCCCAGGACAGTCTGTTCAATGCTCCCCCGACAGTGTGGTCTATTTCCCCGGACAGTCTGTTCAATATTCCCCCTACATTGTGGTCTCTGTCCCAGGACAGTCTGTTCAATTTTCCAACGGCAGTGTGGTCTCAATCCCAGGACATTTTGTTCAATATTCCCCGACAGTGTGGTTTCAGTCCCAGGACAGTCTGTTCAATATTCCCCCGACAGTGAGGTCTAAGTCACACGAGAGTTTGTTCAATATTCCTCCTAGTGTTAGGTCTCAGTCCCAGGACATTCTGTTCAATATTCCCCGGACAGTGTGGTTTCAGTCCCAGGACAGTCAGTTCAATATTCCCCCGACAGTGTGGTCTCAGACCCAGGACAAACTGTTCAATATTCCCCCGACTAGGTGGTCTCATTCCCAGGACAAACTGTTCAATATTCCCCCGACATTGTGGTCTCAGTCCCAGGACAGTCTGTTCAATATTCTCCAGGCGGGTTGGTCTCAGTCCCAGGACAGCCTGTGCAATATTCACCGACAAAGTGGATCAGTGCCAGGACATTCTGTTCAATATTTCCCCGACAGTGTGGTATCAGATCCAGGACAATCTGTTCAATTTTCCCACGACATTGTGGTGTCAGTCCCAGGGCAGTCTGTACAATATCCCACGACAGTGTGTTCTCAGTCCCAAGACAGAATGTTCAATATTCCCCCGACAGTTCGGTGTCAGTCCCAGGACAGTCTGTTCAATAATCCCCCGACAGTGTGTTCTCAGTCCTTGGACAGTGTGTTCTATATTCTCCCGACAGTGAGGTCTGAGTCCCAGGAGAATTTGTTCAATATTCCCCTGACAGTTAGGTCTCAGTCCCAGGACATTCTGTTCAATATTTCCCCGACAGTGTGGTATCAGATCGAGGACAATCTGTTCAATTTTCCCACGCCATTGTGGTCACATTCCCAGGACAGTCAGTTCAATATTCCCCCGACTGTGTGGTATCAGTCCCAGGACAGTCTGTTCAATATTCCGCCGACAGTTGTGTCTCAGTCCAAGTACAGTCTCTACAATATTCCCCCGACAGTTTGGTCTCAGTCCCAGGACAGTCTGCGCAACATTCCCCCGACAGTGTGGTCTCAGTCCCAGGACAGACTATTCAATATTCCCCCTACAGTGTGGCTCCAGTCCCAGGACAGTCTGTTCAATATTCCCCCGACAATGTGTTCTCTGTCCCAGAACAGTCTGTACAATATTCCACCGACAGTGTAGTCTCACTCCCAGGACAGTCTGTTCAAAATTCCTTGACTGTGTGGTCTCAGACCCAGGACAGTTTTTTCAATATTCGACCGACAGTGTGCTCTTAATGCCAGGACAGACTGTTCAATAATCCCAGGAGAGTGTAATCTCAGTCCCATTACATTCTGTTCAATATTCCCCGGAGAGTGTGATCATCTCTCCGAGTTCAGTCTTTTCAATATTCCCTGACAGTGTGCTCTCAGTCCCAGGACAGTCTGCGCAACATTCCCCTGACAGTGAGGTCTCATTCCCAGGACAGCCTGTTCAATATTCCCGCGACAGCGTGGTCTCAGTCCCAAGAAAGTCTGTTCAATATTCCCCCGACAGTGTGTTCTAAGCACTAGGACAGTCTATTCGATATTCCCCCGATAGTGTTGTCTCAGTCACAGGACAGGGTGTTCAACATTCCCCGGAGAGTGTGATCACAGCCCCAGGACATTCTGTTCAAAATTCGCCAGAGAGTGTGATCTCTGTCCTAGGACAGTCTGTTCTATATTCCCTGACATTGTGCTCTCAGTCCCAGGACTGTCTTTACAATATTCCCCCGACAGTGTGGTCTCAGTCTCAGGACAATCTGTTCAATATTCCCCATATAGTGTGGTCTCAGTGCCAGGACAGTCTGTTCAATAATCCCCAGTCAGTGTGGTTTCAGTCCCAGGACAGTCTTTACAATATTCGCCCGACAGTGCGGTCTCACTCCCAGGATAATCTGTTCAATATTCCCCTGACAGTTTGGTCTCACTCCCAGGACAGTCTGTTGAATATTCCACAGACAGTGTGATCTCAGTCCCAAAACAGTCTTTTCAATATTCCTTTGACAGTGTTGTCTCAGTCCCAGGACAGCCTGTACAATATTCCCCCGACAGTGTGGTCTCCGTCCCAGGACAGTCTGTTCAATATTCCCTCGATAGTGTGGACTCAGTGCCAGGATATTCTGTTCAATATTCCCCCGACAGTGTGGTCTCAGTCCCATGACAATCTGTTCAATATTCCCGTAAAGTGTGATCTCAGTCCCAGGACAGTCTGTTCAATAATCCCCTGACAATGTGGTCTCAGTCCCAGAACAGACTGTTCAATATTCCCCAGACAGAGTGGTCTCAGTCCAAGGACAGTCTGTACAATATTCCCCCGACAGTGTGGTCTCACTCCCAGGACAGTGTATTCAATATTCCCCTGACAGTTTGGTCTCAGTCCCAGGACAGTCTTTTCAATATTCCCCTGACAGTTTGGTCTCAGTCCCAGAACACTCTGTTCAAAATTCCCCGGACAGTGTGGTCTCAGTCCAAGGACAGCCTGTTCAATATTTTCCCGACAGTGTGCTCTCAGTCCCAGGACAGTCTGTTCAATATTCCCCTGACCGTGTGGTCTCAGTCCCAGGACAGCCTGTTCAATATTCTCCCGACAGTGTGGTCTCAGTCCCAGGACAGTCTGTTCAATATTGACCCGACAGTGTGGTCACAGTCCAAGGAGTGCTTGTTCAATATTCCTCCGACAGTAAGGTCTCTGTCCCCGGACATTCTGTTCAATATTCCCCCGACAGTGTGGTCACAGACCCAGGACTGTCTGTTCAATTTTCCACCACATTGTGTTCTCTGTCCCAGGAAAGTCAGTTCATTATTCCCCCGACAGTGTGTTCTCAGTCCCAGGACACTCTGTTCAATAATCCCCGACAGTGTGTTCTCAGTCCCAGGACAGTCTGTACAATATTCCCCTAACAGTGTGGTCTCAGTCCCAGGACAGTCTGTTCAATATTCCCACGAAAGTGTGGTCTCAGTCCCAGGACAGTCTGTTGAATATTCCCCTGACATTTTTGTCTCAGTCCCAGAACAGCCTGTTCAATATTCCCCCGACATTTTGTTATAAGTCCCAGGACAGCCTGTTCAATATTCCCCCGACAGTGTGGTCTTAGTCCCAGGACAGTCTGTTCAACATTCCCCCGACAGTGTGGTCTCAGTCCCAGGACAGTCTATTCAATATACCCCCGGACAGTGTGGTTTCAGTCCCAGGACAGTCAGTTCAATATTCCCCCGACAGTGTGGTCTCAGACCCAGGACAAACTGTTCAATATTCCCCCGACTAGGTGGTCTCATTCCCAGGACAAACTGTTCAATATTCCCCCGACATTGTGGTCTCAGTCCCAGGACAGCCTGTTCAATATTCTCCAGGCGGGTTGGTCTCAGTCCCAGGACAGCCTGTGCAATATTCACCGACAAAGTGGATCAGTGCCAGGACATTCTGTTCAATATTTCCCCGACAGTGTGGTATCAGATCCAGGACAATCTGTTCAATTTTCCCACGACATTGTGGTGTCAGTCCCAGGGCAGTCTGTACAATATCCCACGACAGTGTGTTCTCAGTCCCAAGACAGAATGTTCAATATTCCCCCGACAGTTCGGTGTCAGTCCCAGGACAGTCTGTTCAATAATCCCCCGACAGTGTGTTCTCAGTCCTTGGACAGTGTGTTCTATATTCTCCCGACAGTGAGGTCTGAGTCCCAGGAGAATTTGTTCAATATTCCCCTGACAGTTAGGTCTCAGTCCCAGGACATTCTGTTCAATATTTCCCCGACAGTGTGGTATCAGATCGAGGACAATCTGTTCAATTTTCCCACGCCATTGTGGTCACATTCCCAGGACAGTCAGTTCAATATTCCCCCGACTGTGTGGTATCAGTCCCAGGACAGTCTGTTCAATATTCCGCCGACAGTTGTGTCTCAGTCCAAGTACAGTCTCTACAATATTCCCCCGACAGTTTGGTCTCAGTCCCAGGACAGTCTGCGCAACATTCCCCCGACAGTGTGGTCTCAGTCCCAGGACAGACTATTCAATATTCCCCCTACAGTGTGGCCCCAGTCCCAGGACAGTCTGTTCAATATTCCCCCGACAATGTGTTCTCTGTCCCAGAACAGTCTGTACAATATTCCACCGACAGTGTAGTCTCACTCCCAGGACAGTCTGTTCAAAATTCCTTGACTGTGTGGTCTCAGACCCAGGACAGTTTTTTCAATATTCGACCGACAGTGTGCTCTTAATGCCAGGACAGACTGTTCAATAATCCCAGGAGAGTGTAATCTCAGTCCCATTACATTCTGTTCAATATTCCCCGGAGAGTGTGATCATCTCTCCGAGTTCAGTCTTTTCAATATTCCCTGACAGTGTGCTCTCAGTCCCAGGACAGTCTGCGCAACATTCCCCTGACAGTGAGGTCTCATTCCCAGGACAGCCTGTTCAATATTCCCGCGACAGCGTGGTCTCAGTCCCAAGAAAGTCTGTTCAATATTCCCCCGACAGTGTGTTCTAAGCACTAGGACAGTCTATTCGATATTCCCCCGATAGTGTTGTCTCAGTCACAGGACAGGGTGTTCAACATTCCCCGGAGAGTGTGATCACAGCCCCAGGACATTCTGTTCAAAATTCGCCAGAGAGTGTGATCTCTGTCCTAGGACAGTCTGTTCTATATTCCCTGACATTGTGCTCTCAGTCCCAGGACTGTCTTTACAATATTCCCCCGACAGTGTGGTCTCAGTCTCAGGACAATCTGTTCAATATTCCCCATATAGTGTGGTCTCAGTGCCAGGACAGTCTGTTCAATAATCCCCAGTCAGTGTGGTTTCAGTCCCAGGACAGTCTTTACAATATTCGCCCGACAGTGCGGTCTCACTCCCAGGATAATCTGTTCAATATTCCCCTGACAGTTTGGTCTCACTCCCAGGACAGTCTGTTGAATATTCCACAGACAGTGTGATCTCAGTCCCAAAACAGTCTTTTCAATATTCCTTTGACAGTGTTGTCTCAGTCCCAGGACAGCCTGTACAATATTCCCCCGACAGTGTGGTCTCCGTCCCAGGACAGTCTGTTCAATATTCCCTCGATAGTGTGGACTCAGTGCCAGGATATTCTGTTCAATATTCCCCCGACAGTGTGGTCTCAGTCCCATGACAATCTGTTCAATATTCCCGTAAAGTGTGATCTCAGTCCCAGGACAGTCTGTTCAATAATCCCCTGACAATGTGGTCTCAGTCCCAGAACAGACTGTTCAATATTCCCCAGACAGAGTGGTCTCAGTCCAAGGACAGTCTGTACAATATTCCCCCGACAGTGTGGTCTCACTCCCAGGACAGTGTATTCAATATTCCCCTGACAGTTTGGTCTCAGTCCCAGGACAGTCTTTTCAATATTCCCCTGACAGTTTGGTCTCAGTCCCAGAACACTCTGTTCAAAATTCCCCGGACAGTGTGGTCTCAGTCCAAGGACAGCCTGTTCAATATTTTCCCGACAGTGTGCTCTCAGTCCCAGGACAGTCTGTTCAATATTCCCCTGACCGTGTGGTCTCAGTCCCAGGACAGCCTGTTCAATATTCTCCCGACAGTGTGGTCTCAGTCCCAGGACAGTCTGTTCAATATTGACCCGACAGTGTGGTCACAGTCCAAGGAGTGCTTGTTCAATATTCCTCCGACAGTAAGGTCTCTGTCCCCGGACATTCTGTTCAATATTCCCCCGACAGTGTGGTCACAGACCCAGGACTGTCTGTTCAATTTTCCACCACATTGTGTTCTCTGTCCCAGGAAAGTCAGTTCATTATTCCCCCGACAGTGTGTTCTCAGTCCCAGGACACTCTGTTCAATAATCCCCGACAGTGTGTTCTCAGTCCCAGGACAGTCTGTACAATATTCCCCTAACAGTGTGGTCTCAGTCCCAGGACAGTCTGTTCAATATTCCCACGAAAGTGTGGTCTCAGTCCCAGGACAGTCTGTTGAATATTCCCCTGACATTTTTGTCTCAGTCCCAGAACAGCCTGTTCAATATTCCCCCGACATTTTGTTATAAGTCCCAGGACAGCCTGTTCAATATTCCCCCGACAGTGTGGTCTTAGTCCCAGGACAGTCTGTTCAACATTCCCCCGACAGTGTGGTCTCAGTCCCAGGACAGTCTATTCAATATACCCCCGACAGTGTGGTCTCAGTCCCAGGACAGTCTGCACAATATTCCGCCGACAGCGTGGTCTCAGACCCATGACAATCTGTTCAATTTTTCCACGACATTGTGCTCTCCTTCCCAGGACAGTCTTTTCAATATTCCCCCGACAGTGTGGTCTCAGTCCCTGGACATTATGTTCAATATTCCCCTACAGAGTGGTCTCAGTCCCAGGACAGTCTGTTCAATATTCCCCCGACAGTTTGGTTTCAGTCCCAGGAAAGTCTGTTCAACATTCCCCCGAAAGTTAGGTCTCAATCCCAGGATATTCTGTTCAATATTCCCCCGACAGTGTGGTCTCATTCCAAGGACAGTCAGTTCAATATTCCCCTCACAGTGTGGTCTCAGTCCCAGGACAGTCTGTTCAATATTCGCCCAACATTGTGGTCTCAGTCCCAGGACAGTCTGTTCAATATTCCCCCGCCAGAGTGGTCTAACTCCCTGGAAAGCCTGTTCAACATTCCCCTGACAGTATGGTGGCAGTCCCCGAACAGTCTGTACAATATTCCCCTGACAGTGTGGTCTCAGTCCCAGGACAGTCTGTTCAATATTACCCCGACATTTTGTTATAAGTCCCAGGACAGTCTGTTGAATATTCCCCCGACAGTGTTGTCTCAGTCCCAGGACAGTCAGCTGAATATTCCACTGACAGTGTGGTCTCAGTCCCAGGACAGTCTTTTCAATATTCCTTTGACAGAGTTGTCTCAGTCCCAGGACAGTCAGTACAATATTCCACCGACAGTGTGGTCTCAGTCCCAGGACAGTCTGTTCAATATTCCCCCGACAGTGCGGTCTCAGTCCCATGAAAATCTGTTCAATATTCCCGTAAAGTCTGATCTCAGTCCCAGGACAGTCTGTTCAATAATCCCCTGACAGTTTGGTCTCAGTCCCAGGAGAGTTAGTTCAATATTCCCCCGACAGTTGGGTCTCAGTCCCTGGACAGTCTATTTAATATTCCCCCGACAGTGTGCTCTCAGTCCCAGGACATTTTGTTCAATTTTCACACGACACTGTGGACTCAGTCCCAGGACAGTCAGTTCAATATGCCCCTGACAGTGTGGTCTCAGTCCCAGGACAGTCTGTTCAATATTCTCCAGGCGGGTTGGTCTCAGTCCCAGGACAGCCTGTGCAATATTCACCGACAAAGTGGATCAGTGCCAGGACATTCTGTTCAATATTTCCCCGACAGTGTGGTATCAGATCCAGGACAATCTGTTCAATTTTCCCACGACATTGTGGTGTCAGTCCCAGGGCAGTCTGTACAATATCCCACGACAGTGTGTTCTCAGTCCCAAGACAGAATGTTCAATATTCCCCCGACAGTTCGGTGTCAGTCCCAGGACAGTCTGTTCAATAATCCCCCGACAGTGTGTTCTCAGTCCTTGGACAGTGTGTTCTATATTCTCCCGACAGTGAGGTCTGAGTCCCAGGAGAATTTGTTCAATATTCCCCTGACAGTTAGGTCTCAGTCCCAGGACATTCTGTTCAATATTTCCCCGACAGTGTGGTATCAGATCGAGGACAATCTGTTCAATTTTCCCACGCCATTGTGGTCACATTCCCAGGACAGTCAGTTCAATATTCCCCCGACTGTGTGGTATCAGTCCCAGGACAGTCTGTTCAATATTCCGCCGACAGTTGTGTCTCAGTCCAAGTACAGTCTCTACAATATTCCCCCGACAGTTTGGTCTCAGTCCCAGGACAGTCTGCGCAACATTCCCCCGACAGTGTGGTCTCAGTCCCAGGACAGACTATTCAATATTCCCCCTACAGTGTGGCCCCAGTCCCAGGACAGTCTGTTCAATATTCCCCCGACAATGTGTTCTCTGTCCCAGAACAGTCTGTACAATATTCCACCGACAGTGTAGTCTCACTCCCAGGACAGTCTGTTCAAAATTCCTTGACTGTGTGGTCTCAGACCCAGGACAGTTTTTTCAATATTCGACCGACAGTGTGCTCTTAATGCCAGGACAGACTGTTCAATAATCCCAGGAGAGTGTAATCTCAGTCCCATTACATTCTGTTCAATATTCCCCGGAGAGTGTGATCATCTCTCCGAGTTCAGTCTTTTCAATATTCCCTGACAGTGTGCTCTCAGTCCCAGGACAGTCTGCGCAACATTCCCCTGACAGTGAGGTCTCATTCCCAGGACAGCCTGTTCAATATTCCCGCGACAGCGTGGTCTCAGTCCCAAGAAAGTCTGTTCAATATTCCCCCGACAGTGTGTTCTAAGCACTAGGACAGTCTATTCGATATTCCCCCGATAGTGTTGTCTCAGTCACAGGACAGGGTGTTCAACATTCCCCGGAGAGTGTGATCACAGCCCCAGGACATTCTGTTCAAAATTCGCCAGAGAGTGTGATCTCTGTCCTAGGACAGTCTGTTCTATATTCCCTGACATTGTGCTCTCAGTCCCAGGACTGTCTTTACAATATTCCCCCGACAGTGTGGTCTCAGTCTCAGGACAATCTGTTCAATATTCCCCATATAGTGTGGTCTCAGTGCCAGGACAGTCTGTTCAATAATCCCCAGTCAGTGTGGTTTCAGTCCCAGGACAGTCTTTACAATATTCGCCCGACAGTGCGGTCTCACTCCCAGGATAATCTGTTCAATATTCCCCTGACAGTTTGGTCTCACTCCCAGGACAGTCTGTTGAATATTCCACAGACAGTGTGATCTCAGTCCCAAAACAGTCTTTTCAATATTCCTTTGACAGTGTTGTCTCAGTCCCAGGACAGCCTGTACAATATTCCCCCGACAGTGTGGTCTCCGTCCCAGGACAGTCTGTTCAATATTCCCTCGATAGTGTGGACTCAGTGCCAGGATATTCTGTTCAATATTCCCCCGACAGTGTGGTCTCAGTCCCATGACAATCTGTTCAATATTCCCCCGACAGTGTGGTCTCAGTCCCAGGACAGTCTGTTCAATAATCCCCTGACAATGTGGTCTCAGTCCCAGAACAGACTGTTCAATATTCCCCAGACAGAGTGGTCTCAGTCCAAGGACAGTCTGTACAATATTCCCCCGACAGTGTGGTCTCACTCCCAGGACAGTGTATTCAATATTCCCCTGACAGTTTGGTCTCAGTCCCAGGACAGTCTTTTCAATATTCCCCTGACAGTTTGGTCTCAGTCCCAGAACACTCTGTTCAAAATTCCCCGGACAGTGTGGTCTCAGTCCCAGGACAGCCTGTTCAATATTTTCCCGACAGTGTGCTCTCAGTCCCAGGACAGTCTGTTCAATATTCCCCTGACCGTGTGGTCTCAGTCCCAGGACAGCCTGTTCAATATTCTCCCGACAGTGTGGTCTCAGTCCCAGGACAGTCTGTTCAATATTGACCCGACAGTGTGGTCACAGTCCAAGGAGTGCTTGTTCAATATTCCTCCGACAGTAAGGTCTCTGTCCCCGGACATTCTGTTCAATATTCCCCCGACAGTGTGGTCACAGACCCAGGACTGTCTGTTCAATTTTCCACCACATTGTGTTCTCTGTCCCAGGAAAGTCAGTTCATTATTCCCCCGACAGTGTGTTCTCAGTCCCAGGACACTCTGTTCAATAATCCCCGACAGTGTGTTCTCAGTCCCAGGACAGTCTGTACAATATTCCCCTAACAGTGTGGTCTCAGTCCCAGGACAGTCTGTTCAATATTCCCACGAAAGTGTGGTCTCAGTCCCAGGACAGTCTGTTGAATATTCCCCTGACATTTTTGTCTCAGTCCCAGAACAGCCTGTTCAATATTCCCCCGACATTTTGTTATAAGTCCCAGGACAGCCTGTTCAATATTCCCCCGACAGTGTGGTCTTAGTCCCAGGACAGTCTGTTCAACATTCCCCCGACAGTGTGGTCTCAGTCCCAGGACAGTCTATTCAATATACCCCCGACAGTGTGGTCTCAGTCCCAGGACAGTCTGCACAATATTCCGCCGACAGCGTGGTCTCAGACCCATGACAATCTGTTCAATTTTTCCACGACATTGTGCTCTCCTTCCCAGGACAGTCTTTTCAATATTCCCCCGACAGTGTGGTCTCAGTCCCTGGACATTATGTTCAATATTCCCCTACAGAGTGGTCTCAGTCCCAGGACAGTCTGTTCAATATTCCCCCGACAGTTTGGTTTCAGTCCCAGGAAAGTCTGTTCAACATTCCCCCGAAAGTTAGGTCTCAATCCCAGGATATTCTGTTCAATATTCCCCCGACAGTGTGGTCTCATTCCAAGGACAGTCAGTTCAATATTCCCCTCACAGTGTGGTCTCAGTCCCAGGACAGTCTGTTCAATATTCGCCCAACATTGTGGTCTCAGTCCCAGGACAGTCTGTTCAATATTCCCCCGCCAGAGTGGTCTAACTCCCTGGAAAGCCTGTTCAACATTCCCCTGACAGTATGGTGGCAGTCCCCGAACAGTCTGTACAATATTCCCCTGACAGTGTGGTCTCAGTCCCAGGACAGTCTGTTCAATATTACCCCGACATTTTGTTATAAGTCCCAGGACAGTCTGTTGAATATTCCCCCGACAGTGTTGTCTCAGTCCCAGGACAGTCAGCTGAATATTCCACTGACAGTGTGGTCTCAGTCCCAGGACAGTCTTTTCAATATTCCTTTGACAGAGTTGTCTCAGTCCCAGGACAGTCAGTACAATATTCCACCGACAGTGTGGTCTCAGTCCCAGGACAGTCTGTTCAATATTCCCCCGACAGTGCGGTCTCAGTCCCATGAAAATCTGTTCAATATTCCCGTAAAGTCTGATCTCAGTCCCAGGACAGTCTGTTCAATAATCCCCTGACAGTGTGGTTTCAGTCCCAGAACAGTCTTTTCAATATTACCCTGACAGTGTGGTCTCAGTCCCAGGACAGTCTGTTCAATATTCCCCCGACAGTGTGGAGTCAGTCCCAGGACAGTCTGTTCAATATTCCCCCGACAATGAGGTCTCAGTCCCAAGACAGAATGTTCAATATTCCCCGACAGTGTTGTCTCAGTCCCAGGACAGTCTGTTTAATATTCCCCCGACAGTGTGTTCTCAGTCCTTGGACAGTGTGTTCTATATTCTCCCGACAGTGAGGTCTGAGTCCCAGGAGAATTTGTTCAATATTCCCCTGACAGTTAGGTCTCAGTCCCAGGACATTCTGTTCAATATTTCCCCGACAGTGTGGTATCAGATCGAGGACAATCTGTTCAATTTTCCCACGACATTGTGGTCACATTCCCAGGACAGTCAGTTCAATATTCCCCCGACTGTGTGGTATCAGTCCCAGGACAGTCTGTTCAATATTCCGCCGACAGTTGTGTCTCAGTCCAAGTACAGTCTCTACAATATTCCCCCGACAGTTTGGTCTCAGTCCCAGGACAGTCTGCACAACATTCCCCCGACAGTGTGGTCTCAGTCCCAGGACAGAGTATTCAATATTCCCCCTACAGTGTGGCCCCAGTCCCAGGACAGTCTGTTCAATATTCCCCCGACAATGTGTTCTCTGTCCCAGAACAGTCTGTACAATATTCCACCGACAGTGTAGTCTCACTCCCAGGACAGTCTGTTCAAAATTCCTTGACTGTGTGGTCTCAGACCCAGGACAGTTTTTTCAATATTCGACCGACAGTGTGCTCTTAATGCCAGGACAGACTGTTCAATAATCCCAGGAGAGTGTAATCTCAGTCCCATTACATTCTGTTCAATATTCCCCGGAGAGTGTGATCATCTCTCCGAGTTCAGTCTTTTCAATATTCCCTGACAGTGTGCTCTCAGTCCCAGGACAGTCTGCGCAACATTCCCCTGACAGTGAGGTCTCATTCCCAGGACAGTCTGTTCAATATTCCCCCGACAGAGTGTTCTCATTGCCAGGATAGTCTGTTCAATATTCCCGCGACAGCGTGGTCTCAGTCCCAAGAAAGTCTGTTCAATATTCCCCCGACAGTGTGTTCTAAGCACTAGGACAGTCTATTCGATATTCCCCCGATAGTGTTGTCTCAGTCACAGGACAGGGTGTTCAACATTCCCCGGAGAGTGTGATCACAGCCCCAGGACATTCTGTTCAAAATTCGCCAGAGAGTGTGATCTCTGTCCTAGGACAGTCTGTTCTATATTCCCTGACATTGTGCTCTCAGTCCCAGGACTGTCTTTACAATATTCCCCCGACAGTGTGGTCTCAGTCTCAGGACAATCTGTTCAATATTCCCCATATAGTGTGGTCTCAGTGCCAGGACAGTCTGTTCAATAATCCCCAGTCAGTGTGGTTTCAGTCCCAGGACAGTCTTTACAATATTCGCCCGACAGTGCGGTCTCACTCCCAGGATAATCTGTTCAATATTCCCCTGACAGTTTGGTCTCACTCCCAGGACAGTCTGTTGAATATTCCACAGACAGTGTGATCTCAGTCCCAAAACAGTCTTTTCAATATTCCTTTGACAGTGTTGTCTCAGTCCCAGGACAGCCTGTACAATATTCCCCCGACAGTGTGGTCTCCGTCCCAGGACAGTCTGTTCAATATTCCCTCGATAGTGTGGACTCAGTGCCAGGATATTCTGTTCAATATTCCCCCGACAGTGTGGTCTCAGTCCCATGACAATCTGTTCAATATTCCCGTAAAGTGTGATCTCAGTCCCAGGACAGTCTGTTCAATAATCCCCTGACAATGTGGCCTCAGTCCCAGAACAGACTGTTCAATATTCCCCAGACAGAGTGGTCTCAGTCCAAGGACAGTCTGTACAATATTCCCCCGACAGTGTGGTCTCACTCCCAGGACAGTGTATTCAATATTCCCCTGACAGTTTGGTCACAGTCCCAGGGCAGTCTTTTCAATATTCCCCTGACAGTTTGGTCTCAGTCCCAGAACAATCTGTTCAAAATTCCCCCGACAGTGTGGTCTCAGTCCCAGGACAGCCTGTTCAATATTTTCCCGACAGTGTGCTCTCAGTCCCAGGACAGTCTGTTCAATATTCCCCTGACCGTGTGGTCTCAGTCCCAGGACAGCCTGTTCAATATTCTCCCGACAGTGTGGTCTCAGTCCCAGGACAGTCTGTTCAATATTGACCCGACAGTGTGGTCACAGTCCATGGAGTGCTTGTTCAATATTCCTCCGACAGTAAGGTCTCTGTCCCCGGACATTCTGTTCAATATTCCCCCGACAGTGTGGTCACAGACCCAGGACTGTCTGTTCAATTTTCCACCACATTGTGTTCTCTGTCCCAGGAAAGTCAGTTCATTATTCCCCCGACAGTGTGTTCTCAGTCCCAGGACACTCTGTTCAATAATCCCCGACAGTGTGTTCTCAGTCCCAGGACAGTCTGTACAATATTCCTCTAACAGTGTGGTCTCAGTCCCAGGACAGTCTGTTCAATATTCCCACGAAAGTGTGGTCTCAGTCCCAGGACAGTCTGTTCAATATTCCCCTGACATTTTTGTCTCAGCCCCAGAACAGTCTGTTCAATATTCCCCCGACATTTTGTTATAAGTCTCAGGACAGCCTGTTCAATATTCCCCCGACAGTGTGGTCTTAGTCCCAGGACAGTCTGTTCAACATTCCCCCGACAGTGTGGTCTCAGTCCCAGGACAGTCTATTCAATATACCCCCGACAGTGTGGTCTCAGTCCCAGGACAGTCTGCACAATATTCCGCCGACAGCGTGGTCTCAGACCCATGACAATCTGTTCAATTTTTCCACGACATTGTGCTCTCCTTCCCAGGACAGTCTTTTCAATATTCCCCTGACAGTTTGGTCTCAGTCCCAGAACAGTCTGTTCAATATTCCCCCGACAGTGTGGTCTCAGTCCCTGGACATTATGTTCAATATTCCCCTACAGAGTGGTCTCAGTCCCAGGACAGTCTGTTCAATATTCCCCCGACAGTTTGGTTTCAGTCCCAGGAAAGTCTGTTCAACATTCCCCCGAAAGTTAGGTCTCAATCCCAGGATATTCTGTTCAATATTCCCCCGACAGTGTGGTCTCATTCCAAGGACAGTCAGTTCAATATTCCCCTCACAGTGTGGTCTCAGTCCCAGGACAGTCTGTTCAATATTCGCCCAACATTGTGGTCTCAGTCCCAGGACAGTCTGTTCAATATTCCCCCGCCAGAGTGGTCTAACTCCCTGGAAAGCCTGTTCAACATTCCCCTGACAGTATGGTGGCAGTCCCCGAACAGTCTGTACAATATTCCCCTGACAGTGTGGTCTCAGTCCCAGGACAGTCTGTTCAATATTACCCCGACATTTTGTTATAAGTCCCAGGACAGTCTGTTGAATATTCCCCCGACAGTGTTGTCTCAGTCCCAGGACAGTCAGCTGAATATTCCACTGACAGTGTGGTCTCAGTCCCAGGACAGTCTTTTCAATATTCCTTTGACAGAGTTGTCTCAGTCCCAGGACAGTCAGTACAATATTCCACCGACAGTGTGGTCTCAGTCCCAGGACAGTCTGTTCAATATTCCCCCGACAGTGCGGTCTCAGTCCCATGAAAATCTGTTCAATATTCCCGTAAAGTCTGATCTCAGTCCCAGGACAGTCTGTTCAATAATCCCCTGACAGTGTGGTTTCAGTCCCAGAACAGTCTTTTCAATATTACCCTGACAGTGTGGTCTCAGTCCCAGGACAGTCTGTTCAATATTCCCCCGACAGTGTGGAGTCAGTCCCAGGACAGTCTGTTCAATATTCCCCCGACAATGAGGTCTCAGTCCCAGGACAGTCTGTTCAATATTCCCCGACAGTGTTGTCTCAGTCCCAGGACAGTCTGTTTAATATTCCCTGGACAGTGTGGTCTCAGACCCAGGACACTGTGTTCAATATTCCCCCGACAGTGTGGTCTCAGTCCCAGGAAAGTCTGTTCAATATTCCCCCGACAGTGTGCTCTCTGACCCAGGACAATATGTTCAATTTTCCCACGACATTGTGGTCTCAGTCCCAGGACAGTCAGTTCAATATTCCCCCGACAGTTTGGTCTCAGTCCCAGGACAGTCTGTTCAATATTCCCCGACTTTGTGCTCTCAGTCCCAGGACAGTCAGTTCAATATTCCCCCGACAGTGTTTTCTCAGTCCCAGGACATTGTGTTCAATATTTCACTACAGTGTGTTCCCAGTCCCAGGACAGTCTGTTCAATATTCCCCCGACAATGTGTTCTCAGTCCCTGGACAGTCTGTTCTATATTCCCCCGACAGTGAGGTCTGAGTCCCAGGAGAGTTTGTTCAATATTCCCCCGACAGTTAGGTCTCAGTCCAAGTACAATCTGTTCAATTTATCACGACATTGTGGTCTCATTCCCAGGACAGTCAGTTCAATATTCCCCCGACGGTGTGGTATCAGTCCCGGGACAGTCTGTTCAATATTCCCCCGACAGTTGTATCTCAGTCCCAGGACAGTCTGAACAATATTCCCCCAAACAGTGTGGTCTCATTCCCAGGACAGTCTGAGCAACATTTCCCCGACAGTGTGGTTTCATTCCCAGGACTGTCTGTTCAATATTCCCCGACAGTGTGCTCTCAGTACCAGTACATTTTGTTCAATATTCGTCTACAGTGTGGTCTCAGTCCCAGGACAGTCTGTTCAATATTCCCCCGACAGTGTGGTTTCAGTCCCAGGACAATCTGTTCAATATTCCCCAGACATTGTGGTCTCAGATCCAGTACAAACTGTTCAATATTACCCCGACAGAGTGTTCTCTTTGCCAGTATAGCCTGTTCAATATTCCCGCGACAGTGTGGTCTCGTTCCCAGGACAATCTGTTCAATATTCCCCCGACATTGTGGTCTCTGTCCCACGACCGTCTGTTCAATATGCCCCGACAGTGTGGTCTCAGTCCCAAGACAGTCTGTTCAATATACCCCCGAAAGTGTGGTCTCAGTCCCAGGACAGTCTGTTTAATATTCCCCGACAGTGTGGACTTAGTCCCAGGACAGTCCATTCAATATACCCCCGACAGTGTGGTCTCAGTCCCAGGACAGTCTATTCAATATTCCCCCGTCAGCGTGGTCTCAGTCCCAGGACAGTCTGTTCAATATACCCCCGACATTGTGGTCTCAGTCCCAGGACAGTCTGTTCAATATTCCCCCAACAGTGTGATCTCACTCCCAGGAGTGTTTGTTCTATATTCCCAAAAAATTGTGGTCTCAGACACAGGACAATCTGTTCAATTTTCCAACGACATTGTGCTCTCCGTCCCAGGACACGCAGTTCAATATTCCCCCGACAGTGTGTTCTCTGTCCCAGGACAGTCTGTTCAACATTCTCCCGACAGTTAGGTCTCATTCCCATGACAGTCTGTTCAATATTCCCCTGACAGTGTGGTCTCAGTCCCTGGACAGTCTGTTCAATATTTGCACGACATTGTGGTCTCTCTCCCAGGACAGTCTGTTCAATATTCCCCCGACAGTGTAGTCTCACTCCCAGGACAGTCTGTTCAAGATTCCTTGACAGTGTGGTCTCAGTCCCAGGACAGTCTTTTCAATATTCCCCCGACAGTGTGCTCTCAGTCCCAGGACAGACTGTTCAATAATCCCAGGAGAGTGTGATATCAGTCACATTACATTCTGTTCAATATTCCCTGGAGAGTGTGATCATCTCTCCGAGTGCAGTCTGTTCAATATTCCCTGTCAGTGTGCTCTCAGTCCCAGAACAGTCTGTACAATATTCCCCTGACTGTTTGGTCTCACTCCCAGTACAGTCTGTTGAATATTCCACCGACTGTGTGGTGTCAGTCCCAGTACAGTCTTTTCAATATTCCTTTGACAGTGTTGTCTCAGTCCCAGGACAGTCTATACAATATTCCCCCTACAGTGTGGTCTCAGTCCCAGAACAATCTATACAATATTCCCACGACAGTGTGTTCTAAGTTCCAGGAGAGACTGTTCAATATTCCCCTGACAGTGTGGTCTCAGTCCCAGGACAGTCTGTTGAATATTCCACCGACAGTGTGGTCTCAGTCCCAGGACAGTGTATTCAATATTCCCCCGACAGTGTGGTCTCAGTCCCAGAACAGTCTGTTCAATATTCCCCCGACAGTCTGTTCTAAGCACTAGGACAGTCTGCTCAATATTCCTTGACAGTGTGGTCTCAGTCCCAGGACAGTCTGTGCAATATTCCCCCGACAGTGTAGTCTCACTCCCAGGACAGTCTGTTCAATATTCCTTGACAGTGTGGTCTCAGTCCCAGGACAGTCTTTTCAATATTCCCTCGACAGTGTGCTCTCAGTCCCAGGACAGACTGTTCAATAATCCCAGGAGAGTGTGATCTCAGTCACATTACATTCTGTTCAATATTCCCCGGAGAGTGTGATCATCTCTCCGAGTGCAGTCTGTTCGATATTCCCTAATAGTGTGCTCTCAGTCCCAGGACAGTCTGTACAATATTCCCCCGACTGTTTGGTCTCACTCCCAGTACAGTATGTTGAATATTCCACCGACTGTGTGGTGTCAGTCCCAGGACAGTATTTTCAATATTCCTTTGACAGTGTTGTTTCAGTCCCAGGACAGTCTGTACAATATTTCCCCTACAGTGTGGTCTCAGTCCCAGAACAATCTATACAATATTCCCACGACAGTGTGTTCTAAGTCCCAGGAGAGACTGTTCAATATTCCCCTGACAGTGTGGTCTCAGTCCCAGGACAGTCTGTTGAATATTCCACCGACAGTGTGGTCTCAGTCCCAGGACAGTGTATTCAATATTCCCCCGACAGTGTGGTCTCAGTCCCAGAACAGTCTGTTCAATATTCCCCCGACAGTCTGTTCTAAGCACTAGGACAGTCTGCTCAATATTCCTTGACAGTGTGGTCTCAGTCCCAGGACAGTCTGTGCAATATTCCCCCGACAGTGTAGTCTCACTCCCAGGACAGTCTGTTCAATATTCCTTGACAGTGTGGTCTCAGTCCCAGGACAGTCTTTTCAATATTCCCTCGACAGTGTGCTCTCAGTCCCAGGACAGACTGTTCAATAATCCCAGGAGAGTGTGATCTCAGTCACATTACATTCTGTTCAATATTCCACGGAGAGTGTGATCATCTCTCCGAGTGCAGTCTGTTCGATATTCCCTAATAGTGTGCTCTCAGTCCCAGGACAGTCTGTACAATATTCCCCCGACTGTTTGGTCTCACTCCCAGTACAGTATGTTGAATATTCCACCGACTGTGTGGTGTCAGTCCCAGGACAGTATTTTCAATATTCCTTTGACAGTGTTGTTTCAGTCCCAGGACAGTCTGTACAATATTTCCCCTACAGTGTGGTCTCAGTCCCAGAAAAATCTATACAATATTCCCACGACAGTGTGTTCTAAGTCCCAGGAGAGTCTGTTCAATATTCCCCCGACAGTGTGGTCTCAGTCCCAGGACAGTCTGTTGAATATTCCACCGACAGTGTGGTCTCAGTCCCAGGACAGTCTTTTCAATATTCCCCTTACAGTGTGGTCTCAGTCCCAGGACAGTCTGTTCAATATTCCCCCGACAGAATGGTCTCAGTCCCAGGACAGTCCGTTGAATATTCCCCCGACAGTATGTTCTATGTCCCAGGACAGTGTGTTCAATATTCCCCCGACAGTGTGGTCTCAGTCCCAGAACAGTCTGTTCAATATTCCCCCGACAGTCTGTTCTAAGCACTAGGACAGTCTGTTCAATATTCCTTGACAGTGTGGTCTCAGTCCCTGGACAGTCTGTTCAATATTCCAACTACAGTGTTGACTCAGTCACAGGACCGAGTGTTCAATATTCCGCGGAGAGTGTGATCTCAGTCCCAGGACATTCTGTTCAAAATTCCCCAGAGAGTGTGATCTCTGTCCGAGGACAGTCTGTTCAATATTCCCTGACATTGTGCTCTCGGTCCCAGGACAGTCTTTACAATATTCCCCCGACTGTTTGGTCTCACTCCCAGGACAATCTGTTGAATATTCCTCCGGCAGTGTGATCTCTGTCCCAGGACAGTCTTTTCAATATTCCTTTGACGGTGTAGTCTCAGTCCCAGGACAGTCTGTGCAATATTGCCCCGACAGTGTGGTCTCAGTCCCAGGACAGCCTGTTCAATATTCTCCCGACAGTGTGGTCTCAGTCCCAGGACAGTCTTTTCAATATTCCCCGGAGAGTTTGATCTAAGTCCCAGGACCGTCTGTTCAATATTCCACCGACAGTGTGGCCTCAGTCCCAGGACAGTCTGTTCAATATTCCCCCGATAGTGTGGTCTCAGTGCCAGGACAGTCTGTTCAATATTCCCCCGATAGCGTGGACTCAGTCCCAGGACAATCTGTTCAATATTCCTCGACAGTGTGGTCTCAGTCCCAGAACAGACTATTCAATATACCCCCGACAGTTTTTTCTCAGTCCAAGGACAGTCTGTTCAATATTCCCCCGACAGTGTGGTCTTAGTCCCAGGACATTCTGTAGAATATTCCCCCGACAGCCTGGTCTCATTGCAAGGAATGCCTGTTCAATATACCCCCGACAGTGTGGTCTCAGTCCCAGGACAGTCTGTTCAATATACCCCCGACAGTGTGGTCTCAGTCCCGGGACAGTCTGCACAATATTCCCCCGACAGTGTGGTCTCAGTCCCTGGACAGTCTGTTCAATATTCCCCCGACAGTGTGGTCTCAGTCCCTGGACAGTCTGTTCTATATTCCCCCGACAGTGTGTTCTCTGTCCCAGGACAGTCTGTTCAATATTCTCCCGACAATGTGCTCTCAGTCCCAGGACAGTCCGTTCAATATTCCCCCGACAGTTTGGTTTCAGTCCCAGGACAGTCTGTTCAACATTCCCCCGACAGTTAGGTCTCAATCACAGGATATTTTGTTCAATATTCCCCCGACAGTGTGGTCTCTTTCCCAGGACAGTATTTTAAATATTCCCCTGACAGTGTGGTCTCACTCCCAGGAGAGTCTGTTCAATATTCCCCCGACAGAGTGGTCTCACTCCCTGGAAAGCCTGTTCAACATTCCCCTGACAGTGTGGTCTCAGTCCCAGAACAGTCTGTACAATATTCCCCCGACAGTGTGGTCTCAGTCCCAGGACAGTCTGTTGAATATTCCACCGTCAGTGTTGTCTCAGTCCCAGGACAGTCTTTTCAATATTCCCCTGACAGTGTCGTCTCAGTCCCAGAACAGCCTGTACAATATTCCCCCTACAGAATGGTCTCAGTCCCAGTACAGTCTGTTCAATATTCCCCTTCAGTGTGGTCTCAGTCCTAGATCAGTCTGTTCAATATACACCCGACAGTGTTGTCTCAGTCCCAGTAGAGTCTGTTCAATATTCTCCAGACACTGTTGTCTCAGTCCCAGGACTGACTGTTCAATATTCCCCCGAAAGTGTGCTCTCAGTCCCAAGACAGTCTGTTCAATATTCCACCGAGAGTGTGGTCTCAGTCCCAGGTCAGTCAGTTCTATATTCGCCCGACAGTGTGTTCTCAGTCCCAGGACAGTCTGTTCTATATTCGCCCGACAGTGAGGTCTCTGTCCCAGGACAATCTGTTCAATAATCAACCGACAGTGTGGTCTCTGTCCCAGGACAGTCTCTCAACAGTCCCCCGACAGTGTGGTCTCATTCCCAGGACAGTCGGTTCAATGTTCCCCGACAGTGTGGTCTCATTCCCAGGACAGTCTGTTCAATGTTCCCCGACAGTGTGGACTCATTCCCAGGACAGTCTGTTCAATGTTCCCCGACAGTGTGGTCTCATTCCCAGGACAATCTGTTCATTATCCCCCAGGCATTGTGGACTCAGACCCAGTACAAACTGTTCAATATTCCACCGGCAATGTGGTCTCATTCCCTGGACAATCTGTTCAATATACCCCCGAAAGTGTGGTCTCAGTCCCAGGACAGTCTGTTTAATATTCGCCGACAGTTTGGACTCAGTCCCAGGACAGTCTGTACAATATTCCCCCGACAGTGTGGTCTCTGTCCCAGGACAGTTGTTCAATATTCCCCCGACAGTGAGGTCTTAGTCCCTGGACATTCTGTAGAATATTCCCTTGACAGTCTGGATTCATTCCCAGGACAGTCTATTTATTATACCCCCGAGATTGTGCTCTCAGTCCCAGCACAGTCTGTACAATATTCCCCCGAAAGTGTGGTCTCAGTCCCAGGACAGTCTCTTCAATATTCCCCCGGAAGTGTGGTGTCAGTCCCAGGAAAGCCTGTTCAATATTCCACCGACAGTGTGGCCTCAGACCAAGGACAGTCTGTTCAGTTTCCCCCGACAGTGTGGTCTCTGTCCCAGGACAGTCTGTTAAATTTTCCCCGAGAGTGTGGTCTCAGTCCCAGGACAGTCTGTACAATATTCCCCCGACAGTGTGGTCTCAGTCCCAGAACACTCTGTTGAATATTCACCTACAGTGTGGTCACATTCCCAGGACAGTCTGTTCAATATTGCCAGAAGAGTGTCATCTCAGTCCCAGGACAGTCTTTTCAATATTCCCCTAACGGGGTGCTCTCAGTACAAGTACAATCTGTACAATAGTCACCCGACAGTGTGGTCTCAGTCCCAGAACAGTCTGTTCAATATTCTCCCGACAGTGTGATCTCAGTCCCAGGTGAGTCTGTTCAATATTCCCCCGCCATTGTGGTCTCAGTCCCAGGAAGGTCTGTTCAATATTCCCCCGACAGTGTGGACTCAGCCCCAGGACAGTCTGTTCAATACTCCCCCGACAATGAGGTCTCAGTCCCAGGACAGTCTGTTCAATACTCCCAGGACAGTGTGGTCTCAGTCCCAGGACAGTCTGTTCAATATTCCCAGGACAGTGTGGTCTCAGTCCGGGGACAGTCTGTTCAATATTCGCCCGACAGTGTGGTCTCATTCCCAGGACAGTGTGTTCAATATTCCCCCGACAGTGTGGTCTGAGTCCCAGGACAGTTGGTTCGATCTTCCCCCGACAGTGTGGTCTCAGATCCAGGACAATATGTTCAATTTTCCCACGACATTGTGGTCTCAGTCCCAGGACAGTCAGTTCAATATTCCCCCTACAGTGTTTTCTCAGTCCCAGGACAGTCTGATTAATATTCCCCCAACAATATGCTCTCAGTCCCAGGACATTTTGTTCAATATTTCCCTACAGTGTGGTCCCAGTCCCAGGACAGACTGCTCAATATTCCCCCGACAGTTCGGTGTCAGTCCCAGGACAGTCTGTTCAATATTCCCCCGACAGTGTGTTCTCAGTCCTTGGACAGTCTGTACTATATTCCCCCGACAGTGAGGTCTGAGTCCCAGGAGAGTTTGTTCAATATTCCCCCGACAGTTAGGTGTCAGTCCCAGGACATTCTGTTCAATATTACCCCGACAGTGTGGTATCAGTCCCAGGACAGTCTTTTCAATATTCCCCTGACAGTTTGGTCTCAGTCCCAGTACATTCTTTGCAATATTCCCCTGACAGTTTGGTCTCAGTCCCAGTACATTCTTTGCAATATTCCCCCGACAGTGTGTTCAAAGTCCCAGGACAGACTATTCAATATTCCCCCGAAAGTGTGGTCTCATTCCCAGGACAGTCTGTTCAATATTCCCCCGACAGTGTGGTCTCAGTCCCAGGACAGTCTATTCAATATACCCCCGACAGTGAGGTCTGAGTCCCAGGACAGTCTGCACAATTTTCCGCCGACAGGGTGGTCTCAGACCCATGACAATCTGTTCAATTTTCCCACGACATTGTGCTCTCCTTCCCAGAACAGTCTTTTAAATATTCCCCTGACAGTTTGGTCTCAATCCCAGAACAGTCTGTTCAATATTCCCCCGACAGTGTGGTCTCAGTCCTTGGACATTATGTTCAATATTCCCCTACAGAGTGGTCTCAGTCCCAGGACAGTCTGTTCAATATTCCCCCGACAGTTTGGTTTCAGTCCCAGGAAAGTCTGTTCAACATTCCCCCGAAAGTTAGGTCTCAATCCCAGGATATTCTGTTCAATATTCCCCCGACAGTGTGGTCTCATTCCAAGGACAGTCAGTTCAATATTCCCCTCACAGTGTGGTCTCAGTCCCAGGACAGTCTGTTCAATATTCCCCCGACATTTTGTTATAAGTCCCAGGACAGTCTGTTCAATATTCCCCCGACAGTGTGGTCTCAGTCCCAGGACAGTCTGTTGAATATTCCACTGACAGTGTGGTCTCAGTCCCAGGACAGTCTTTTCAATATTGCCCTGACAGTGTGATCTCAGTCCCAGGACAGTCTGTACAATATTCCCCCGACAGTGTGGTCTCAGTCCCAGGACAATCTGTTCAATATTCCCCAGATAGTGTGGTCTCAGTGCCAGGACAGTCTCTTCAATATTCCCCCGACAGTGCGGTCACAGTCCCATGAAAATCTGTTCAATATTCCCGTAAAGTCTGATCTCAGTCCCAGGACAGTCTGTTCAATAATCCCGTGACAGTGTTGTCTCAGTACCAGAACAGTCTGTTCAATATTACCCTGACAGTGTGATCTCAGTCCCAGGACAGTCTGTAGAATATTCCCCCGACAGTGTGGTCTCACTCCCAGGACAAACTGTTCCATATTCCCCTGACAGTTTGGTCTCAGTCCCAGGACAGTCTTTTCAATATTCCCCTGACAGTTTGGTCTCAGTCCCAGATAAATCTGTAAAATATTACCCCGACAGTGTGGTCTCAGTCCCTGGACAGACTGTTCAATATTGACTGACACTGTGTTCTCTGTCCCAGAACAGTCTGTACAATATTCCCACGACAGTGTGGTCTCAGTCCCAGGAGAGTCTGTTCAATACTCACCCTTCAGTTTGTTCTATGTCACATCACAATCTTTTCAATATTCTGCCGAAACTGTGGTCTCAGTCCCAGGACAGTCTTTTCAATATTCCCCTGACAGTGTGGTCTCAGTCCAAGGACAGTCTGTACAATATTCCCCCTACAGAATGGTCTCAGTCCCAGGACAGTCTATTCAATATTCCACCGACAGTTTGTTCTAAGTCCCAGGACAGTGTGTTCAATATTCCCCCGACAGTGTGGTCTCACTCCCATGACAGTCTGTTGAATATTCCACAGACAGTGTGATCTCAGTCCCAGGACAGTCTTTTCAATATTCCATTGACAGAGTTGTCTCAGTCCCAGGACAGTCTGGACAATATTCCCCCGACAGTGTGGTCTCAGACCCAGGACAGTCTGTTCAATATTCCCCCGATAGTGTGGTCTCAGTGAATGGACAGTCTGTTCAATATTCCCCCGACAGTGTGGTCTCACTCCGAGTACAGTCTGTTCAATATTCCCTGACAGTGTGCTCTCAGTCCCAGGATAGACTGTTCAATGTTCCCTGACAGTGTGGTCTCATTCCCAGGACAGTCTGTTCAATATTCCCCAGACAGTGTGGACTCAGTCCCAGGACAGTATGTTTAATATTTCCCCGACAATCTGCTCTCAGTCCCAATACATATTGTTCAATATTCCCCATAATGAGTGTTCTCATTCCCTGCACAATCTGTTCAATATTCCCCCGACAGTGTGGTCTCAGTCCCAGGACAGTATGTTTAATATTTCCCCGACAATCTGCTCTCAGTCCCAATACATATTGTTCAATATTCCCCATAATGAGTGTTCTCATTCCCTGCACAATCTGTTCAATATTCCCCCGACAGTGTGGTCTCAGTCCCAGGACAGTCTGTTCAATATTCCCCGACAGTGTGTTCTCGGTCCCAGGACAGTCTGTTCAATATTCCCCTGAAAGTGTCGTCTCAGTCCCAGAACATTCTGTACCATATTGCCCCGAAAGTGTGTTCTAAGTCCCACGACAGACTGTTCAATATTCCCCCGACAGTGTGGTCACTGTCCCAGAACAGTCTGTACAATATTCCCCCGACAGCGTAGTCTCACTCCCAGGACAGTCTGTTCAAAATTCCTTGACTGTGTGGTCTCAGACCCAGGACAGTCTTTTCAATATTCGACCGACAGTGTGCTCTTAATGCCAGGACAGACTGTTCAATAATGCCAGGAGAGTGTGATCTCAGTCCCATTACATTCTGTTCAATATTCCCCGGAGAGTGTGATCATCTCTCCAAGTACAGTCTTTTCAATATTCCCTGACAGTGTGCTCTCAGTCCCAGGACAGTCTGCGCAACATTCCCCTGACAGAGTGTTCTCATTGCCAGGATAGTCTGTTCAATATGGTCCCGACAGTGTGTTCTAAGCACTAGGAGAGTCTGTTCAATATTCCCCCGATAGTGTTGTCTCAGTCACAGGACAGAGTGTTCAATATTCCCCGGAGAGTGTGATCTCTGTCCTAGGACAGTCTGTTCAATATTCCCTGACATTGTGCTCTCAGTCCCAGGACAGTCTGTACAATATTCCCCCGACAGTGTGGTCTCACTCCCAGGACAATCTGTTCAATATTCCCCCGATAGTGTGGTCTCAGTGCCAGGACAGTCTGTTCAATAATCCCCCGACATTGCGGTCTCAGTCCAAGGACAATCTGTTCAATATTCCCGTAAAGTGTGATCTCAGTCCCAGGACAGTCTGTTCAATATTCCCCAGACAGTGTGGTCTCAGTCCCAGGACAGTCTTTACAATATTCACCCGACAGTGTGGTCTCACTCCAAGGATAATCTGTTCAATATTCCCCTGATAGTTTGGTCTCAGTCCAAGGACCATCTGTTGATTATTCCACAGACAGTGTGATCTCACTCCCAGGACAGTCTTTTCAATATTCCTTTGACAGTGTTGTCTCAGTCCCAGGACGGTCTGTACAATATTCCCGCGATAGTGTGGTCTCAGTCCCAGGACAGTCTGTTCAATATTCCACCGATAGTGTGGTCTCAGTGCTAGGATAGCCTGTTCAATATTCCCCCGACAGTGTGGACTCAGTCCCATGACAATCTGTTCAATATTCCCGTAAAGTGTGATCTCAGTCCCAGGACAGTCAGTTCAATAATCCCCTGACAGTGTGGTCTCAGTCCCAGAACAGTCTGTTCAATATTCCCCTGACAGTGTGGTCTCAGTCGAAGGACAATCTGTACAATATTCCCCCGACAGTGTGGTCCCACTCCCAGGACAGTCTGTTCAATATTCCCCTGACAGTTTGGTCTCAGTCCCAGAATAGTCTGTTCAAAATTCCCCCGACAGTGTGGTCTCAGTCCCAGGACAGTCTATTCCATATTCCCCCGACAGTGTGGTCTCAGTCCCAGGACAGTCTGTTCAATATTCCACCGACTGTGTGGTCTCAGTCCCAGGACAGTCTGTTCAACATTGCCCCGAAAGTGTGGTCAAAGTCCAAGGAGTGCTTGTTCAATATTCCTCCGACAGTAAGGTCTCTGTCCCAGGATATTCTGTTCAATATTCCCCCGACAGTGTGGTCACAGACCCAGGACAGTCTGTTCAATTTTCCACCACATTGTGCTCTCCGTCCCAGGTCAGTCAGTTCAATATTCCCCCGACAGTGTGTTCTCTGTCCCAGGACACTCTGTTCTATAATCCCCGACAGTGTGGTCTCAGTCCCAGGACAGTCTGTACAATATTCCCCTAACAGTGTGGTCTCAGTCCCAGGAATGTCTGTTCAATATTCCCACGAAAGTGTGGTCTCAGTCCCAGGACAGTCTGTTGAATATTCCCCTGACAGTTTGGTCTCAGTGCCAGAACAGTCTGTTCAATATTCCCCCGACATTTTGTTATAAGTCCCAGGACAGTCTGTTCAATATTCCCCCGACAGTGTGGTCTTAGTCCCAGGACAGTCTGTTCAATATTCCCTGACATTGTGGTCTCAGTCCCAGATCAGTCTGTACAATATTACCACGACAGTGTGGTCTCAGTCCCAGGAGAGTCTGTTCAATACTCACCCTTAAGTTTGTTCTATGTCCCAGGACAGTCTGTTCAATATTCCCCCGACAGTGTGGTCTTAGTCCCAGGACAATCTGTTGAATATTCCCCTGACAGTTTGGTCTCAGTCCCAGAACAGTCTGTTCAATATTCCCCCGAAATTTTGTTAAAAGTCCCAGGACAGACTATTCAATATTCCCCCGACAATGTGATCTCTGTCCCAGAACAGTCTGTACAATATTCCCCCGACAGTGTAGTCCCACTCCCAGGACAGTCTGTTCAATATTCCTTGACAGTGTGGTCTCAGACCCAGGACAGTCTTTTCAATATTCGACCGACAGTGTGCTCTCAGTCCCAGGACAGACTGTACAATAATCCCAGGGTAGCGTGATCTCAGTTCCATTACATTCTGTTCAATATTCCCCGGAGAGTGTGATCATCTCTCCGAGTACAGTCTGTTCAATATTCCCTGACAGCTTGCTCTAAGTCCCAAAACAGTCTGCGCATCAGTCCCCTGACAGTGTGGTCTCATTCCCAGGACAGTCTGTTCAATATTCCCCTGACAGTGTGGTCTCAGTCCCATGACAGTCTGTTCAATATTCCCCCGATAGTGTGGTTTCAGTCCCAGGACAATCTGTTCAATATTCCCCAGATAGTGTGGTCTCAGTCCCAGGACAGTCTGTTCAATATACCCCCGAAAGTATGGTCTCAGTCCCAGGACAGTCTGTTTAATATTCGCTGACAATGTGGACTCTTTCCCAGGACAGTCTGTACAATATTCCGCCGACAGTGTGGTCTCTGTCCCAGGGCAGTCTGTTCAATATTCCCCCGACAGAGTGGTCTTTGTCTCAGGACATTCTGTAGAATATTCTCCCGACAGTGTGGTCTCATTCCCAGGACAGTCTGTTCAATATTCCCCCGACAGTGTGGTCTCAGTCCCAGGACAGTCTATTCAATATACCCACGACAGTGTGGTCTCAGTCCCAGGACAGTCCACTCAATATTCCCCCGATAGTGTGGTTTCAGTCCCAGGACAGTCTGTTCAATATACCCCCGAAAGTATGGTCTCAGTCCCAGGACAGTCTGTTTAATATTCCCCAGATAGTGTGGTCTCAGTCCCAGGACAGTCTGTTCAATATTCCCCAGATAGTGTGGTCTCAGTCCCAGGACAGTCTGTTCAATATACCCCCGAAAGTATGGTCTCAGTCCCAGGACAGTCTGTTTAATATTCGCTGACTTTGTGGACTCAGTCCCAGGACAGTCTGTACAATATTCCGCCGACAGTGTGGTCTCTGTCCCAGGGCAGTCTGTTCAATATTCCCCCGACAGAGTGGTCTTTGTCTCTGGACATTCTGTAGAATATTCTCCCGACAGTGTGGTCTCATTCCCAGGACATTCTGTTCAATATTCCCCCGACAGTGTGGTCTCAGTCCCAGGACAGTCTATTCAATATACCCACGACAGTGTGGTCTCAGTCCCAGGACAGTCTGAACAATATTCCGCCGACAGTGTGGTATCAGTACCTGGACAGTCTGTTCAATATTCCCCCGACAGTGTGGTCTCAGTCCCTGGGCATTATGTTCAATATTCCCCTACAGTGTGGTCTCAGTCCCAGGACAGTCTGTTCAATATTCCCCCGACAGTTTGGTTTCAGTCCCAGGAAAGTCTGTTCAACATTCCCCCGAAAGTTAGGTCTCAATCCCAGGATATTCTGTTCAATATTCCCCCGACAGTGTGGTCTCATTCCCAGGACAGTCAGTTCAATATTCCCCTCACAGTGTGGTCTCAGTCCCAGGACAGTCTGTTCAATATTCGCCCAACAATGTGGTCTCACTCCCAGGACAGTCTGTTCAATATTCCCCCGCCAGAGTGGTCTCACTCCCTAGAAAGCCTGTTCAACATTCCCCTGACAGTATGGTGTCAGTCCCAGAACACTCTGTACAATATTCCCCTGACAGTGTGGTCTCAGTCACAGGACAGTCTGTTCAATATTCCCCCGACAGTGTGGTCTCAGTCCCAGGACAGTCTGCTGAATATTCCACCGACAGTGTGATCTCAGTCCCAGGACAGTCTTTTCAATATTCTCCTGACAGTGTGGTCTCAGTCCAAGGACAGTCTGTACAATATTCCCCTTACAGAATGGTCTCAGTCCCAGTACAGTCTATTCAATATTCCCCCGACAGTGTGGTCTCACTCCCAGGACAGTCTGTTGAATATTCCACAGACAGTGTGATCTCAGTCCAAGGACAGTCTTTTCAATATTCCCTGACAGTGTGCTCTCAGTCCCAGGACAGACTGTTCAATATTCCCTGACAGTGTGGTCTCATTCCCAGGATAGTCTGTTCAATATTCCCCCGACAGTGTGGTCTCAGTCCCAGGACAGTCTGTTCAATATTCCCCCGATAGTGTGGTCTCAGTGCCAGGACAGTCTGTTCAATATTCCCCCGACAGTGCAGTCTCAGTCCCATGAAAATCTGTTCAATATTCCCGTAAAGTCTGATCTCAGTCCCAGGACAGTCTGTTCAATAATCCCCTGACATTGTGGTCTCAGTCCCATACAGTCTGTACAATATTCCCCCGACAGTGTGGTCTCACTCCCAGGACATGCTGTTCAATATTCCCCTGACAGTTTGGTCTCAGTCCCAGGACAGTCTTTTCAATATTCCCCAGACAGTTTGGTCTCAGTCCCAGGTCAGCCTGTACAATATTACCCCGACAGTGTGGTCTCAGTCCCTGGACAGACTGTTCAATATTTACTGACACTGTGTTCTCAGTCCCAGAACAGTCTGTACAATATTCCCATGACAGTGTGGTCTCAGTCCCAGGAGAGTCTGTTCAATACTCACCCTTCAGTTTGTTCTATGTCACAGGACAGTCTTTTCAATATTCTCCTGAAACTGTGGCCTCAGTCCCAGGACAGTCTTTTCAATATTCCCCTGACAGTTCGGTCACAGTCCCAGAACATTCTTTGCAATATTCCCCCGACAGAGTGTTCAATGTCCCAGGACAGTCTGTTTAATATTCCCCCGACAATGTGGTCTCTGTCCCAGAACATTCTGTACAATATTCCCCCGACAGTGTAGTTTCACTCCCAGGACAGTCTGTTCAATATTCCTTGACAGTGTGCTCTCTGTCCCACGACAGACTGTTCAATAATCCCAGGAGAGTGTGATCTCAGTCACATTACATTCTGTTCAATATTCCCCGGATATTGTCATCATCCTCAGAGTACGGTCTGTTCAATATTCCCTGACAGTGTGCTCTCAGTCACAGGACAGACTGTTCAATATTCCCTGACAGTGTGGTCTCATTCCCAGGACAGTCTGTTCAATATTCCCCGACAGTGTGGACTCAGTCCCAGGACAGTATGTTTAATATTTCCCCGACAGTCTGCTCTCAGTCCCAATACATATTGTTCAATATTCCCCATAATGAGTGTTCTCATTCCCTGGACAATCTGTTCAATATTCCCCCGACAGTGTGGTCTCAGTCCCAGGACAGTCTGTTCAATATTCCCCGACAGTGTGTTCTCGGTCCCAGGACAGTCTGTTCAATATTCCCCCGACATAGTGGTCTTTGTCCCAGGACAGTCTGTACAATATTCCCCCGACAGTCTGGTCTCATTCCCAGGACAGTCTGTTCAATATTCTCCTGAAAGTGTGGTCTCAGTCCCAAGACAGTCTGTTGAATATTCCACTGACAGTGTGGTCTCAGTCCCAGAACATTCTTTACAATATTCCCCCGACACTGTGTTCAAAGACTGAGGACAGACTATTCAATATTCCCCCGAGAGTATGGCCCCAGTCCCCGGACAGTCTGTTCAATATTCCCCCGACATTGTGGTCTCTGTCCCAGAACAGTCTGTACAATATTCCCCCGACAGTGTAGTCTCACTCCCAGGACAGTCTGTTCAATATTCCTTGACAGTGTGGTCTCAGACCCAGGACAGTCTTTTCAATATTCGACCGACAGTGTGCTCTCAGTCCCAGGACAGACTGTTCAATAATCCCAGGAGAGTGTGACCTCAGTCCCATTACATTCTGTTCAATATTCACCAGAGAGTGTGATCATCTCTCCGAGTACAGTCTGTTCAATATTCCCTGACAGTGTGCTCTCATTCGCAGGACAGTCTGCACAACATTCCCCTGACAGTGTGGTCTCATTCCCAGGACAGTCTGTTCAATGTTCCCCGACAATGTGGACTCAGTCCCAGGACAGTATGTTTAATATTTCCCCGACAGTGTGCTCTCAGTCCCAGTACATTTTGTTCAATATTCCTCCACAGTGTGGTCTCAGTCCCAGGACAGTCTGTTCAATGTTCCCCCGACAGTGTGGTTTCAGTCTCAGTACAATCTGTTCAATATTCCCCAGACACTGTGGTCTCAGACCAACTACAAACTGTTCAATATTCCCGCGACAATGTGGTCTCATTCCGATGTCAAACTGTTCAATATTCCCCCGACAGAGTGTTCTCATTCCCAGGATAGTCTGTTCAATATTTCCGCGACAGTGTGGTCTCTGTCCCAGGACAGTCTGTTCAATATTCCCCCGACAGAGTGGTCTTTGTCCCAGGACATTCTGTAGAATATTCCCCCGACAGTGTGGTCTCATTCCCAGGACAGTCTGTTCAATATTCCCCCGACAGTGTGGTCTCAGTCCCAGGACAGTCTATTCATTATACCCCCGACAGTGTGGTCTCAGTCCAAGGACAGATTGCACAATATTCCGCCGACAGTGTGGTCTCAGTCCAAGGACAGTCTGTACAATATTCCCCCGACATTGTGCTCTCTGTCCCAGGACAGTCAGTTCAATATTCCCCCGACAGTGTGGTCTCAGTCCAAGGACAGTCTGTGCAATATTCCCCCGACAGTGTGGTCTCAGACCCAGGACAATCTGTTCAATTTTCCCACGACATTGTGCTCTCCGTCCCAGGACAGTGAGTTCAATACTCCCCCGACATTGTGCTCTCCGTCCCACGACAGTCAGTTCAATATTCCCCCGACAGTGTGCTCTCAGTCCCTGGACATTTTGTTCAATATTCCCCTACAGTGTTGCCTCAGTCCCAGGACAGTCTGTACAATATTCCCCCGACAGTGTGGTCTCACTCCCAGGACAGTCTGTTCAATAATCCCCTGTCAGTTTGGTCTCAGTCCCAGGACAGTATTTTCAATATTGCCCTGACAATTTGATCTCAGTCCCAGAACAGTCTGTTCAAAATTCCCCCGACAGTGTTGTCTCACTCCCAGGACAGTCTTTTCAATATTCCCCTGACAGTTTGGTCTCAGTCCCAGAACAGTCTGTACAATATTCCCCCGACAGTGTGGTCTCAGTCCCAGGAGAGTCTGTTCAATACTCACCCTACAGTTTGTTCTATGTCCCAGGACAGTCTGTTCAATATTCCCCCGACAGTGTGGGCACAGTCTCAGAACAGTCTGTTCAATATTCCCCCGACAGTGTGGTCTCACTCCCAGGACAGTCTTTTCAATATTCCCCTGACAGTTTGGTCTCAGTCCCAGAACATGCTTTGCAATATTCCCCCGAAAGTGTGTTCAAAGTCCCAGGACAGACTATTCAATATTCCCCCGACAGTGTGGTCCCAGTCCCAGGACAGTCTGTCCAATATTCCCCCGACAATGTGGTCTCTGTCCCAAAACAGTCTGTACATTATTCCCCCGACAGTGTAGTCTCACTCCCAGGACAGTCTGTTCAATATTCCTTGACAGTGTGGTCTCAGTCCCAGGACAGTCTTTTCAACATTGGACCGACAGTGTGCTCTCAGTCCCAGGACAGACTGTTCAATAATCCCAGGAGAGTGTGATCTCAGTCCCATTACATTCTGTTCAAAATTCCCCGGAGAGTGTGATCATCTCTCCGAGTACAGTCTGTTCAATATTCCCTCACATTGTGAGCTCAATCCCAGGACAGTCAGTTCAATATTCCATGGACAGTGAGGTCTCACTCCAAGAACAGTCTGTACCATATTCCCCTGACAGTTTGGTCTCAGTCCCAGAACATTCTGTACCATATTCCCCCGACAGTGTGTTCTAAGTCCCACGACAGACTGTTCAATATTCCCCCGACAGTGTGCTCTCAGTCCCAGGTCATTTTGTTCAACATTCCCTTGACAGTGTGGTCTCAGTCCCAGAACAGTCTGTACAATATTCCCCCGACAATGTGGTCTCAGTCCCAGGACAGTCTGTTCAATATTCCCCCGACATTTTGTTTTAAGTCCAAGGACAGTCTGTTCAATATTCCCCCGACAGTGTGGTCTCAGTCCCAGGACAGTCTGTTCAATATTCGCCCGACAGAGTTGGGCTCACTCCCTGGACAGCCTGTTCAACATTCCCCTGACAGTGTGGTCTCAGTCCCAGAACAGTCTGTACAATATTCCCCCGACAGTGTTGTCGCAGTCCCAGGACAGTCTGTTCAATATTCACCCGACATTTTGTTATAAGTCCAAGGACAGTCTGTTCAATATTCCCCCGACAGTGTGGTCTCAGTCCCAGGACAGTCTGTTGAATATTCCACCGACAGTTTGGGCTCAGTCCCAGGACAGTCTTTTCAATATTCCCCTGGCAGTGTGGTCTCTGTCTCTGGACAGTCTGTACAATATTCCCCCGACATAATGGTCTCAGTCTCAGTACAGTCTGTTCAATATTCCCCCGACAGTGTGTTCTAAGCACTAGGACAGTCTGTTCAATATTCCTTGACAGTGTGGTCTCAGTCCCAGGACATTCTGTTCAAAATTCTACAGAGAATGAGATCTCTGTCCGAGGACATTCTGTTCAATATTCCCTGACATTGTGCTCTCAGTCCCAAGACAGTCTTTACAATATTCCCCCGACAGTTTGGTCTCACTCCCAGGACAATCTGTTGAATATTCCACCGACAGTGTGATCTCAGTCCCAGGACAGTCTTTTCAATATTCCTTTGACAGTGTTGTCTCAGTCCCAGGACAGTCTGTACAATATTCCCCCGACAGTGTGGTCTCAGTCCCAGGACAGTCTGTTCAATATTTCCCGTAGAGTACGATATCAATACCAGGACAGTCTGTTCAATATTCCCCCGACAGTGTGGTCTCAGTCCCAGAACAGTGTGTTCAATATTCCCCTGACAGTGTGGTCTCAGTCCCAGATCAGACTGTTCAATATTCCCCCGAGATTGTGGTCTCAGTCCCTGAACAGAATGTTCAATATTCCCCGGAAAGTGTGGTCTTAGTCCGAGGACAGTCTGTTCAATATTGCCTGACAGTGTCCTCTCAGTCCCCGGACAGTCTGTTCAATATTCCCCCGACATTGTGGTCTCATTCCCCCGACAGTCTGTTCAATTTTCCCGCGACAGGGTGGTCTCAGTCCGAGGACAGTCTGTTCAATATTCCCCAACAGTGTGGTCTCAGTCCCAGAACAGTCTGTTCAATATTTCGCCGACAGTGTGGTCTCAAACCCAGGACACCTAGTTCAATATTCCCCCGACCGTGTGGTCTCAGTCCTAGGACAATCTGTTCAATGTTCCCCCAACAGTATGGTCTCAGTCCCAGGACAGTCTGTTCAATATTCCCCTGACAGTGTTGTCTCAGTCCCAGAACAGTCTGTACAATATTCCCCCGACATTGTGTCTCTGTCCCTGGACAGTCTTTACAATATTCCCCCGACAGTTTGCTCTCACTCTCAAGACAGTCTGTTCAATATTCTCCCGAAAGTTTGGCCTCACTCCCAGGACTGTCTGTTGAATATTCCCCTGACAGTGTGGTCTCTATCCCAGGACAGTCTGTTCAATATTCCCCCGACAGTTTGTTTTAAGTCCAAGGACAGTCTGTTCAATATTCCCCCGACAGTGTGGTCTCTATCCCAGGACAGTCTGTTCAATATTCCCCCGACAGTTTGTTTTAAGTCCCAGGACATTCTGTTCAATGTTCCCCCGACTGTGTGGTCTCAGTCCCACGACAGTCTTTTCAATATTCCCCTGACGGTGTGGTCTCAGTCGCAGGACATTCTGTTCAATATTCCCCCGACAGTCTGTTCTATGTCCCACGACATTCTGTTCAATATTCCCCCGACAGTGTGGACTCAGACCCTGGACAGTCTGTTCAATATTCCCCCGACAGTGTGGTCTCTGTCCCAGGACATTCTGTTCAAAATTACTCGACAGTGTGTTCTCAGTCCCAGCGAAATGTGTTCAATATCCCCCCAAAAGTGTGGTTTCAGTCCCAGGACAGTCTGTTCAATATTCCCCCGACAGTGCGGTCTCAGACACAGGACAGTCTGCACAATGTTCCCCCAACAGTGTGGGCTCAGTCCCAGGACAGTCTTTTCAATATTCCCCCGACAGTGCGGTCTCCCTCCCTGGACAGTCTGTTCTATATTCCCCCGTCAGTGTGGTCTCAGTCCCAGGACAGTCTGTTCAATATTCCCCCGACAGTGTGGTCTCAGTCCCACGACAGTCTGCTCAATATTCCCCCAACAGTGTGGTCTCAGTCCCAGGACATTCTGTTTAATATTCCCCCGACAGTGCTGTCTCCCTCCCTGGACTGTCTGTTCTATATTCCCCCGACAGTGTGGTCTCAGTCCCTGGACAGTCTTTTCAATATTCCCCCGACAGTGTGTTCTCATACCCACGACAGCCTGTTCAATATACCCCCGACAGCGTGTTCTAAGTCCCAGGACAGTCTGTTCAGTATTCCCCCGACAGCGTGGTCTCAGTCCCCGGACAGTCTTTTCAATATTCCCCCGACAGCTTGGTCTCTGTCCCAGGACAGTCTGTTCAACATTCCACTGACAGTTTGGTCCCAGTCCCAGGACAGTCTGCACAATATTCACCCGACAGTTTGTTCTCAGTCCCAGGGCAATCTGTTCAATATTCCCCGAAGAGAGTGATCTCAGTCCCTGGACAGTCTGTTCAATATTCCCACAACAGTGTGGTGTCATTCCCAGGACAGTCTGTTCAATTTTCCCCCGACAGGGTGGTCTCAGTCCGAGGACAGTCTGTTCAATATTCCCCAACAGTGTGGTCTCAGTCCCAGAACAGTCTGTTCAATATTTCGCCGACAGTGTGGTCTCAAACCCAGGACACCTAGTTCAATATTCCCCCGACCGTGTGGTCTCAGTCCTAGGACAATCTGTTCAATGTTCCCCCAACAGTATGGTCTCAGTCCCAGGACAGTCTGTTCAATATTCCCCTGACAGTGTTGTCTCAGTCCCAGAACAGTCTGTACAATATTCCCCCGACATTGTGTCTCTGTCCCTGGACAGTCTTTACAATATTCCCCCGACAGTTTGCTCTCACTCTCAAGACAGTCTGTTCAATATTCTCCCGAAAGTTTGGCCTCACTCCCAGGACTGTCTGTTGAATATTCCCCTGACAGTGTGGTCTCTATCCCAGGACAGTCTGTTCAATATTCCCCCGACAGTTTGTTCTAAGTCCCAGGACATTCTGTTCAATGTTCCCCCGACTGTGTGGTCTCAGTCCCACGACAGTCTTTTCAATATTCCCCTGACGGTGTGGTCTCAGTCGCAAGACATTCTGTTCAATATTCCCCCGACAGTGTGGACTCAGACCCTGGACAGTCTGTTCAATATTCCCCCGACAGTGTGGTCTCTGTCCCAGGACATTCTGTTCAAAATTACTCGACAGTGTGTTCTCAGTCCCAGCGAAATGTGTTCAATATTCCCCCAAAAGTGTGGTTTCAGTCCCAGGACAGTCTGTTCAATATTCCGCCGACAGTGTGGTCTCAGACACAGGACAGTCTGCACAATGTTCCCCCAACAGTGTGGGCTCAGTCCCAGGACAGTCTTTTCAATATTCCCCCGACAGTGCGGTCTCCCTCCCTGGACAGTCTGTTCTATATTCCCCCGTCAGTGTGGTCTCAGTCCCAGGACAGTCTGTTCAATATTCCCCCGACAGTGTGGTCTCAGTCCCACGACAGTCTGCTCAATATTCCCCCAACAGTGTGGTCTCAGTCCCAGGACATTCTGTTTAATATTCCCCCGACAGTGCTGTCTCCCTCCCTGGACTGTCTGTTCTATATTCCCCCGACAGTGTGGTCTCAGTCCCTGGACAGTCTTTTCAATATTCCCCCGACAGTGTGTTCTCATACCCACGACAGCCTGTTCAATATACCCCCGACAGCGTGTTCTAAGTCCCAGGACAGTCTGTTCAGTATTCCCCCGACAGCGTGGTCTCAGTCCCCGGACAGTCTTTTCAATATTCCCCCGACAGCTTGGTCTCTGTCCCAGGACAGTCTGTTCAACATTCCACTGACAGTTTGGTCCCAGTCCCAGGACAGTCTGCACAATATTCACCCGACAGTTTGTTCTCAGTCCCAGGGCAATCTGTTCAATATTCCCCGAAGAGAGTGATCTCAGTCCCTGGACAGTCTGTTCAATATTCCCACGACAGTGTGGTGTCATTCCCAGGACAGTCTGTTCAATTTTCCCCGGAGAGTGTGATCTCACTCCCAGGACAGTCTGTTCAATAATCCCCGTAGAGTGTGATCTCAGTCCCAGGACAGTCTGCACAATTTTCCCCCAACAGTGTGGTCTCAGTCCCATGACTGTCTGTTCAATATTCCACCAACAGTTTGTTCTAAGTCCCAGGACAGTCTGTTCAATATTCCCCCGACAGAGTGGTCTCAGTCGCACGACAGTCCTTTCAATATTCCCCCGACAGTGTGGTCTGAGTCCCAGGACAGTCTGTTCAATATTCACCCGACAGTCTGGTGTCAGTCCCAGAACAGACTGTTCAATATACCCCCGACAGTGTGGTCTCAGTCCAAGGACAGTCTTTTCAATATTCGACCGACAGTGTGCTCTCAGTCCCAGGACAGACTGTTCAATAATCCCAGGAGAGTGTGACCTCAGTCCCATTACATTCTGTTCAATATTCACCAGAGAGTGTGATCATCTCTCCGAGTACAGTCTGTTCAATATTCCCTGACAGTGTGCTCTCATTCGCAGGACAGTCTGCACAACATTCCCCTGACAGTGTGGTCTCATTCCCAGGACAGTCTGTTCAATGTTCCCCGACAATGTGGACTCAGTCCCAGGACAGTATGTTTAATATTTCCCCGACAGTGTGCTCTCAGTCCCAGTACATTTTGTTCAATATTCCTCCACAGTGTGGTCTCAGTCCCAGGACAGTCTGTTCAATGTTCCCCCGACAGTGTGGTTTCAGTCTCAGTACAATCTGTTCAATATTCCCCAGACACTGTGGTCTCAGACCAACTACAAACTGTTCAATATTCCCGCGACAATGTGGTCTCATTCCGATGTCAAACTGTTCAATATTCCCCCGACAGAGTGTTCTCATTCCCAGGATAGTCTGTTCAATATTTCCGCGACAGTGTGGTCTCTGTCCCAGGACAGTCTGTTCAATATTCCCCCGACAGAGTGGTCTTTGTCCCAGGACATTCTGTAGAATATTCCCCCGACAGTGTGGTCTCAGTCCCAGGACAGTCTATTCATTATACCCCCGACAGTGTGGTCTCAGTCCAAGGACAGATTGCACAATATTCCGCCGACAGTGTGGTCTCAGTCCAAGGACAGTCTGTACAATATTCCCCCGACATTGTGCTCTCTGTCCCAGGACAGTCAGTTCAATATTCCCCCGACAGTGTGGTCTCAGTCCAAGGACAGTCTGTGCAATATTCCCCCGACAGTGTGGTCTCAGACCCAGGACAATCTGTTCAATTTTCCCACGACATTGTGCTCTCCGTCCCAGGACAGTGAGTTCAATACTCCCCCGACATTGTGCTCTCCGTCCCACGACAGTCAGTTCAATATTCCCCCGACAGTGTGCTCTCAGTCCCTGGACATTTTGTTCAATATTCCCCTACAGTGTTGCCTCAGTCCCAGGACAGTCTGTACAATATTCCCCCGACAGTGTGGTCTCACTCCCAGGACAGTCTGTTCAATAATCCCCTGTCAGTTTGGTCTCAGTCCCAGGACAGTATTTTCAATATTGCCCTGACAATTTGATCTCAGTCCCAGAACAGTCTGTTCAAAATTCCCCCGACAGTGTTGTCTCACTCCCAGGACAGTCTTTTCAATATTCCCCTGACAGTTTGGTCTCAGTCCCAGAACAGTCTGTACAATATTCCCCCGACAGTGTGGTCTCAGTCCCAGGAGAGTCTGTTCAATACTCACCCTACAGTTTGTTCTATGTCCCAGGACAGTCTGTTCAATATTCCCCCGAAAGTGTGTTCAAAGTCCCAGGACAGACTATTCAATATTCCCCCGACAGTGCGGTCCCAGTCCCAGGACAGTCTGTCCAATATTCCCCCGACAATGTGGTCTCTGTCCCAAAACAGTCTGTACATTATTCCCCCGACAGTGTAGTCTCACTCCCAGGACAGTCTTTTCAATATTGGACCGACAGTGTGCTCTCAGTCCCAGGACAGACTGTTCAATAATCCCAGGAGAGTGTGATCTCAGTCCCATTACATTCTGTTCAATATTCCCCGGAGAGTGTGATCATCTCTCCGAGTACAGTCTGTTCAATATTCCCTCACATTGTGAGCTCAATCCCAGGACAGTCAGTTCAATATTCCACGGACAGTGAGGTCTCACTCCCAGAACAGTCTGTACAATATTCCCCTGACAGTTTGGTCTCAGTCCCAGAACATTCTGTACCATATTCCCCCGACAGTGTGTTCTAAGTCCCACGACAGACTGTTCAATATTCCCCCGACAGTGTGCTCTCAGTCCCAGGTCATTTTGTTCAACATTCCCTTGACAGTGTGGTCTCAGTCCCAGAACAGTCTGTACAATATTCCCCCGACAATGTGGTCTCAGTCCCAGGACAGTCTGTTCAATATTCCCCCGACATTTTGTTTTAAGTCCAAGGACAGTCTGTTCAATATTCCCCCGACAGTGTGGTCTCAGTCCCAGGACAGTCTGTTCAATATTCGCCCGACAGAGTTGGGCTCACTCCCTGGACAGCCTGTTCAACATTCCCCTGACAGTGTGGTCTCAGTCCCAGAACAGTCTGTACAATATTCCCCCGACAGTGTTGTCGCAGTCCCAGGACAGTCTGTTCAATATTCCCCCGACATTTTGTTATAAGTCCAAGGACAGTCTGTTCAATATTACCCCGACAGTGTGGTCTCAGTCCCAGGACAGTCTGTTGAATATTCCACCGACAGTTTGGGCTCAGTCCCAGGACAGTCTTTTCAATATTCCCCTGGCAGTGTGGTCTCTGTCCCTGGACAGTCTGTACAATATTCCCCCGACATAATGGTCTCAGTCTCAGTACAGTCTGTTCAATATTCCCCCGACAGTGTGTTCTAAGCACTAGGACAGTCTGTTCAATATTCCTTGACAGTGTGGTCTCAGTCCCAGGACATTCTGTTCAAAATTCTACAGAGAATGAGATCTCTGTCCGAGGACATTCTGTTCAATATTCCCTGACATTGTGCTCTCAGTCCCAAGACAGTCTTTACAATATTCCCCCGACAGTTTGGTCTCACTCCCAGGACAATCTGTTGAATATTCCACCGACAGTGTGATCTCAGTCCCAGGACAGTCTTTTCAATATTCCTTTGACAGTGTTGTCTCAGTCCCAGGACAGTCTGTACAATATTCCCCCGACAGTGTGGTCTCAGTCCCAGGACAGTCTGTTCAATATTTCCCGTAGAGTACGATATCAATACCAGGACAGTCTGTTCAATATTCCCCCGACAGTGTGGTCTCAGTCCCAGAACAGTGTGTTCAATATTCCCCTGACAGTGTGGTCTCAGTCCCAGATCAGACTGTTCAATATTCCCCCGAGATTGTGGTCTCAGTCCCTGAACAGAATGTTCAATATTCCCCGGAAAGTGTGGTCTTAGTCCGAGGACAGTCTGTTCAATATTGCCTGACAGTGTCCTCTCAGTCCCCGGACAGTCTGTTCAATATTCCCCCGACATTGTGGTCTTATTCCCAGGACAGCCTTTTCAATATTCCACCGACAGTGTGGTCTCATTCCCCCGACAGTCTGTTCAATATTCCCCAACAGTGTGGTCTCAGTCCCAGAACAGTCTGTTCAATATTTCGCCGACAGTGTGGTCTCAAACCCAGGACACCTAGTTCAATATTCCCCCGACCGTGTGGTCTCAGTCCTAGGACAATCTGTTCAATGTTCCCCCCAACAGTATGGTCTCAGTCCCAGGACAGTCTGTTCAATATTCCCCTGACAGTGTTTTCTCAGTCCCAGAACAGTCTGTACAATATTCCCCCGACATTGTGTCTCTGTCCCTGGACAGTCTTTACAATATTCCCCCGACAGTTTGCTCTCACTCTCAAGACAGTCTGTTCAATATTCTCCCGAAAGTTTGGCCTCACTCCCAGGACTGTCTGTTGAATATTCCCCTGACAGTGTGGTCTCTATCCCAGGACAGTCTGTTCAATATTCCCCCGACAGTGCGTTCTCACTCCCTGGACAATCTGTACAATATTCCGCAGACAGTGTGGTCTCAGTCCCATGACAGTCTGTTCAATATTCCCCCGACAGTTTGTTCTAAGTCCCAGGACATTTTGTTCAATGTTCCCCCGACTGTGTGGTCTCAGTCCCACGACAGTCTTTTCAATATTCCCCTGACGGTGTGGTCTCAGTCGCAGGACATTCTGTTCAATATTCCCCCGACAGTCTGTTCTATGTCCCACGACATTCTGTTCAATATTCCCCCGACAGTGTGGACTCAGACCCTGGACAGTCTGTTCAATATTCCCCCGACAGTGTGGTCTCTGTCCCAGGACATTCTGTTCAAAATTACTCGACAGTGTGTTCTCAGTCCCAGCGAAATGTGTTCAATATTCCCCCAAAAGTGTGGTTTCAGTCCCAGGACAGTCTGTTCAATATTCCCCCGACAGTGCGGTCTCAGACACAGGACAGTCTGCACAATATTCCCCCAACAGTGTGGGCTCAGTCCCAGGACAGTCTTTTCAATATTCCCCCGACAGTGTGGTCTCAGTCCCAGGACAGTCTGTTCAATATTCCCCCGACAGTGTGGTCTCAGTCCCACGACAGTCTGCTCAATATTCCCCCAACAGTGTGGTCTCAGTCCCAGGACATTCTGTTTAATATTCCCCCGACAGTGCTGTCTCCCTCCCTGGACTGTCTGTTCTATATTCCCCCGACAGTGTGGTCTCAGTCCCTGGACAGTCTTTTCAATATTCCCCCGACAGTGTGTTCTCATACCCACGACAGCCTGTTCAATATACCCCCGACAGCGTGTTCTAAGTCCCAGGACAGTCTGTTCAGTATTCCCCCGACAGCGTGGTCTCAGTCCCCGGACAGTCTTTTCAATATTCCCCCGACAGCTTGGTCTCTGTCCCAGGACAGTCTTTTCAATATTCGACCGACAGTGTGCTCTCAGTCCCAGGACAGACTGTTCAATAATCCCAGGAGAGTGTGACCTCAGTCCCATTACATTCTGTTCAATATTCACCAGAGAGTGTGATCATCTCTCCGAGTACAGTCTGTTCAATATTCCCTGACAGTGTGCTCTCATTCGCAGGACAGTCTGCACAACATTCCCCTGACAGTGTGGTCTCATTCCCAGGACAGTCTGTTCAATGTTCCCCGACAATGTGGACTCAGTCCCAGGACAGTATGTTTAATATTTCCCCGACAGTGTGCTCTCAGTCCCAGTACATTTTGTTCAATATTCCTCCACAGTGTGGTCTCAGTCCCAGGACAGTCTGTTCAATGTTCCCCCGACAGTGTGGTTTCAGTCTCAGTACAATCTGTTCAATATTCCCCAGACACTGTGGTCTCAGACCAACTACAAACTGTTCAATATTCCCGCGACAATGTGGTCTCATTCCGATGTCAAACTGTTCAATATTCCCCCGACAGAGTGTTCTCATTCCCAGGATAGTCTGTTCAATATTTCCGCGACAGTGTGGTCTCTGTCCCAGGACAGTCTGTTCAATATTCCCCCGACAGAGTGGTCTTTGTCCCAGGACATTCTGTAGAATATTCCCCCGACAGTGTGGTCTCAGTCCCAGGACAGTCTATTCATTATACCCCCGACAGTGTGGTCTCAGTCCAAGGACAGATTGCACAATATTCCGCCGACAGTGTGGTCTCAGTCCAAGGACAGTCTGTACAATATTCCCCCGACATTGTGCTCTCTGTCCCAGGACAGTCAGTTCAATATTCCCCCGACAGTGTGGTCTCAGTCCAAGGACAGTCTGTGCAATATTCCCCCGACAGTGTGGTCTTAGACCCAGGACAATCTGTTCAATTTTCCCACGACATTGTGCTCTCCGTCCCAGGACAGTGAGTTCAATACTCCCCCGACATTGTGCTCTCCGTCCCACGACAGTCAGTTCAATATTCCCCCGACAGTGTGCTCTCAGTCCCTGGACATTTTGTTCAATATTCCCCTACAGTGTTGCCTCAGTCCCAGGACAGTCTGTACAATATTCCCCCGACAGTGTGGTCTCACTCCCAGGACAGTCTGTTCAATAATCCCCTGTCAGTTTGGTCTCAGTCCCAGGACAGTATTTTCAATATTGCCCTGACAATTTGATCTCAGTCCCAGAACAGTCTGTTCAAAATTCCCCCGACAGTGTTGTCTCACTCCCAGGACAGTCTTTTCAATATTCCCCTGACAGTTTGGTCTCAGTCCCAGAACAGTCTGTACAATATTCCCCCGACAGTGTGGTCTCAGTCCCAGGAGAGTCTGTTCAATACTCACCCTACAGTTTGTTCTATGTCCCAGGACAGTCTGTTCAATATTCCCCCGAAAGTGTGTTCAAAGTCCCAGGACAGACTATTCAATATTCCCCCGACAGTGCGGTCCCAGTCCCAGGACAGTCTGTCCAATATTCCCCCGACAATGTGGTCTCTGTCCCAAAACAGTCTGTACATTATTCCCCCGACAGTGTAGTCTCACTCCCAGGACAGTCTTTTCAATATTGGACCGACAGTGTGCTCTCAGTCCCAGGACAGACTGTTCAATAATCCCAGGAGAGTGTGATCTCAGTCCCATTACATTCTGTTCAATATTCCCCGGAGAGTGTGATCATCTCTCCGAGTACAGTCTGTTCAATATTCCCTCACATTGTGAGCTCAATCCCAGGACAGTCAGTTCAATATTCCACGGACAGTGAGGTCTCACTCCCAGAACAGTCTGTACAATATTCCCCTGACAGTTTGGTCTCAGTCCCAGAACATTCTGTACCATATTCCCCCGACAGTGTGTTCTAAGTCCCACGACAGACTGTTCAATATTCCCCCGACAGTGTGCTCTCAGTCCCAGGTCATTTTGTTCAACATTCCCTTGACAGTGTGGTCTCAGTCCCAGAACAGTCTGTACAATATTCCCCCGACAATGTGGTCTCAGTCCCAGGACAGTCTGTTCAATATTCCCCCGACATTTTGTTTTAAGTCCAAGGACAGTCTGTTCAATATTCCCCCGACAGTGTGGTCTCAGTCCCAGGACAGTCTGTTCAATATTCGCCCGACAGAGTTGGGCTCACTCCCTGGACAGCCTGTTCAACATTCCCCTGACAGTGTGGTCTCAGTCCCAGAACAGTCTGTACAATATTCCCCCGACAGTGTTGTCGCAGTCCCAGGACAGTCTGTTCAATATTCCCCCGACATTTTGTTATAAGTCCAAGGACAGTCTGTTCAATATTACCCCGACAGTGTGGTCTCAGTCCCAGGACAGTCTGTTGAATATTCCACCGACAGTTTGGGCTCAGTCCCAGGACAGTCTTTTCAATATTCCCCTGGCAGTGTGGTCTCTGTCCCTGGACAGTCTGTACAATATTCCCCCGACATAATGGTCTCAGTCTCAGTACAGTCTGTTCAATATTCCCCCGACAGTGTGTTCTAAGCACTAGGACAGTCTGTTCAATATTCCTTGACAGTGTGGTCTCAGTCCCAGGACATTCTGTTCAAAATTCTACAGAGAATGAGATCTCTGTCCGAGGACATTCTGTTCAATATTCCCTGACATTGTGCTCTCAGTCCCAAGACAGTCTTTACAATATTCCCCCGACAGTTTGGTCTCACTCCCAGGACAATCTGTTGAATATTCCACCGACAGTGTGATCTCAGTCCCAGGACAGTCTTTTCAATATTCCTTTGACAGTGTTGTCTCAGTCCCAGGACAGTCTGTACAATATTCCCCCGACAGTGTGGTCTCAGTCCCAGGACAGTCTGTTCAATATTTCCCGTAGAGTACGATATCAATACCAGGACAGTCTGTTCAATATTCCCCCGACAGTGTGGTCTCAGTCCCAGAACAGTGTGTTCAATATTCCCCTGACAGTGTGGTCTCAGTCCCAGATCAGACTGTTCAATATTCCCCCGAGATTGTGGTCTCAGTCCCTGAACAGAATGTTCAATATTCCCCGGAAAGTGTGGTCTTAGTCCGAGGACAGTCTGTTCAATATTGCCTGACAGTGTCCTCTCAGTCCCCGGACAGTCTGTTCAATATTCCCCCGACATTGTGGTCTTATTCCCAGGACAGCCTTTTCAATATTCCACCGACAGTGTGGTCTCATTCCCCCGACAGTCTGTTCAATATTCCCCAACAGTGTGGTCTCAGTCCCAGAACAGTCTGTTCAATATTTCGCCGACAGTGTGGTCTCAAACCCAGGACACCTAGTTCAATATTCCCCCGACCGTGTGGTCTCAGTCCTAGGACAATCTGTTCAATGTTCCCCCCAACAGTATGGTCTCAGTCCCAGGACAGTCTGTTCAATATTCCCCTGACAGTGTTTTCTCAGTCCCAGAACAGTCTGTACAATATTCCCCCGACATTGTGTCTCTGTCCCTGGACAGTCTTTACAATATTCCCCCGACAGTTTGCTCTCACTCTCAAGACAGTCTGTTCAATATTCTCCCGAAAGTTTGGCCTCACTCCCAGGACTGTCTGTTGAATATTCCCCTGACAGTGTGGTCTCTATCCCAGGACAGTCTGTTCAATATTCCCCCGACAGTGCGTTCTCACTCCCTGGACAATCTGTACAATATTCCGCAGACAGTGTGGTCTCAGTCCCATGACAGTCTGTTCAATATTCCCCCGACAGTTTGTTCTAAGTCCCAGGACATTTTGTTCAATGTTCCCCCGACTGTGTGGTCTCAGTCCCACGACAGTCTTTTCAATATTCCCCTGACGGTGTGGTCTCAGTCGCAGGACATTCTGTTCAATATTCCCCCGACAGTCTGTTCTATGTCCCACGACATTCTGTTCAATATTCCCCCGACAGTGTGGACTCAGACCCTGGACAGTCTGTTCAATATTCCCCCGACAGTGTGGTCTCTGTCCCAGGACATTCTGTTCAAAATTACTCGACAGTGTGTTCTCAGTCCCAGCGAAATGTGTTCAATATTCCCCCAAAAGTGTGGTTTCAGTCCCAGGACAGTCTGTTCAATATTCCCCCGACAGTGCGGTCTCAGACACAGGACAGTCTGCACAATATTCCCCCAACAGTGTGGGCTCAGTCCCAGGACAGTCTTTTCAATATTCCCCCGACAGTGTGGTCTCAGTCCCAGGACAGTCTGTTCAATATTCCCCCGACAGTGTGGTCTCAGTCCCACGACAGTCTGCTCAATATTCCCCCAACAGTGTGGTCTCAGTCCCAGGACATTCTGTTTAATATTCCCCCGACAGTGCTGTCTCCCTCCCTGGACTGTCTGTTCTATATTCCCCCGACAGTGTGGTCTCAGTCCCTGGACAGTCTTTTCAATATTCCCCCGACAGTGTGTTCTCATACCCACGACAGCCTGTTCAATATACCCCCGACAGCGTGTTCTAAGTCCCAGGACAGTCTGTTCAGTATTCCCCCGACAGCGTGGTCTCAGTCCCCGGACAGTCTTTTCAATATTCCCCCGACAGCTTGGTCTCTGTCCCAGGACAGTCTGTTCAACATTCCACTGACAGTTTGGTCCCAGTCCCAGGACAGTCTGCACAATATTCACCCGACAGTTTGTTCTCAGTCCCAGGGCAATCTGTTCAATATTCCCCGAAGAGAGTGATCTCAGTCCCTGGACAGTCTGTTCAATATTCCCACAACAGTGTGGTGTCATTCCCAGGACAGTCTGTTCAATTTTCCCCGGAGAGTGTGATCTCACTCCCAGGACAGTCTGTTCAATAATCCCCGTAGAGTGTGATCTCAGTCCCAGGACAGTCTGCACAATTTTCCCCCAACAGTGTGGTCTCAGTCCCATGACTGTCTGTTCAATATTCCACCAACAGTTTGTTCTAAGTCCCAGGACAGTCTGTTCAATATTCCCCCGACAGAGTGGTCTCAGTCCGAGGACAGACTGTTCAATATACACCCGACAGTGTGGTCTCAGTCCAAGGACAGTCTTTCAATATTCCCCCGACAGTGCGGTCTCAGTCCAAGGACAGTCTGTTCAATATTCCCCCGACAGTTTGTTTTAAGTCCCAGGACAGTCTGTACAATATTACCCCGACAGTGTGATCTCAGTCCGAGGACAATCTGTTCAATATTACCTCGACAGTGTGTTCTCAGTACCTGGACAGTCTGTTCAACATTCCCCCGACAGAGTGGTGTCTGTCCCAGGACAGTCTCTTTAATATTCCCCGACAGTGTGGTCTCAGTCCAGGGACAGTCTGTGCAATATTCCCCCGACAGTGTGGTCTCAGTCCCAGGACTATGTGTTCAATATTCCCCCGACAGTGTTATCTCAGTCCGAGGACAATCTGTTCAATATTACCCCGACAGTGTGTTCTAAGTCCCAGCACAGTCTTTTCAATATTCCCCCGACAGTGTGGTCTCAGTACCTGGACAGTCTGTTCAATATTCCACCGACAGAGTGGTCTCTGTCCCAGGACAGTCTCTTTAATATTCCCCGACAGTGTGTTCCAAGTCCGAGGACAGTCTGTTCAATATTCCCCCGACAGCGTGTTCTCAGTCCCAGGGCAGTCTGTTCAATACTCCCCGGAGAGTGTGATCTCAGTCCCAGGACAGTCTGTTCAATATTCCCCCGACAGTGTGGTCTCAGTCCCAGTACAGTCTGTTCAATACTCCCCGGAGAGTGTGATCTCAGTCCCAGGAAAGTCTGTTCAATATTCCCTGACAGTGTGCTCTCAGTCCCTGGACAGTCTGTTCAATATTCCCACATAAGTGTGGTCTCAGTCCCAGAATAGTCTGTTCAATATTCCGTAGACAGTGTGGTCTCAGTGCCAGGACAGTCTGTTCAATATTCCCCCGGCAGTATGTTCTCAGTACCAAGACAGTCTGTTCATTATTCCCCGTAGATTGTGATCTCAGTCCCAGGACAGTCTGTTCAATATTCCCCTAACAGTGTGGTCTCAGTCCCAGGACAGTCTGCACAATATTCCCCCAACAGTGTGGTCTCAGTCCCAGGACAGTCTGTTCAATATTCCCCCGACAGTGCGTTCTCACTCCCTGGACAGTCTGTAAAATATTCCGAAGACAGTGTGGTCTCAGTCCCATGACATTCTGTTCAATATTCCCCCGACATTCTGTTCTATTTCCCAGTCCATTCTGTTCAATATTCCCCCAACAGTGTGGACTCAGACCCTGGACAGTCTGTTCAATATTCCCCCGACAGTGTGGTCTCAGTCACAGGAGAGTCTGCACAATATTCCCCCAACAGTGTGTTCTCAGTCCCAGAACAGTCTGTTCAATATTCCCCCGACTGTGCGGTCTCCCTCCCTGGACAGTCTGTTCTATATTCCCCCGACAGTGTGGTCTCAGTCCCACAACAGCCTGTTCAATATACCCCCGACAGCGTGTTCTCAGTCCCGGGACAGTCTGTTCAATATTCCCCCGACAGTGACTTCTACGTCCCCGGACAGTCTGTTCAATATTCACCCGACAGTTTGTTATCAGTCCCAGGGCAATCTATTCAGTATTTTCCGAAGAGTGTGATCTCAGTACCTGGACAGTCTGTTCAATATTCCCACGACAGTGTGGTCTCAGTCCAAGGACAGTCTGTTCAATACTCGCCGGAGAGTGTGATCTCACTCCCAGGACAGTCTGTTCAATAATCCCCGTAGAGTGTGATCTCAATCCCAGGACAGTCTGTTCAATATTCCCCTGACAGTGTGATCTCAGTCCCAGGACAGTCTCCACAATATTCCCCCAATAGTGTGGTCTCATTCCCATGACAGTCTGTTCAACATTCCCCCAACAGTTTGTTTTAAGTCCCAGGACAGTCTGTTCAATATTCCCCCGACAGTGTGGTCTCAGTCCAAGGACAGTCCTTTAAATATTCCCCCGACAGTGAGGTCTCAGTCCCAGGACAGTCTTTTCAATATGCCCCTGACAGTGTGGTCTCAGACCCAGAACATTCTGTGCAATATTCAGCCGACAGTGTGGTCTCATTCCCAGGACAGTCTGTTCAATATTCCCGTGACAGTGTTACTTCAGTCCCAGAACAGTCTGTACAATAATCCCCCGACAGTGTGGTCTCAGTCCCAGGACAATATGTTCAATATTCCCCCGACAGTGTGGTCTCAGTCCCAGGACAGTCTGTTCAATGTTCCCCTGACAGTGTGGTCTCAGACCCAGAAAATTCTGTGCAATATTCCTCCGACTGTGTGTTCTAAGTCCCAGAACAGTGTGTTCAATATTCTCCCAACAGTGTGTTTTCAGTCCCAGGACAGTCTGTTCAACATTCCCCTGACAGTGTGGTCTTAGTTGCAGGACAGTCTGTTCAATATTCCTCCGACAGTGTGTTCTCACTCCCACGAAGGTCTGTTCAATATTCCCCCGACAGTGTGTTCTAAGTCCCAGGACAGTCTGTTCAATATTCCCCTGACAGTGTGGTCTCAGTCGCAGGACTGTCTGTTCAATATTCCCCCGACAGTTTGTTCTATGTCCCACGACAGTCTGTTCATTATTCCCCCGACAGTGTGGTCTCAGTCCCAGGACAGTGTGTTCAATATTCCCCCGACAGTGTGGTCTCAGTCCCAGGACAGTCTGTCAACATTCCACTGAGAGTGTGGTCTCAGTCCCATAACAGTCTGTACAATATTCCCCATACAGTCTGTTCTAAGTAACATTACAGTCTGTTCAATATTCCCCCGACAGTGTGCTCTCACTCCCAGAACAGTCTATTCCATATTAACCCGACAGAGTGGTCTCACTCCCAGGACAGTCTGTTCAACATTCCCCTGACAGTGTGGTCTCAGTCGCAGGACAGTCTGTTCAATATTCCCCCGACAGTTTGTACTATGTCCCAGGACAGTCTGTTCAATATTCCCCCGACAGCGTGGTCTCAGTCCCAGGACAATCTGTTCAATATTCCCCCGACATTGTGGTCTCACTCCCAGGACAGTCTGTTCAAAATTCCCGTGATAGTGTGGTCTCAGTCACAGGACAGTCTGTTCAACATTCCCCTGACAGTGTGGTCTCAGTCGCAGGACAGTCTGTTCAATATTCCCCCGACAGTTTTTTCTATGACCCAGGACAGTCTCTTCAATATTCCCCCGACAGTGTGGTCTCAGTCCCAGTACAGCCTGTTCAATATTCCCCCGACAGTGTGGTCTCAGTCCCAGGACAATCTGTTCAATATTCCCCCGACATTGTGGTCTCTCTCCCAGGACAGTGTGTTCAATATTCCCCGGAGAGTGTGGTCTCCGTCCCAGGACAGTCTGTACAATATTCCCCGGAGAGTGTGGTATGAGTCCCAGGACATTCTGTTCAATAGTACCCCGACAGTGTGGTCTCAGTCCCAGAACAGTGTGTTCAATATTCCCAAGACTGTGTGGTCTCAGTCCTAGGACATTCTGTTTAATATTCCCCCGACAGTGTGGTCTCAGTCCAAGGACAGTATGTTCAATATTCCACTGAGAGTGTGGTCTCAGTCCCATAACAGTCTGTACAATATTCCCCCTACAGTGCGCTCTAAGTAACATTACAGTCTGTTCAATATTCCCCCGACAGTATGCTCTCACTCCCAGGACAGTCTGTTCCATATTACCCCGACAGAGTGGTCTCACTCCCAGGACAGTCTGTTCAATATTCCCCCGACAGTGTGGGCTCAGTCCAAGGACAGTCTGTTCAATATTACCCCGACAGTGTGGTCTCAGTCCAAGGACAATCTGTTCAATATTCCAACGACATTGTGGTCTCACTCCCAGGAGAGTCTGTTCAATATTCCCCCGACAGAGTGGTCTCAATCCCAGGACTTTCTGTTCAAAATTCCCCTGACAGTGTGGTCTCAGTCGCAGGACAGTCTGATCAATATTCCCCCGACAGTTTGTTATATGTCCCAGGACAGTCTGTTCAATATTCCCCTGACAGTGTTGTCTCAGTCCCATAACAGTCTGTTCAATATTCCCATGACAGTGTGGTCTTAGTCCCAGGAGAGTGTGTTTAATAATCCCCCGACAGTGTGGTCTCAGACCCAGGACAGTCTGTTTAATATCCCCCGACAGTGTGGTCTCAGTCCCTGGAAAGTCTGTTCAATATTCCCCCGACACTGTGGTCTCAGTCCCAGGACAGTCTGTTCAATATTCACCTGACAGTGTGGTCTCAGTCCCATAACAGTCTGTTCAATATTCCCCCGACAGCGCGGTCTCAGTCCCAGGACAGTCTGTTTAATATCCCCCGACAGTGTGGTCTCAGTCCCAGGAAAGTCTGTTCAATATTCCCCCGACAGTGTGGTCTCAGTCCCAGGGCAGTGTGTTCAATATTCCCCGGAGAGTGTGGTCTCCGTCCCAGGACAGTCTGTACAATATTCCCCGGAAAGTGTGGTATGAGTCCCAGGACATTCTGTTCAATATTCCCCCCACAGTGTGGTCTGAGTCCCAGGACAGTGTGTACAATATTCCCCCGACGGTGTGTTCTAAGTCCCGGGACAGTCTGTTCAATATTACCCCGACAATGTGGTTCAGTCCCAGAACAGTCTGTTTAATATCCCCCGACAGTGTGGTCTCAGTCCCAGGAAAGTCTGTTCAATATTCCCCCGACAGTGTGGTCTCAGTCCCATAACAGTCTGTTCAATATTCCCCCGACAGCGCGGTCTCAGTCCCAGGACAGTCTGTTTAATATCCCCCGACAGTGTGGTCTCAGTCCCAGGAAAGTCTGTTCAATATTCCCCCGACAGTGTGGTCTCAGTCCCAGGGCAGTGTGTTCAATATTCCCCGGAGAGTGTGGTCTCCGTCCCAGGACAGTCTGTACAATATTCTCCGGAAAGTGTGGTATGAGTCCCAGGACATTCTGTTCAATATTCCCCCCACAGTGTGGTCTGAGTCCCAGGACAATGTGTTCAATACTCCCAAAAGTGTGTGGTTTCAGTCCAAGGACAGTCTGTTTAATATTCCCCCGACAGTGTGGTCTCCGTCCCTGGACAGTGTGTACAATATTCCCCCGACGGTGTGTTCTAAGTCCCGGGACAGTCTGTTCAATATTACCCCGACAATGTGGTTCAGTCCCAGAACAGTCTGTACAATATTCCCCCTACAGTGTGCTCTAATTCCCAGGACAATCTGTTCAACATTCCCTGACAGTGTGGTCTCAGTTGAAGGACATTCTGTTCAATATTCCCCCGACAGTTTGTTCTATGTCCCAGGACAGTCTGTTCAATATTTTCCGACAGTGTGGACTCAGTCCCAGGCCAGTGTGTTCAATATTCCCACGACAGTGTGGTCTCATTCCAAGGAAAGTCTGTTTAATATCCCCCCGACTGTGTGGAATCAGACCCTGGACAGTCTGTTCAATATTCCCCCGACAGTGTGGTCTCTGTCCCAGGACAGTCTGTGCAATATTACTCGACAGTGTGTGCTCAGTCCCATGGCAATCTATTCAATAGTCCCCCGACAGTGTGGTGTCAGTCCCAGGACAGTCTGTTCAATATTCCCCCGACAGTGTGGTGTCAGTCCCAGGACAGACAGTTCAATATTCCCCCGACAGTGTGGACTCAGTCCCAGGCCAGTGTGTTCAATATTCCCACGACAGTGTGGTCTCAGTCCCAGGAAAGTCTGTTCAATATTCACCTGACAGTGTGGTCTCAGTCCCAGGACAGTCTTTTCAATATTCCCCCGACAGAGCGGTCTCTCTCCCAGGACAGTCTGTTCAATATTCCCCTGACAGTGTGGTCTCTGTCGCAGGACATTCTGTTCAATATTCTCCCGACAGTTTGTTCTTTGTCCCAGGACAGTCTGTTCAATATTCCCCCGACAGTGTGTACTACGTCCCAGGACAGTCTGTTTAATATTCCTCGGTAATGTGGTCACAGTCCTAGGACAATCTGTTCAATGTTCCCCCGACATTGTTTTCTGAGTCCCAGGACAGTCTGTTCAATATTCCCCGGACAGTGTGTTCTCAGACACAGGACAGTCTGCACAATATTCCCCCGACACTGTGGTCTCAGTCCCAGGACATTCTGTTCAATATCCCCCCGACAGTTTGGCCTCAGTCCCAGGACAGTCTGTTCAATATTCCCCCGACAGTGTGGTCTCTGTCACAGGACAGTCTGTTCAACATTCCACTGACAGTGTGGGCTCAGTTCCAAATATGTCTGTACAATTTTCCCTGACAGTGTGGTCTCAGTCCGAGGACAGTCTGTACAATATTCCCCCGAAAGTTTGGTCTCACTCCCAGGACAGTGTGTTCAATATTCCTCCGACAGTGTGGTCTAAGTCCCAGGACAGTCTGTTCAACATTCCCCTGACAGTGTGTTCTCAGTTGAAGGACAGTCTGTACAATATTCCCCCAACAGATTGTTATATGTCCCAGGACAGTCTGTTCAATATTCCCCGACAGTGTGGTCACAGTCCCAGGACAGTGTGTTCAATATTCCCCCGACAGTGTGGTCTCAGTCCCAGGACAGTCTGTTCAACATTCCCCTGACATTGTCGTCTCTGTTGAAGGACAGTCTGTTCAATATTCCCCAACAGTGTGGTCTCAGTCCCAGGACAGCCTGTTCAAAATACCCCCGACAGTGTGTTCTAAGTCCGGGGACAGTCTGTTCAATATTCCCCCGACAGTGTGGTCTCAGTCACAGGACAGTCTGTTCAATATTCCCCAGACAGTGTGGTCTGAGTCCCAGCACAATCTGTTCAAAATTCCCCAGACAGTGTGGTCTGAGTCCCAGGACAATCTGTTCAATATTCACCCAAAAGTGTGATCTCAGCCCCAGGACAATCTTTTCATTATTCCCCCAGCAGTGTGGTCTCAGTCCCAGGACAGCCTGTTCAAAATACCCCCGACAGTGTGTTCTAAGTCCGCGGACAGTCTGTTCAATATTCCCCCGACAGTGTGGTCTCAGACACAGGACAGTCTCTTCAATATTCCCCGGAGAGTGTGATCTCAGTCCCAGGACAGTCTGTTCAATATTCCCCCGACAGCGTGGTTTCAGTCCCAGGACAGTCTGTTCAATATTCCCTCGACCGTGTGGTCTCAGTGCCTGGGATTTCTGTTCAATATTGCCCCGACAGTGTGGTGTCAGTCCCAGGACAGTGTGATCATTATTCCCCGGACAGTGTGGTCTCCGTCCCAGGGCAGTCTGTACAATATTCCCCTGACATTATGTTCTAAGTCCCAGGACAGTCTTTTCAATATTCCACAGTGTATTGTAAGTCCCAAGACAGTCTGTTCAATTTTACACCGACATTGTGTTCTAAGTCGCAGGACAGTCTGTTCAATATTCCCCCGACAGTGTGGTCTCTGTCCCAGGACTGTCTGTTCAATATTCCTCGACAGTGTGGTCTCAGACCCAGGCCAGTCTGTTCAATATTCCTCGACAGTGTGGTTTTAGTCCCTGGACAGTCTGTACAATATTACCCCGACTGTGTGGTCTCTGGCACATGACAGTCTGTTGAAAATTCCTCCGACAGTGTGGTCTCAGTGCCTGAACAATCTGTACAATATTCCGCCGACAGTGTATTCTAAGTCCCATATCAGTCTGTTCAATATTCCCCCGACAGTGTGGTCTCAGTCCCAGGACAGACTGTTCTGTATTCCAACGACAGTGTGGTCTCAGTCCCTGGACAGTCTGTTCAATATCCCCCCGACAGTGTGGTCTCTGTCCCATGACAGTCTGTTCAATATTCCCTCTACAGTGTGGTCTCAGTCCCAGGACCGTCTGTTCAATATTCCCGCGGCAGTGTGGTCTTAGTCCCAGGACAGACTGTTCAATATTCCCCGGAGAGTGTGATCTCCGTCCAAGGTCAGTCTGTTCTATATACCAACGACAGTTTGGTCTCAGTCCCAGTACAGTCAGTTGAATATTCCACCGACAGTGTGGCTCAGTCCCAGGACAGTTTGTACAATATTCCCCCGACAGTGTGTTCTAAGTCCCTGGACAGTCTTTTCCATATTCCCCCAAAAGTGTGGTCTCAGTCCCAGGACAGTATGTTCAAAATCCCCCCGACAGTGTGGTCTCAGTCCCAGGACAGACTTCTCAATATTCCCCGGAGGGTGTGATCTCAGTCCCAGGACTCTCTGTTCAATATTCCCCCGAAAGTGTGGTCTCAGTCCCAGGACAGTCTGTTCAATGTTCCCCCGACAGTGTGTTCTAAGTCCCAGGACAGTCTGTTCAATATTCCCCCGACCGTGTATTCTAAGTCCCAGGACATTCTGTTCCATATTGCCCCGACAGTGTGTTCTCCTTCCCAGGACAGCCTGTTCAATATTCCCCCGACAGTGTGGTCTCAGTCCCAGGACAGTCTGTTCAATATTACCCTGACAGTGTGGTCTCAGTCCCAGGACAGTCTGTTCAATATTCATCGAGTGTGGTCTCAGTCCCAGGTCAGTCTGTTCAATATTCCTCGACAGTGTGGTCTCAGTCCCAGGACAGTCTGTTCAATATTACCCTGACAGTGTGGTCTCACTCCCAGGACCGTCTGTTCAATATTCCCCCGACAGTGTTCTCTCAATCCCATGACAGACTGTTCAATATTACCCGGAGAGTGTTGTCTCAGTCCCAGGACAGTGTGTTCAATATTCCCCCGACAGTTTGGTCTCACTCCCAGGACAGTCTGCTCAAATTTCCCTTGACAGTGTGGTCCCTGTCCCAGGACAGTCTGTTCAACATTCCCCCGAAAGTGTGGCCTCAGTCTCAAGAGAGACTGTTTAGTATTCCCCCGACAGTGTGGTCTCATTCCCAGGACCGTCTGTACAATATTCCCCCGACAGTGTGGCCTCATTCCCAGGACAGTGTGTTTAATATTCCCCCGACAGTGTGGTGTCATTCCCAGGATAGTCTGTACAATTTTTCCCCGACAGTGAGGTCTCAGACCCAGGAGAGTCTGTTCAATTATCTTCCGACACTCTGGTCTCAGTCCCAGGACAGTCTGTTCAATATTCCCCCAACAGTGTGATCTCTGACCTAGGACAATCTGTTCAATTTTCCCGCGACATTGTTGTCTCTGTCCCAGGACAGTCTGCGCAATATTCCCCGAAAGTGTGGTCTCAGTCCCAGGGCAGGCTGTTCAATATTCCCCCGACAGTGTGATCTCTGACCTAGGACAATCTGTTCTATTTTCCCCCAACATTGTTGTCTCAGTCCCAGGACAGTCTGTTCAATATTCCCCCGGCAGTGTGGTCTCAGTCCCAAGACATTTTGATCAATATTCCCTCGACAGTGTGGTCTATGGTCAATGACAGTCTATTCAACATTTCCCCGACAGTGTGTTCTCAGTCCCAGGAGGGTCTGTTCAAATTTCCCACCACAGTGTGGTCTCATTCCCAGGACACTCTGTTCAATATTGACCCGACAGTGTGGTCTCTGTCCCAGGACAGACTGTTCAATATTGGCCCCAAATTGTTAGCCTCAGTCCCAGGACATTCTGTTCAATATTCACCGACAGTGTGGTCTCATTCCCAGGACAGTCTGTTCAATATACCCCCAACAGTCTGGTCTCAGTCCCAGGACAGCTTGTTGAATATTCCCCTGAGAGTGTGGTCTCAGTCCCGGGTCAAGCAGTTCAATATTCCCCCGACAGTGTTGTCTCAGCCCCAGGTCATTTTGATCAATATTCCCCGAAAAGGTTCTCTCAGTCCCAGGACAGTCTGTTCAATATTCCCCCGACAGTGTTGTCTCAGTCCCAGGACAGTCTGTTCAATATTCCCCCGACAGTGTTGTCTCAGTCCCAGGACAGTCTGTTCAATATTCTCCACACAGTGTGGTCTCAGACCTAGGAATGTCTGTTCAAAATTTTTCCGACACTGTGGTCTCAGTCCCAGGACAGTCTGTTCAATATTCCCCTCGACAGTATTGTCTCAGTCCCAGGACAAACTGTTTAATATTCCCCCGACAATGTGATCTCATTCCCAGGACAGTCTGTTCAAAATTCCCCCGACAGTGTGGTCTCAGACCCGGGACAATCTGATCAATATTCCCCCGACATTGTGGTCTCAGTCCCAGGACAGCTTGTTGAATATTCCCCCGAGAGTGTGGTCTCAGTCCCTGGACAAGCTGTTCAATATTCTCCCGACAGTGTTGTCTCAGTCCCGGGACATTTTGATCAATATTCCCCCGACAGTGTGGTCTCACACCAAGGACGATCTGATCAATATTACCCCGACATTGTGGTCTCAGTCCCAGGACAGTCAGTTCAATATTCCCCTGACTGTGTGTTCTCTGTCCCAGGTCAGTCTGTTCAATATTCCCCCGACAGTGTGGTCTCTGTCCCAGGACAGTCTGTTCCATTTTCCCCCGACAGTGTGGTCTCAGTCCAAGGACAGTCTGTTCAATATTTCCCCGTAAATGTGGTCACAGTCCCAGGACAGTCTTTTCAATATTCCCCCAACAGTGTGGTCTTAGTCGCCGGAAATTCTGTTCAATATTCCCCCGACAGTGTGGACTCTGTCCCAGGACAGCCTGTTCAATATTCCCTCGACAGTGTGGTCTCTGTCCCAGGATAATCTGTTCAATATTCCCTCGACAGTGTGGTCTCAGTCCCAGGACAGACTGTTCAAAAGTTCCCCTGACAGTGTGGTCTCATTCCCAGGACAGCCAGTTCAATATTCCCCCGACAGTGTGGTCTCAGTCCCAGGACAGTCTGTACAATATTCCCCCGACAGTGTGGTCTCAGTCCCAGGACAATCAAATCAATATTCCCCCAACAGTGTGGTTCCAGTCCCAGGACAATCTGTTCAATATTCCGACGACAGTGTGGTCTCATTCCAACGACAGTCTGTTCAATATTCCCCCGACAGTGTGGTCTCAGTCGCAGGACAAACTGTTTAATATTCCCCCGACAATGTGGTCTCATTCCTAGGACAGTCTTTTCAATATTCCCCCGACATTGTGGTCTCTGACCCTGGACAATCTGTTTAATGTTCCCCCGACAGAGTGGTCTCAGTCCAAGGACATTCTCTTCAATATTCCCCTACATTGTGGTCTCAGTCCCAGGGCAGTCCGTTCAATATTCCCTCGACAGTGTTGTCTCAGTCCCGGGACATTTAAATCAATATACCCCCAACAGTGTGGTATCAGTACTTGGAAAGTCTGTTCAATATTCCACGGACAGTGTTGTCACAGTCCCAGGACAATCTGTTCAATATTCTCCAGACAGTATGGTCTCTGTCCCAGGACAGTCTGTTCAAAATTCCCCTGACTGTGTGGTCTAAGTCCCAGGACAGTCTATTCAATATTACCCCGACAGTGTGGACTCAGTACCAGGACATTCTGTTCAATATTCCCCCGACAGTGTGGTCTCATTCCCAGGACAGTCTGTTCACTTTTCCTCCGACAGTGTGGTCTCAGTCCCAGGACAGTCTGTTTAATATTTCCCTGACAGTCTGGTCTCTGTCTGAGGACAGTCTGTTCAATATACACCCGACAGTGTGGTCTCAGTCCAAGAACAGTCTGTTCAATATTCCTTCAACAGTGTGGTCTCATTCCCAGGACAGTCTCTTCAATATTCCCCGACAGTGTGGTCTCAGTCCCAGGACAGTCTGTTTAATATTTCCCTGACAGTGTGGTCTCTGTCCGAGGACAGTCTGTTCAATATTCCACAGTGTATTGTAAGTCCCAAGACAGTCTGTTCAATTTTACACCGACATTGTGTTCTAAGTCGCAGGACAGTCTGTTCAATATTCCCCCGACAGTGTGGTCTCTGTCCCAGGACTGTCTGTTCAATATTCCTCGACAGTGTGGTCTCAGACCCAGGCCAGTCTGTTCAATATTCCTCGACAGTGTGGTTTTAGTCCCTGGACAGTCTGTACAATATTACCCCGACTGTGTGGTCTCTGGCACATGACAGTCTGTTGAAAATTCCTCCGACAGTGTGGTCTCAGTGCCTGAACAATCTGTACAATATTCCGCCGACAGTGTATTCTAAGTCCCATATCAGTCTGTTCAATATTCCCCCGACAGTGTGGTCTCAGTCCCAGGACAGACTGTTCTGTATTCCAACGACAGTGTGGTCTCAGTCCCTGGACAGTCTGTTCAATATCCCCCCGACAGTGTGGTCTCTGTCCCATGACAGTCTGTTCAATATTCCCTCTACAGTGTGGTCTCAGTCCCAGGACCGTCTGTTCAATATTCCCGCGGCAGTGTGGTCTTAGTCCCAGGACAGACTGTTCAATATTCCCCGGAGAGTGTGATCTCCGTCCAAGGTCAGTCTGTTCTATATACCAACGACAGTTTGGTCTCAGTCCCAGTACAGTCAGTTGAATATTCCACCGACAGTGTGGCTCAGTCCCAGGACAGTTTGTACAATATTCCCCCGACAGTGTGTTCTAAGTCCCTGGACAGTCTTTTCCATATTCCCCCAAAAGTGTGGTCTCAGTCCCAGGACAGTATGTTCAAAATCCCCCCGACAGTGTGGTCTCAGTCCCAGGACAGACTTCTCAATATTCCCCGGAGGGTGTGATCTCAGTCCCAGGACTCTCTGTTCAATATTCCCCCGAAAGTGTGGTCTCAGTCCCAGGACAGTCTGTTCAATGTTCCCCCGACAGTGTGTTCTAAGTCCCAGGACAGTCTGTTCAATATTCCCCCGACCGTGTATTCTAAGTCCCAGGACATTCTGTTCCATATTGCCCCGACAGTGTGTTCTCCTTCCCAGGACAGCCTGTTCAATATTCCCCCGACAGTGTGGTCTCAGTCCCAGGACAGTCTGTTCAATATTACCCTGACAGTGTGGTCTCAGTCCCAGGACAGTCTGTTCAATATTCATCGAGTGTGGTCTCAGTCCCAGGTCAGTCTGTTCAATATTCCTCGACAGTGTGGTCTCAGTCCCAGGACAGTCTGTTCAATATTACCCTGACAGTGTGGTCTCACTCCCAGGACCGTCTGTTCAATATTCCCCCGACAGTGTTCTCTCAATCCCATGACAGACTGTTCAATATTACCCGGAGAGTGTTGTCTCAGTCCCAGGACAGTGTGTTCAATATTCCCCCGACAGTTTGGTCTCACTCCCAGGACAGTCTGCTCAAATTTCCCTTGACAGTGTGGTCCCTGTCCCAGGACAGTCTGTTCAACATTCCCCCGAAAGTGTGGCCTCAGTCTCAAGAGAGACTGTTTAGTATTCCCCCGACAGTGTGGTCTCATTCCCAGGACCGTCTGTACAATATTCCCCCGACAGTGTGGCCTCATTCCCAGGACAGTGTGTTTAATATTCCCCCGACAGTGTGGTGTCATTCCCAGGATAGTCTGTACAATTTTTCCCCGACAGTGAGGTCTCAGACCCAGGAGAGTCTGTTCAATTATCTTCCGACACTCTGGTCTCAGTCCCAGGACAGTCTGTTCAATATTCCCCCAACAGTGTGATCTCTGACCTAGGACAATCTGTTCAATTTTCCCGCGACATTGTTGTCTCTGTCCCAGGACAGTCTGCGCAATATTCCCCGAAAGTGTGGTCTCAGTCCCAGGGCAGGCTGTTCAATATTCCCCCGACAGTGTGATCTCTGACCTAGGACAATCTGTTCTATTTTCCCCCAACATTGTTGTCTCAGTCCCAGGACAGTCTGTTCAATATTCCCCCGGCAGTGTGGTCTCAGTCCCAAGACATTTTGATCAATATTCCCTCGACAGTGTGGTCTATGGTCAATGACAGTCTATTCAACATTTCCCCGACAGTGTGTTCTCAGTCCCAGGAGGGTCTGTTCAAATTTCCCACCACAGTGTGGTCTCATTCCCAGGACACTCTGTTCAATATTGACCCGACAGTGTGGTCTCTGTCCCAGGACAGACTGTTCAATATTGGCCCCAAATTGTTAGCCTCAGTCCCAGGACATTCTGTTCAATATTCACCGACAGTGTGGTCTCATTCCCAGGACAGTCTGTTCAATATACCCCCAACAGTCTGGTCTCAGTCCCAGGACAGCTTGTTGAATATTCCCCTGAGAGTGTGGTCTCAGTCCCGGGTCAAGCAGTTCAATATTCCCCCGACAGTGTTGTCTCAGCCCCAGGTCATTTTGATCAATATTCCCCGAAAAGGTTCTCTCAGTCCCAGGACAGTCTGTTCAATATTCCCCCGACAGTGTTGTCTCAGTCCCAGGACAGTCTGTTCAATATTCCCCCGACAGTGTTGTCTCAGTCCCAGGACAGTCTGTTCAATATTCTCCACACAGTGTGGTCTCAGACCTAGGAATGTCTGTTCAAAATTTTTCCGACACTGTGGTCTCAGTCCCAGGACAGTCTGTTCAATATTCCCCTCGACAGTATTGTCTCAGTCCCAGGACAAACTGTTTAATATTCCCCCGACAATGTGATCTCATTCCCAGGACAGTCTGTTCAAAATTCCCCCGACAGTGTGGTCTCAGACCCGGGACAATCTGATCAATATTCCCCCGACATTGTGGTCTCAGTCCCAGGACAGCTTGTTGAATATTCCCCCGAGAGTGTGGTCTCAGTCCCTGGACAAGCTGTTCAATATTCTCCCGACAGTGTTGTCTCAGTCCCGGGACATTTTGATCAATATTCCCCCGACAGTGTGGTCTCACACCAAGGACGATCTGATCAATATTACCCCGACATTGTGGTCTCAGTCCCAGGACAGTCAGTTCAATATTCCCCTGACTGTGTGTTCTCTGTCCCAGGTCAGTCTGTTCAATATTCCCCCGACAGTGTGGTCTCTGTCCCAGGACAGTCTGTTCCATTTTCCCCCGACAGTGTGGTCTCAGTCCAAGGACAGTCTGTTCAATATTTCCCCGTAAATGTGGTCACAGTCCCAGGACAGTCTTTTCAATATTCCCCCAACAGTGTGGTCTTAGTCGCCGGAAATTCTGTTCAATATTCCCCCGACAGTGTGGACTCTGTCCCAGGACAGCCTGTTCAATATTCCCTCGACAGTGTGGTCTCTGTCCCAGGATAATCTGTTCAATATTCCCTCGACAGTGTGGTCTCAGTCCCAGGACAGACTGTTCAAAAGTTCCCCTGACAGTGTGGTCTCATTCCCAGGACAGCCAGTTCAATATTCCCCCGACAGTGTGGTCTCAGTCCCAGGACAGTCTGTACAATATTCCCCCGACAGTGTGGTCTCAGTCCCAGGACAATCAAATCAATATTCCCCCAACAGTGTGGTTCCAGTCCCAGGACAATCTGTTCAATATTCCGACGACAGTGTGGTCTCATTCCAACGACAGTCTGTTCAATATTCCCCCGACAGTGTGGTCTCAGTCGCAGGACAAACTGTTTAATATTCCCCCGACAATGTGGTCTCATTCCTAGGACAGTCTTTTCAATATTCCCCCGACATTGTGGTCTCTGACCCTGGACAATCTGTTTAATGTTCCCCCGACAGAGTGGTCTCAGTCCAAGGACATTCTCTTCAATATTCCCCTACATTGTGGTCTCAGTCCCAGGGCAGTCCGTTCAATATTCCCTCGACAGTGTTGTCTCAGTCCCGGGACATTTAAATCAATATACCCCCAACAGTGTGGTATCAGTACTTGGAAAGTCTGTTCAATATTCCACGGACAGTGTTGTCACAGTCCCAGGACAATCTGTTCAATATTCTCCAGACAGTATGGTCTCTGTCCCAGGACAGTCTGTTCAAAATTCCCCTGACTGTGTGGTCTAAGTCCCAGGACAGTCTATTCAATATTACCCCGACAGTGTGGACTCAGTACCAGGACATTCTGTTCAATATTCCCCCGACAGTGTGGTCTCATTCCCAGGACAGTCTGTTCACTTTTCCTCCGACAGTGTGGTCTCAGTCCCAGGACAGTCTGTTTAATATTTCCCTGACAGTCTGGTCTCTGTCTGAGGACAGTCTGTTCAATATACACCCGACAGTGTGGTCTCAGTCCAAGAACAGTCTGTTCAATATTCCTTCAACAGTGTGGTCTCATTCCCAGGACAGTCTCTTCAATATTCCCCGACAGTGTGGTCTCAGTCCCAGGACAGTCTGTTTAATATTTCCCTGACAGTGTGGTCTCTGTCCGAGGACAGTCTGTTCAATATTCACAAGACAGTGTGGATTCAGTCCCAGGAAAGTCTGTTCAATATTCCCCCGACAGTGTGTTCTCAGTTCCAGGACAGTCTGTTTAATATTTACCTGACAGTGTGGTCTCTGTCCGAGGACAGTCTGTTCAATATTCCCCCGATAGTGTGGTCTCTGTCCCAGCATAGTCTGTTCAATATTCCCTCGACAGTGTGGTCTCATTCCCAGGACAGTCTGTTCCATATTCCCCCGACAGTGTGGTCTCAGTCCAAGGACAGTCTGTTCAATATTCCCCCAACAGTGTGGTCTCAGTCCCAGGACAGTCTCTTCAATATTCCCCGACAGTGTGGACTCAGTCCCAGGACAGTCTATTCAACTTTCCCCCGACAGTGTGGTTTCATTCCCAGCCAATCTGATCAATATTCCCCCGACAATGTGGTCTCATTTCCAGACAATTTGTTCAATATTCCCCCGACAGTGTCATCTCAGTCCCAAGACAATCTGTTCAATATTCCCCCGACAATGTGTGATCTCTGTCCCAGGACAATCTGTTCAATATTCCCCCGACAGTGTGCAGTCATTCCCAGGACAATCTGTTCAATATTCCCCCGACATTGTGGTCTCAGTCCCAGGACCGTGTGTTCAATGTTCCCCCGACAGTGTGGTCTCAGTCCAAGGACAGTCTGTTCAATAGTCCCCCAACAGTGTGGTCTCAGTCCCAGGACAGTCTCTTCAATATTCCCCGAAAGTGTGTTCTCAGTCGAAGGAAAGTCTGTTCAATATTCCCCCGAGAGTTTGGTCTCATTCCCAGGACAGTCTATTTAATATTCCCCGACAGTGTGGACTCAGTCCCAGTACAGTCGTACAATATGCTCCAGACAGTTTGGTCTCTGTCCCAGTACAGTCTATTCAAAATTCCACTCACTGTGTGGTCTCAGTCCCAGGAAAGTCTGTTCAATATTCCCCCGACAGTGTGGTCTCTGTCCCAGGACAGTCTGTTCAATATTCCCCAGATAGTGTGGTTTCAGTCCCTGGACAGTCTGTACAATATATCCCCGACAGTGTGGTCTCATTCCCAAAACAGGCTGATCAATATATCCCCGACAGGTTGGTCTCAGTCCGAGGGCATTCTGTTCAATATTCCCCCGACAGTGTGGCCTAATCCCAGGACAGTCCGTTCAATATTCCCCCGACAGTGTGGTCTCAGTCCCAGGAAATCTGTTCAATATTCCCCCGACAATGCGGTGTCATTTCCAGGACAAACTGTTCAATATTCCCCCGACTATGAGGTCTCATTCTCAGGATAGTCTGTTCAATATTCCCTCGAAAGTGTGTTCTCAGTCCCAGGAAAGACTGTTCAATATTCCCCAGACAGTGTGGTCTCTGTCCCAATACAGTCTTTTCAAAATTCCCCTGACAGCGTGGTCTCAGTCCCTGGACATTTAGTTCAATATTCCCCTTCAGTGTGGTATCAGTCCCAGGACAGTCTATTCAATATTGTCCCGACATTGTGTTCTCCGTCCCAGGACAGTCTGTTCAATATTCCCCAGACAGTTTGGTTTCAGTCCCAGGACAGTCTATTCAATATTGTCCCGACATTGTGTTCTCAGTCCCTGGACAGTCAGTTCTATATTCCCCCGAAAGTGAGGTCTCAGTCCCAGTACAGTTCGTTCAATACGCCCCCGACAGATAGGTCTCTGTCCCAGGATATTCTGTTCAATATTCCCCCGACTGTGTGGTCTTTGTCCCAGGACAGTCTGTTCAATATTCCCCCGACAGTGTAGTCTCAGACACAGGACAATCTGTTCAATTTTCGCCCGATATTGTGGTCTCAGTCCCAGGACAGTCTGTTCAATAATCCACCGACAGTGTGGTCTCATTCCCTGGACATTCTGTTCAATATACCCCCGAAAGTGTGGTCACATTCCCAAGACAGACTTTTCAATATTCCCCCGACAGTGTGGTCTCATTCCCAGGACAGTCTGTTCAATATTCCCCCGACAATGTGGTCTTATTCCCAAGACATTCTGTAGAATATTCCCCCGACAGTGTGGTCTCAGACCCAGGACAGTCTGTTCAATATTCCCCCGACAGTATTGTCTCAGTCCAAGGACAGTCTGGTCAATTTTGCATCGACAGTGTGGTCTCATTCCCAGGACAGATTGTTCAATATTGGCCCGACAGTGTCGTCTCAGTCCCAGGACAGAATGTTCAATATTCCCCCTGGAGTGTGGTCTCAGTCCCTGGACAAGCTGATCAATATTCCCCCGACAGTGTTGTCTCAGTCCCCGGACATTTTGATCAATATTCCCCCGACAGTGTGGTCTCATTCCTAGGACAGTCTGTTCAATATTCCCCCGACAGTGTGGTCTCAGTCTCTGGAAAGTCTGTAAAATATTCCCCCGACAAGTGTGGTCTCAATCCCAGGACAGTCTGTTCAATATTCCCCCGACAGTGTTGTCTCAGTCCTAGGACAGTCTGTGCAATATTCCCTGACTGTGTTGTCTGTCCCTTGACAGTCTGTTCCATATTCCCCCGACAGTGTGGTCTCAGACCCAGGATAATCTGATCAATATTCCCCCGACATTGTGGTCTCAGTCCCAGGAGAGTCAGTTCCATATACCCCAGGTAGTGTGGTCCCAGTCCTTGGACAGTCTGTTCAATATTACCCAGACTATGTTGTTTCAGTCCCTGGACAATCTGTTCAATATTCTCCGGACAGTGTGGTGTCTGTCCCAGGACAGTCTGTTCAAAATTCCCCCGACAGTGTGGTCGCAGTCCCAGGACAGTCTGTACAATATTCCCCCGACAATGTGGTGTCAGTCTCAGTACAGTCTGTTCAATATTTCCCCAACAGTGTTGTCTCAGTCCCAGGACAGTCTGTGCAATATTCTCTGACAGTGTGTAGTCTGTCCCATGACAGTCTGTTCAATATTCCCCCGACAGTGTGGTCTCAGACCCAGGACAATCTGATCAATATTCCCACGACATTGTGGTCTCAGTCCCAGGTCAGTCAGTTCATTATACCCCCGACAGTGTGGTCTCAGTCCTTGGACAGTCTGTTCAATATTCCCCAGACTATGTTGTCTCAGTCCCAGGACAATCTGTTCCATATTCTCCGGACAGTGTGGTCTCTGTCCCAGGACAGTCTTTTCAAAATTCCCCCGACAGTGTGGTCGCAGTCCCAGGACAGTCTGTACAATATTCCGATGACAGTGTGATCTCAGTCACAGTTCAGCCTGTTCAATATTTCCCCGACAGTGTTGTCTCAGTCCCAGGACAGTCTGTGCAATATTCCCTAACAGTGTGTTGTCAGTCCCATGACAGTCTGTTCAATATTCCCTGGTCAGTGTGGTCTCAGAGCGAGGACAATCTGTACAATATTCCCCCGACAGTGTGGTCTCATTCCCAGGACATTCAGTTCAATATTCCACCGACAGTGTGGTCTCAGTCCCAGGACAGTCAGTTCAATATTCCCCTCACAGTGTGGTCTCAGTCCCAGGACAGTCTGTTCAATATTCGCCCAACATTGTGGTCTCAGTCCCAGCACAGTCTGTTCAATATTCCCCCGCCAGAGTGGTCGAACTCCCTGGAAAGCCTGTTCAACATTCCCCTGACATTATGGTGTCAGTCCCAGAACATTCTGCACAATATTCCCCTGACAGTGTGGTCTCAGTCCCAGGACAGTCTGTTCAATATTCCCCCGACATTTTGTTATAAGTCCCAGGACAGTCTGTTCAATATTCCCCCGACAGTGTGGTCTCAGTCCCAGGACAGTCTGTTGAATATTCCACTGACAGTGTGGTCTCAGTCCCAGGACAGTCTTTTCAATATTGCCCTGACAGTGTGATCTCAGTCCAAGGACAGTCTGTACAATATTCCCCCTACAGAATGGTCTCAGTCCCAGTACAGTCTATTCAATATTCACCCGACAGTTTGTTCTAAGTCCCAGGACAGTGTGTTCAATATTCCCCCGACAGTGTGGTCTCATTCCCAGGACAGTCTGTTGAATATTCCACAGACAGTGTGATCTCAGTCCCAGGATAGTCTTTTCAATATTCCTTTGACAGAGTTGTCTCAGTCCCAGGACAATCTGTTCAATATTCCCGTAAAGTCTGATCTCAGTCCCAGGACAGTCTGTTCAATATTCCCCCGATAGTGCGGTCTCAGTCCCATGAAAATCTGTTCAATATTCCCGTAAAGTCTGATCTCAGTCCCAGGACAGTCTGTTCAATAATCCCGTGACAGTGTTGTCTCAGTACCAGAACAGTCTGTTCAATATTACCCTGACAGTGTGGTCTCAGTCTCTGGAAAGTCTGTAAAATATTCCCCCGACAAGTGTGGTCTCAATCCCAGGACAGTCTGTTCAATATTCTCCAGAGCGTGTGGTGTCAGTCCCAGGACAGTCTGTTCAATATTCCCCCGACAGTGTTGTCTCAGTCCTAGGACAGTCTGTGCAATATTCCCTGACTGTGTTGTCTGTCCCTTGACAGTCTGTTCCATATTCCCCCGACAGTGTGGTCTCAGACCCAGGATAATCTGATCAATATTCCCCCGACATTGTGGTCTCAGTCCCAGGAGAGTCAGTTCCATATACCCCAGGTAGTGTGGTCTCAGTCCTTGGACAGTCTGTTCAATATTACCCAGACTATGTTGTTTCAGTCCCTGGACAATCTGTTCAATATTCTCCGGACAGTGTGGTGTCTGTCCCAGGACAGTCTGTTCAAAATTCCCCCGACAGTGTGGTCGCAGTCCCAGGACAGTCTGTACAATATTCCCCCGACAATGTGGTGTCAGTCTCAGTACAGTCTGTTCAATATTTCCCCAACAGTGTTGTCTCAGTCCCAGGACAGTCTGTGCAATATTCTCTGACAGTGTGTAGTCTGTCCCATGACAGTCTGTTCAATATTCCCCCGACAGTGTGGTCTCAGACCCAGGACAATCTGATCAATATTCCCACGACATTGTGGTCTCAGTCCCAGGTCAGTCAGTTCATTATACCCCCGACAGTGTGGTCTCAGTCCTTGGACAGTCTGTTCAATATTCCCCAGACTATGTTGTCTCAGTCCCAGGACAATCTGTTCCATATTCTCCGGACAGTGTGGTCTCTGTCCCAGGACAGTCTTTTCAAAATTCCCCCGACAGTGTGGTCGCAGTCCCAGGACAGTCTGTACAATATTCCGATGACAGTGTGATCTCAGTCACAGTTCAGCCTGTTCAATATTTCCCCAACAGTGTTGTCTCAGTCCCAGGACAGTCTGTGCAATATTCCCTAACAGTGTGTTGTCAGTCCCATGACAGTCTGTTCAATATTCCCTGGTCAGTGTGGTCTCAGAGCGAGGACAATCTGTACAATATTCCCCCGACAGTGTGGTCTCATTCCCAGGACATTCAGTTCAATATTCCACCGACAGTGTGGTCTCATTACAAGGATACTCTATTCAATATTCCCCCGACTGCGTGGTCTCATTCCCAGGACAGTTTGTTCAATATTCCCCCGACAGTTTGGTCTCTGTCCCAGGGTAGTCTGTTCAATAATCCCCCGTAAGTGTGGTCTCATTCCCAGGACAGTCTGTTCAATATTCCCCGACAGTGTGGACTCAGTCTCTGGACAGTCTGTTCAATATTCCCCCGACAGTGTGGTCACAGTCCCAGGACAGTCTATTCAATATTACCCCGACAGTGTGGTCTCTCTACCAGGACAGTCTCTTCCATTTTCCCCCGACAGTGTGGACTCAGTCCCAGGACAGTCTGTTCAATATTTCCCTGACAGCGTGGTCTCTGTCCGAGGACAGTCTGTTCAATATTCCCACAAAAGTGTGGTTTCAGTCCCAGGACAGTCTCTTCAATATTCCCCGACAGTGTGGACTCAATCCCAGGATAGTCTATTGAATATTCCCCCGACAGTGTGGTTTCAATCCCAGCCAATCTGTTCAATATTCCCCCGACAATGTGGTCTCACTCCCAAAACGTCTGTTCAATATTCCCCCGACAGTGTGGTCTCAGTCCCAGGACAAACTCTTCAATATTCCCCCGACAATGTGGTCTCATTCCCAGACAATTTGTTCAATATTCCCCCGACAGTGTGCAATCATTCCCAGGACAATCTGTTCAATATTCCCAAGACAGTGTGGTCTCAGTCCCAGGAAAGTCTGTTCAATGTTCCCCCGACAGAGTGCTCTCAGTCCAAGGACTTTCTGTTCAATATACGCCCGAAAGTGTGTTCTCTGTCCCAGGAAAGACTGTTAAATATTCCTCCGAGAGTGTGGACTCATTCCCAGGACAGTCTATTTAATATTCCCCGACAGTGTGGACTCAGTCCCAGTACAGTCGTATAATATGGTCCAGACAGTGTGGTCTCTGTCCCAGGACAGTCTATTCAAAATTCCACTCACAGTGTGGTCTCTGTCCCAGGACAGTCTGTTCAATATTCACCCGACAGTGTGGTCTCAGTCCCTGGACAGTCTGTTCAATATTCCCCCGACAGTGAGGTCTCAGACCCAGGACAATCTCATCAATATTCCCCCGACAGTGTGGTCTCAGTCCTTCGACAGTCTGTTCAATATTCCCCAGACTATGTTGTCTTAGTCCCAGGACAATCTGTTCAATATTCTCCGGACAGTGTGGTCTCTGTCCCAGGACAGTCTGTTCAATATTTCCCCGACAGCGTTCTCTCATTCCCAGGACAGTCTGTGCAATATTCCCTGACAGTGTGTTGTCTGTCCCATTTCAGTCTGTTCAATATTCCCCCGACAGTGTAACTTCAGTCCCAGGACAATTTGTTCAATTATCACACGACAGTGTGGTCTCAGTCCCAGGACAATATTCCCCCGACAATGTGGTCTCATTCCCTGGACAGTCAGTTCAATATTCCCCCGACAGTGTGGTCTCAGTCCAAGGACAGTCTATTCAATATTTCCCCGACAGTGTGGTCTCAGTCCCAGTACGGTTTGTTTAATATTCCCCCGACAGAGTGGTCTCAGTCCCAGGACATTCTCTTCAATTTTTCTCTACAGTGTGGTCTCAGTCCCAGGACATTCCGTTCAATATTCCCCCAAAGGTGTGGTCTCTGTCCCAGGACAGCTTGTTGAATATTCCCCCGAGAGTGTGGTCTCAGTCCCTGGACAAGCTGTTCAATATTTCCCCGACAGTTATGTCTCAGTCCCAGGACATTTTGGTCAATATTCCCCTGACAGTGTGTTGTCTGTCCCATGACAGTCTGTTCAATATTCCCCCGACAGTGTGTTCTCAGACCCAGGACAATCTCATTATTATTCCCCCGAGAGTGTGGTCTCAGTCCCAGGACAGTCAGTTCAATATACCCCCGACAGTGTGGTCTCAGTCTCTGGAAAGTCTGTAAAATATTCCCCCGACAAGTGTGGTCTCAATCCCATGGACAATCTGTTCAATATTCTCCAGAGCGTGTGGTGTCAGTCCCAGGACAGTCTGTTCAATATTCCCCCGACAGTGCGGTCTCTGTCCCAGGACAGTCTGTTCAATATTCCCCCGACAGGGTGGTATCTGTCCCAGGACAGTCTGTTCAATATTCTCCTGACAGTGTGCTGTCAGACGCAGGACAGTCTGTACAATATTCCCACGACATTGTGGTCTCAGACCGAGGACAATCTGTTTAATTTTCCACCGACAGTGTTGTCGCATCTCAAGACAGTCTGTTCAATATTTCCCCAACAGTATGGTCTCAGTCCCTGGACAGCCTGTACAATATTCCACCGTCAGTGTGGTCTCAGTACCAGGACATTTTGTTCAATATTCCCCCGACAGTGTGGTCTCAGTCTATGGAAAGTCTGTAAAATATTCCCCCGACAAGTGTGGTCTCAATCCCATGGACAATCTGTTCAATATTCTCCAGAGCGTGTGGTGTCAGTCCCAGGACAGTCTGTTCAATATTCTTCCGACAGTGTGGTCTCTGTCCCAGGACACTCTGTCCAATATTCTCCTGAGAGTGTGGTGTCAGTCCCAGCACAGTCTGTTCAATATTCTTCCGACAGTGTGGTATCTGTCCCTGGACACTCTGTCCAATATTCCCCCGACAGTGTTGTCTCAGTCCTAGGACAGTCTGTACAATATTCCCCCGACAGGGTCGTCTCAGTCCTTGGACAGTCTGTTCAATATTCCCCCGACTGTGCGGTCTCTGTCCCAGGACAGTCTGTTCAATATTCCCCCGACAGTGTGGTCTCTGTCCCAGGACAGTCTGTTCAATATTCTCCAGAGTGTGTGGTGTCAGTCCCAGTACAGTCTGTTCAATATTCCCCCGACAGTGCGGTCTCTGTCCCAGGACAGTCTGTTCAATATTCCCCCGACAGGGTGGTCTCTGTCCCAGGACAGTCTGTTCAATATTCTCCTGACAGTGTGCTGTCAGACGCAGGACAGTCTGTACAATATTCCCACGACATTGTGGTCTCAGACCGAGGACAATCTGTTTAATTTTCCACCGACAGTGTTGTCGCATCTCAAGACAGTCTGTTCAATATTTCCCCAACAGTATGGTCTGAGTCCCTGGACAGCCTGTACAATATTCCACGGACAGTGTGGTCTCAGTACCAGGACATTTTGTTCAATATTCCCCCGACAGTGTGGTCCCAGTCCCAGGACTTTCTGTTCAATATTCCCTCGACAGTGTGGCCTCATCGCAGGACAGTCTGTTCAATATTCCCCCGACAGTGTGGTCTAAGTCCCAGGACAAACTCTTCAATATTCCCCCGACAATGTTGTCTCATTTCCAGGACAAACTGTTCAATATTCCCCCCACAATGAGGTCTCATTCCCAGGATAGTCTGTTCAATATTCCCCCGACACTGTGGTCTCAGTCCAAGGACAGTCTGTACAATTTTCTCCCGACAGTGTGGTCTCATTCCCACAACAGCCTGTTCAATATTCCACCGACAGTGTGGTCTCAGTCCCAAGACAGTCTGTTCAATATTCCCCCTACAGTGTGGACTCAGTCCCAGGACAGTCTGTTCAATATTCCCCCGACAGTGTGGTCTCAGTCCCAGGACAATCTGTTCAATATTCTCCAGACATTGTGGTCTCAGTCCCAGGACAGTCTGTTCAATATTCTCCAGAGAGTGTGGTCTGAGACCCAGGACACTCTGTCCAATTTTATCCCGAAATTATTGCCTCAGTCCCAGGACAGTCTGTACAATATTCCCCCAACAGTGTGGTCTCAGTCCCAGAATAGTCTGTTCAATATTCCCCCGACAGTGTGGTCTCATTCCCAGCACAATTTGTTCAATATTTCCCCGAAAGTGTGATCTCAGTCCCAGGACAATGTGTTCAATATTCATCCGAGAGTGTGCAATCTTTCCCAGTACAATCTGTTCAATATTCCGCCGACAGTGTGGTCTCAGTCCCAGGACAGTCTGTTCAATATTCCCCCTACAGTGTGGTCTTAGTCCTTGTACATTATGTAGAATATTCCCACGACATTCTTGTCTCATTCCCAGGACAGTCTGTTCAATATTCCCCCGACAGTGTGGCCTCAGTCCCAGGACAGTCTGTATAATATTACGCCGACACTGTGGTCTCAGTCCCAGGACAGTCTGTTCAATATTCCCTCGACAGTGTGGTCTCAGTCCCAGTACAGTCTGTTCAATATTCCCCCGACAGTGTGCTCTCAGACCCAGGAGAATCTGTTCAATTTTCCCCCGACATTGTGTTCTCAGTCCCAGGACAGTCTGTACAACATTCCACCGACAGTGTGGTCTCATTCCCAGGACAGTCGGTTCAATATTCCCCCGACAGCGTGGTCTCAGTCCCAGGACAGTCTGCTCAATATTCCCGCGAAAGTGTGGTCTCAGTTCCAGGACAGACTGTTCAATATTCCCCCGACAGTGTGGTCTCAGTTCCCTGACATTTTGTTCAATTTTCCCACTACATTGTGATCTCAGTCCCAGGACAGTCAGTTCAGTATTGCCCTGACAGTGTGCTCTCAGTCCCAGGACAGTCTGTTCAATACTCCCCCGACATTGTGGTCTCATTCCCAGGACAATTTGTTCAATATTCCCCCGACTGTGTGGTCTCAGTCACAGGACATTTTGTTCAATATTCCCCCGACAGTGTGGTCTCATTCCCAGAATAGTATGTTCAATATTCCCCCGACAGTGTGGTCTCATTCACAGGAATATTTGATCAATATTCCCCCTACAGTGTGGTCTCAGTCCCAGGACAATCTGTTCAATATTCCCCCGACAGTGTGCAATCATTCCCAGGACAATCTGTTCAATATTCCCCCGACAGTGTGGACTCAGTCCCAGGGCCGTCTGTACAATATTCCCCCGACTGCGTGGTCGCATTCCCTGGACAGTCTGTTCAATATTCCCCCGACAGTGTGGTCTCAGTCCCAGGACAGACTGTTCAATATTCCCCCGACAGTGTGGTCTCATTCGCAGGACAGTCTGATCAATATTCCCCCGACAGTGTGGTCTCAGTCCCAGCACAGTCTGTTCAATATTCCCCTGACAGTGTGGTCTCAGTCCCATGACAAACTCTTCAATATTCCCCCGACAATGTGGTTTCATTACCAGGACAGTCTGTTTAATATTCCCCCGACAGTGTGGTCTCAGTCCCAGGACAATCTGTTCAATATTCCGCCGAAAGTGTGGTTTCATTACCATGACAGTCTGTTTAATATTCCCCCGACAGTGTGGACTCAGTCCCAGGAAAGTGTGTACAATAATCCCCCGACAGTGTGGACTCAGTCCCAGGAAAGTGTGTACAATATTCCCCCGACAGTGTGGTCTCTGTCCCAGGACATTTTGTTCAATGCTCCCCTACAGAGTGGTCTCAGTCCCAGGACAGTCTGTTCAATATCCCCCCGATAGTGTGGTCTCAGTCCCAGCACAGTCTGTTCAATATTCCCCCAATGTTTGGCCTCAGTCCCTGGACAGTCTGTTCAATATTCGCCCGAAAGTGTGGTCTCAGCCCCAGGATAGTCTGTTCAATATACCCCCGACAGTGTGGTCTCTGTCCCAGGACAGTCTGTTCAATATTCCCCGACAGTGTGGACACAGTCCCAGGACAGTCGGTTCAATATTCCCCCGACAGTGTGGTCTCAGTCCAAGGACGTTTTGTTCAATATTCCCCCGACAGTGTGTTCTCAGACCGAGGACAACCTGTTCAAATTTCCCACAACATTGTGGTCTCAGTCCCAGGACAGTCAGTTCAATATTCCCCCGACAGTGTGGTGACAGTCCCAGGACAGTCTGTACAATATTCCCACGACAGTGTGTTCTCAGTCTCAGGACAGACTGTTCAATATTCCCCCGAAAGTGTGTTCTCAGTCCCTGGACAGTCTGTTCAATTATCCCCCGATAGTGAGGTCTCCGTCCCCGGAGAGTTTGTTCACTATTCCTATGACAGTGTGGTCTCAGCCCCAGGACTGACTGTTCAATATTCCCCCGACAGTGTGGTCTCATTCCCAGCACAGTCTGTTCAATATTCACCGACAGTGTGGTCTCAGTCCCAGAACAGTCCATTCATTTTCCCCCGAAAGTGTGGTCTCAGTCCCAGGAATGTCTGTTCAATATTCCGCCGACAGTGTGGTCTCAGTCCCAGGAAAGTCTGTTCAATATTCCCCCGACAGTGTGGTCTCAGTCCCAAGACAGTCTGTACAATATTCCCCCGACAGTGTGGTCTCATTCCCAGGACAGTCTGTACAATATTCCCCCGACAGTGTGTTCTAAGTCTCAGGACAGTCTGTTCAATATTTCCCCGACAGTGTGTTCAAAGTCCTAGGACAGTCTGTTCAATATTCCCCTGAAAGTTTGTTCTCAGTCGCAGAACTGTCTGTACAATATTCCAACGACAGTGTAGTCTCATTCCCAGGACAGTCTGTTCAATATTCCCCAGACAGCGTGTTCTACGTCCCTGGACAGACTGTTCAATATTCCCCTGACAGTCTGGTCTCAGTCCCAGAGCAGTCTGTTCAATATTCCCCTGACAGTGTGGTCTCTGTCCCAGAACAATCTGTACAATATTCCCCCGACAGTGTTTTCAAGTCCCAGGACAGTCGGTTCAATAATCCCCTGACAGTGTGTTCTCAGACCCGGGACAGTCTGTTCAATATTCCCACGACAGAGTGGTCTCACTCCCAGGACAGACTGTTCAATATTCCCTCTACTGTGTGCTCTAAGTCCAGGACAGTCTGTTCAACATACCCCTGACAGTGTGCTCTCAGTCCCAGAAGAGTCTGTACAATATTCCCCCGACAGTGTGGTCTCAGTCCCAGGAAAGTGTGTTCAATATTTCGTCGACAGGTTGTTCTAAGTCCAAGGACCGTCTGTTCAATATTCCCCCGACAGTGTATCTCAGACCCAGGACAGTCTGTTCAATATTCCACAGACAGTGTGGTTTCAGTTCCAGGAGCATCTATTTAATATTCCACCGACAGTTGTGGTCTCAGTCCCAGGATAGCCTGTTCAATATACCCCCGACAGTGCGTTCTAAGTCCCGGGACAGTCTGTTCAATATTCCCCCGAAAGTGTGGTCTACGTCCCGGGACAGTCTATTCAATATTCCCCCGACAGTGTGGTCTCAGTCCCAGGACAGTCTCTTCAATATTCCCCGGAGAGTGTGATCTCAGTCCCAGGACAGTCTGTTCAATATTCCCCCGACAGTGTGTTCTAAGTCGCAGGACATTCTGTACAATATTCCCCCGACATTGTGTACGAAGTCCCAGGACATTCTGTTCAATATTCCCTTGACAGCTTGTTCTAAGTCCCAAGAGAGTCTGTTCAATATTTCCCCGACAGTGTGTTCTAAGTCCCAGGACAGTGTGTTCAATATTCTCCTGACAGTTTGTTCTCAGTCCCAGAACAGTCTGTACAACATTCCCACGATTGTGTAGTCTCACTCCCAGGACAGTCATTTCAATATTCCCCCAACAGTGGGTTCTAAGTCCTTGGACAGTCTGTTCAATATTCCCTCGACAGTGTGTTCTAAGTTCCACGACTGTGTGTTCAATAATCCCCCGATAGTGTGGTCTGAATCCCAGGACTGTCTGTTCAATATTCCCCTGACAGTCTGGTCTCAGTCTCAGAACAGTCTGTTCAATATTCCCCTAACTTTGTGTTCAAAGACCCAGGACATTCTGTTCAACATTCCCCTGACAGTGTGGTCTCAGTCCCAGGACAGTCAGTTCAATATTTCTTCGACAGTTTGTTCTAATTCCCACGACAGTCTGTTCAATATACCCCCGACAGTGTGATCTCAGACCCAGGACAGTCTGTTCAATATTCCCCCGATAGTGTGGTCTCTATCGCAGGACAGTCTGTTTAATATTCCGCGGAGAGTGTGGTCTCAGTCCCAGGACAGTCTCTTCAATATTCCCTCGACAGTGTGGTCTCAGTCCATGAACAGCCTGTTCAATAATCCCCCGACAGTGAGTTCTAAGTCCCAGGACAGTCAGTACAATATTCCCCCAACAATGTAGTCACACTACCAGAACAGTCTGTTCAATATTCCCCCGACAGTGTGGTCTCAGTCCCAGGACAGTTTGTTCAATATTCCCGCGACAGTGTGGTCTCAGTGCCAGGACAGTCCGTTCAATATTCCCCCGACAGTGTGGTCTCAGTCCCAGGACAGTCTGTACAATATTCCCCCGACAGTGTGTTCGAAGTCTCAGAACAGTTTGTTCAATATTCCCCAGACAGTGTGTTCTAAGTCCCAGGACAGTCCGTTCAATATTCCCCCGACAGTGTGGTCTCAGTCCCAGGACAGTGTGTTCAAAATTCCCCTGTCAGTGTGGTCTCAGTCCCAGGACAGTGTGTTCAAAATTCCCCTGACAGTGTGGTCTCAGTCCCAGGACAGTCTGTTCAATATTTTCCCGACAGTGTGTTCTAAGTCCGAGGACAGTCTGTTCAATATTCCCCAGACAGCGTGTTCTATGTCCTTGCACAGTCTGTTCAATATTCCCCCTACAGTGTGTTCTAAGTCCCAGGACATTCTGTACAATATTCCCCCGACAGTGTGTTCGAAGTCCCAGGACAGTCTGTTCAATATTCCCCCGACAGTGTGGTCTCAGTTCCAGAACAGTCTGTACAATAATCCCCCGACAGTGTGTGCTAAGTGCAAGGACAGTCAGTTCAATATTCCCCCGACAGTGTGGTCTCAGTCCACGGATAGTCTGTTCAATTTCCCCCGACAGTGTGTTCTAAGTCCCAGGACAGTCTGTACAATATTCCCCCGACAGGGTTTTCTAAGTCCCAGGACAGTCTGTTCAATATTCCCCTGACAGTGTGTTTTAATTCTCAGGACAGTCTGTTCAGTATTTCCCCGACAGTGAGTTCTAAGTCCCAGGACAGTCTGTTCAACATTCCCCCGACAGCTTGTTCTAAGTCCCAGGACAGTCTGTTCAATACTCCTCTGACAGTTTGCTCTCAGTCCAAGAACAGTCTTTACAATATTCCCACGACATTGTGTTCTAAGTCCCAGGACAGTCTGTAGAATATTCCCCCGACAGTGTAGTCTCACTCCAAGGACAGTCTTTTCAATATTCCCCCAACAGTGTGTTCTAAGTCCAAGGACAGTCTGTTCAATATTCCCCAGACAGTCTGGTCTCAGTCCCAGAAAAGTCTGTTCAATATTCCCCTGACAGTGGGGTCTCTGTCCCAGAACAATCTGTACAATATTCCCCCGACAGTGTGTTCTCAGAACCAGGACAGTCTGTTCAATATTCCCCCGACAGAGTGCTCTCACTCCCAGGACAGTCTGTTCATCATTCCCCTGACAGTGTGGTGTCAGTCCCAGAAGAGTCTGTACAATATTCCCCCGACAGTGTGGTCTCAGACCCAAAACAGTCTGTTGAATATTCCACAGACAGTCTGTTCTCATCTCCCAGGTCATTCTTTTCAATATTCCCCTGACGATGTGGTCTCAGTCCCAGGACAGTCTGTACAATATTCACCCGACATTGTGGTCTCAGTCCCAGGACAGTCTGTTCAATATTCCCCCGACAGTGTGGTCATTGTCCCAGGACAGTCCGTTCCATATTCCCCCAACAGTGTGGTCTCAGTCCCAGGACAGACTGTTCAATATTCCCCCGACAGTGTGGTCTCAGTCCCAGGACAGACTGTTCAATATTCCCCCGACAGTTTGCTCTCAGTCCCAGGACAGACTGTTCAATATTCCCCCGACAGTGTGGTCTCAGTCCCTGGACAGTCTGTTCAATATTCCCCTGACAGAGTGTTCTCAGTGCCAGGACAATCTGTTCAATATTCCCCCGACAGTGTGGTAAGAGTCCCAATACAGTCTGTTCAATATTCCCCCGACAGTGTGTTCTACGTCACTGGACAGTCAGTTCAATATTCCCCCTTAAGTGTGTTCTAAGTCCCAGGACAGTCCGTTCAATATTCCCCCGTCAGTGTGATCTCAGTCCCAGGACAATGTGTTTAATATTCCTCGGAGAGTGTGATCTCCGTCCCAGGGCAGTCACTTCAACATTCCACAGACAGTGTTGTCTCAGTCCCAGGACAGTCTGTTCAATATTCCCATACAGTGTGGTTTCATTCCCAGGAAGGTCTGTTTAAAATTCACCGGAATGTGTGTTCTCCGTCCCAGGATAGTCTTTTCAATATTCCCCCGACAGCGTATTCTGAGTCTCAGGACAATCAGTTCAATATTCCCCCAACAGTGTGTTCTAAGTCCTAGGACAGTCTGTACAATATTCCCCCGAAAGAGTGTTCTAAGTCCCAGGACAGTCTGTTCAATATTCCCCTGACAGTGTGTTCTAAGTCCCAAGACAGTGTGTTCAATATTTCGAAGACAGTGTGTTATGAGTCCCAGGACAGTCTGTTCAATATTCCCCCGACAGCTTGTTCTAAGTCCCAGGAGCGTCTGTTCAATATTCCCCAGACAGTTTGGTCTCCGTCTCAGAACAGTCTCTAAAATATTCCCACGACATTGTGTTCTAAGTCGCAGGACAGTCTGTAGAATATTCCCCCGACAGTGTAGTCTCACTCCAAGTACAGTCTTTTCAATATTCCCCCAACAGTGTGTTCTAAGTCCAAGGACATTCTGTTCAATAATCCCCAGACAGTGTGTTCCCTGTCCTTGGACAGTCTGTTCAATATTCCCCCGAAAGTGTGTTCTAAGTTCAACGACTGTCTGTTGAATAATCCCCCGACAGTGTGGTCTGAATCACAGGACAGTCTGTTCAATATTCCCCTGACAGTCTGGTCTCAGGCCCAGAACAGTCTGTTCAATATTCCCCTGACAGTGTAGTCTCTGTCCCAGAACAATCTGTACAATATTCCCCCGACAGAGTGGTCTCACTCCCAGGACAGTCTGTTCACCATTCCACTGACAGTGTGGTTTCAGTCCCAGAAGAGTCTGTACAATATTCCCCCGACAGTGTGGTCTCAGTCCCCGGACAGTCTGTTGAATATTCCACCGACAGTGTGGTCTCAGTCCCAGGACAGTCTTTTCAATATTCCCCTGACGGTGTGGTCTCAGTCTCAGGACAGTCTGTACAATATTCCCCCGACAGTGTGGTCTCACCCCAGGACAGTCTGTTCCATATTCCCCCAATACTGTGGTCTCAGTACCAGGACAGACTGTTCAATATTCCCCCGACAGTGTGGTCTCAGTCACAGGACAGACTGTTCAATAATCCCCCGACAGTGTGGTCTCAGTCCCAGGACAGTCTGTTCAATATTTCCGCAACAGTGTGGTTTCAGTCCCAGGACAGTCTGTTTAATATTTCCCCGACAGTTGTGGTCTCAGCCCCAGGACAGCCTGTTCAATATTCCCCCGACAGTGTGTTCTAAGTCCCGGGACAGTCATTTCAATATTCCCCCGAAAGTGTGATCTCAGTCCCAGGACAGTCTGTTCAATATTCCCCCGACAGCGTGGTCTCAGTCCCAGGACAGTGTGTTCAATATTCCCCGGAGATTGTGGTCTCCATCCCAGGACAGTGTGTTCAATATTCCCGCTACAGTGTCTTCTAAGTCCCAGGACATTCTGTACAATATTCCCCCGACAATGTGTTCGAAGTCCCAGGACAGTCGTTTCAATAATCCCCCGACAGTGTGTTCTAATTCCCAGGACAGTGTGTTCAATATTCCCCCGAGAATGTGGTCTCCGTCCCAGGACAGGCTGTACAATAATCCCCCGACAGTGTGTTCGAAGTCCTAGGACATTCTGTACAATATTCCACCGACAGTGTGTTCGAAGTCCCAGGACAGTCTGTTCAATATTCCCCCGAAAGTGTGGTCTAAGTCACGAGACAGTCTGTTCAATAATCCCCCTACAGTGTGGTCTCAGTCCCAGGACAGTCTCTTCAATATTCCCCGGAGAGTGTGATCTCAGTCCCAGGACAGTCTGTTCAAGATTCCCCCGACAGTGTGGTCTCAGTCCCAGGACAGTGTGTTCAATATTCCCCCGAGAATGTGGTCTCCGTCCTAGGACAGTCTGTACAATAATATCCCGACAGTGTGTTCTAAGTCCCATGACAGTCTGTTCAATGTTCCCCCGACAGTGTGTACTCAGTCCCATGATAATCAGTTCAATATTCTCCCGACAGTGTGTTCTAAGTCCCAGGACAGTCTGTTCAATATTCCCCCGACAGTGTGATCGAAGTCCCAGGACATTCTATACAATATTCCCCCGACAGTGTGTTCGAAGTCCCAGGACAGTCTGTTCAATATTCCCCCTACAGTGTGTTCTAAGTCCCAGGACATTCTGTACAATATTCCCCCGACAGTGTGTTCGAAGTCCCAGGACAGTCTGTTCAATATTCCCCCGACAGTGTGGTCTCAGTTCCAGAACAGTCTGTACAATAATCCCCCGACAGTGTGTGCTAAGTGCAAGGACAGTCAGTTCAATATTCCCCCGACAGTGTGGTCTCAGTTCACGGATAGTCTGTTCAATTTCCCCCGACAGTGTGGTCTCAGTCCCAGGACCGTCTGTTCAATATTCCCCCGACAGTGTGTTCTAAGTCCCGGGATAGTCTGTTCAATATTCCTCCGAAAGTGCAGTCTAAGTCCCGGGACAGTATGTTCAATATTCCCCCGAAGGTGTGGTCTCAGTGCCAGGACAGTGTGTTCAATATTCCCCGGAGAATGTGATCTCAGTCCCAGGATAGTCTGTTCAAGATTCCCCCGACAGTGTGGTCTCAGTCCCAGGACAGTGTGTTCAATATTCCCCCGACAGTGTGGTCTCAGTCCCAGGACAGTCTGTACAATAATCCCCCGACAGTGTGTTCTCAGTCCCAGGACAGTCTGTTCAATATTCCTCCGACAGTGTGTTCGAAGTCCCAGGACAGTCTGATCAATATTCCCCCGACAGTTTCGTCTCAGTCCACGGATAGTCTGTTCAATATTCCCCCGACAGTGTGGCCTCAGTGCCAGGACAGACTTTTCAATATTCCCCCGAAAGTGTGATCTCAGTCCCAGGATAATCTGTTCAACATTCCGCCGACAGTGTGGTGTGAGTCCCAGGACATTCTGTTCAATATTTCCCCAACTGAGTGGTTTCAGTCCCAGGACCGTCTGTTCAATATTCTCCCGACAGTGTGTTCTTTGAGCCGGGGTAGTCTTGTCAATAATCCCCCGAAAGTGTGGTTTATGTCCCAGGACAGTCTGTTCAATATTCCCCCGACAGTGTGGTCTCAGTCCCAGGACATTCTCTTCAATATTCCCCGGATAGTGTGATCTCAGTCCCAGGACAGTCTGTTCAATATTCCGCCGACTGTGTGGTTTCAGTCCCAGGACAGTCTTTTTAATATTCCCCTGACAGTGTGGTCTCAGCCCCAGGACAGTCTGTTCAATATTCACCGGAGAGTGTGGTCTCCGTCCCAGGATATTCTGTACAATATTCCCCCGACAGTGTATTCAAAGTCCCAAGACAGTCTGTTCAATATTCCCCCGACTGCTTGTTCTAAGTCCCAGGACAGTCTGTTCAATATTCCCCTGACAGTGTGGTCTCAGTCCCAGGACAGTCTTTTCAATATTCCCCTGACAGTGTGGTCTCAGTCCCAGGACAGTCTGTACAATATTCCCCCGAGAGTGTGGTCTTAACCCAGGACAATCCGATAAATATTCTCCCGACAGTGTAGTCTCAGTCCCATGACAGTCTGTTCAATATTGCCCCGACAGCGTGGTCTCAGTCCAAGGACAGTCTGTTCAATATTCCCTGACAGTGTGCTCCAAGTCCCAGGACAGTCTGTTCAATATTCCCCGGACAGTGTGTTCCAAGTCCCAGGACAGTCTGTTCAATATTCCCCCGACAGTTTGTTCTAAGTCTGAGGACAGTCTGTAAAATCTTCCCCCGACATTGTATTCTCAGGCCCAGGACTGACTGTTCAATATTCCCCCGACAGTCTGGTCTCAGTCCAAGGACAGTCTGTTCGATATTCCCCCGACAGAGTGGTCTCAGTCCCAGGACTGACTGTTCAATATTCCCCCGAAAGTCTGGTCTCAGTCCAAGGACAGTCTGTTCAATATTCCCCTGACAGTTTGTTCTAAGTCCCAGGACAGTCTGTAAAATATTCCCCCGACAGTGTAGTCTCACTCCCTGGACAGTCTGTTCAATATTCCCCCAATAGTGTGTTCCATGTCCAAGGACAGTCTGTACTATTTTCGATCGACAGTGTAGTCACACTCCCCGAAAAATGTGTGCTATATTCCCCCGAAAGAGTGGTCTCAGTATCAGGACAGTCTGTTAAATATTCCCCCGACAGTGTGGTCTCAGTCCCTGGACAGACTGTTCTATATTCCCCCGACAGTGTGGTCTCAGTCCCTGGACAGACTGTTCTATATTCCCCCGACAGTGTGGTCTCAGTCCCTGGACAGACTGTTCTATATTCCCCCGGCAGTGTGGTCTCAGTCCTAGGAGAGTCACTTCAAAATTCCACCGACAGTCTGGTCTCAGTCCCTTGACAGACTGTTCAATATTCCCCCGACAGTGTGGTCTCAGTCCCAGGACAGTCAGTTCAATATTCCCCCGACAGTGTGTTCTAAGTCCCGGGACAGTCATTTCAATATTCCCCCGAAAGTGTGATCTCAGTCCCAGGACAGTCTGTTCAATATTCCCCCGACAGCGTGGTCTCAGTCCCAGGACAGTGTGTACAATATTCCCGCTACAGTGTCTTCTAAGTCCCAGGACATTCTGTACAATATTCCCCCGACAGTGTGTTCGAAGTCCCAGGACAGACGGTTCAATAATCCCCCGACAGTGTGTTCTAATTCCCAGGACAGTGTGTTCAATATTCCCCCGAGAATGTGGTCTCCGTCCCAGGACATTCTGTACAATAATCCCCCGACAGTGTGTTCTAAGTCCCATGACAGTCTTTCAATGTTCCCCCGACAGTGTGTTCTCAGTCCCAGGATAATCAGTTCAATATTCTCCCGACAGTGTGTTCTAAGTCCCAGGACAGTCTGTTCAATACTCCCCCGACAGTGTGTTCGAAGTACCAGGACATTCTGTACAATATTCCCCCGACAGTGTGTTCGAAGTCCCAGGACAGTCTCTTCAATATTCCCCCGACTGTGTGGTCTCAGTTCCAGAACAGTCTGTACAATAATCCCCCGACAGTGTGTGCTAAGTGCAAGGACAGTCAGTTCAATATTCCCCCGACAGTGTGGTCTCAGTCCACGGATAGTCTGTTCAATTTCCCCCGACAGTGTGGTCTCAGTCCCAGGACCGTCTGTTCAATATTCCCCCGACAGTGTGTTCTAAGTCCCGGGACAGTCATTTCAATATTCCCCCGAAAGTGTGATCTCAGTCCCAGGACAGTCTGTTCAATATTCCCCCGACAGCGTGGTCTCTGTCCCAGGACAGTGTGTTCAATATTACCCGGAGATTGTGGTCTCCATCCCAGGACAGTGTGTTCAATATTCCCGCTACAGTGTCTTCTAAGTCCCAGGACATTCTGTACAATATTCCCCCGACAGTGTGTTCGAAGTCCCAGGACAATCGGTTCAATAATCCCCCGACAGTGTGTTCTAATTCCCAGGACAGTGTGTTCAATATTCCCCCGAGAATGTGGTCTCCGTCCCAGGACAGTCTGTACAATAATCCCCCGACAGTGTGTTCGAAGTCCCAGGACATTCTGTACAATATTCCACCGACAGTGTGTTCGAATTCCCAGGACAGTCTGTTCAATATTCCCCCTACAGTGTGTTCTAAGTCCCGGTACAGTCTGTTGAATATTCCCCCGAAAGTGTGGTCTAAGTCTCGAGACAGTCTGTTCAATAATCTCCCTACAGTGTGGTCTCAGTCCCAGAACAGTCTGTTCAAGACTCCCCCGACAGTGTGGTCTCAGTCCCAGGACAGTGTGTTCAATATTCCCCCGAGAATGTGGTCTCCGTCCCAGGACAGTCTGTACAATAATCCCCCGACAGTGTGTTCTAAGTCCCATGACAGTCTGTTCAATGTTCCCCCGACAGTGTGTTCTCAGTCCAAGGATAATCAGTTCAATATTCTCCCGGCTGTGTGTTCTAAGTCCCAGCACAGTCTGTTCAATATTCCCCCGACAGTGTGTTCGAAGTCCCAGGACATTCTATACAATATTCCCCCGACAGTGTGTTCGAAGTCCCAGGACAGTCTGTTCAATATTCCCCCTACAGTGTGTTCTAAGTCCCAGGACATTCTGTACAATATTCCCCGAACAGTGTGTTCGAAGTCCCAGGACAATCTGTTCAATATTCCCCCGACTGTTTGGTCTCAGTTCCAGAACAGTCTGCACAATAATCCCCGGACAGTGTGTGCTAAGTGCAAGGACAGTCAGTTCAATATTCCCCCGACAGTGTGGTCTCAGTCCACGGATAGTCTGTTCAATTTCCCCCGACAGTGTGTTCTAAGTCCCAGGACAGTCTGTACAATATTCCCCCGACAGGGTTTTCTAAGTCCCAGGACAGTCTGTTCAATATTCCCCTGACAGTGTGTTTTAATTCTCAGGACAGTCTGTTCAGTATTTCCCCGACAGTGAGTTCTAAGTCCCAGGACAGTCTGTTCAACATTCCCCCGACAGCTTGTTCTAAGTCCCAGGACAGTCTGTTCAATACTCCTCTGACAGTTTGCTCTCAGTCCAAGAACAGTCTTTACAATATTCCCACGACATTGTGTTCTAAGTCCCAGGACAGTCTCTAGAATATTCCCCCGACAGTGTAGTCTCACTCCAAGGACAGTCTTTTCAATATTCCCCCAACAGTGTGTTCTAAGTCCAAGGACAGTCTGTTCAATATTCCCCAGACTGTCTGGTCTCAGTTCCAGAAAAGTCTGTTCAATATTCCCCTGACAGTGGGGTCTCTGTCCCAGAACAATCTGTACAATATTCCCCCGACAGTGTGTTCTCAGAACCAGGACAGTCTGTTCAATATTCCCCCGACAGAGTGCTCTCACTCCCAGGACAGTCTGTTCATCATTCCCCTGACAGTGTGGTGTCAGTCCCAGAAGAGTCTGTACAATATTCCCCCGACAGTGTGGTCTCAGACCCAAAACAGTCTGTTGAATATTCCACAGACAGTCTGTTCTCATCTCCCAGGTCATTCTTTTCAATATTCCCCTGACGATGTGGTCTCAGTCCCAGGACAGTCTGTACAATATTCACCCGACATTGTGGTCTCAGTCCCAGGACAGTCTGTTCAATATTCCCCCGACAGTGTGGTCATTGTCCCAGGACAGTCCGTTCCATATTCCCCCAACAGTGTGGTCTCAGTCCCAGGACAGACTGTTCAATATTCCCCCGACAGTTTGCTCTCAGTCCCAGGACAGACTGTTCAATATTCCCCCGACAGTGTGGTCTCAGTCCCTGGACAGTCTGTTCAATATTCCCCTGACAGAGTGTTCTCAGTGCCAGGACAATCTGTTCAATATTCCCCCGACAGTGTTGGAAGAGTCCCAATACAGTCTGTTCAATATTCCCCCGACAGTGTGGTCTCAGTCCCTGGACAGTCTGTTCAATATTCCCCTGACAGAGTGTTCTCAGTCCCAGGACCATCTGTTCAATATTCCCCCGACTGTGTGGTCTCAGTCCCAGGACAGTCTGTTCAATATTCCCCCGACAGTGTGTTCTAAGTCCCATGACAGTCTTTCAATGTTCCCCCGACAGTGTGTTCTCAGTCCCAGGATAATCAGTTCAATATTCTCCCGACAGTGTGTTCTAAGTCCCAGGACAGTCTGTTCAATACTCCCCCGACAGTGTGTTCGAAGTACCAGGACATTCTGTACAATATTCCCCCGACAGTGTGTTCGAAGTCCCAGGACAGTCTCTTCAATATTCCCCCGACTGTGTGGTCTCAGTTCCAGAACAGTCTGTACAATAATCCCCCGACAGTGTGTGCTAAGTGCAAGGACAGTCAGTTCAATATTCCCCCGACAGTGTGGTCTCAGTCCACGGATAGTCTGTTCAATTTCCCCCGACAGTGTGGTCTCAGTCCCAGGACCGTCTGTTCAATATTCCCCCGACAGTGTGTTCTAAGTCCCGGGACAGTCATTTCAATATTCCCCCGAAAGTGTGATCTCAGTCCCAGGACAGTCTGTTCAATATTCCCCCGACAGCGTGGTCTCAGTCCCAGGACAGTCTGTTCAATATTACCCGGAGATTATGGTCTCCATCCCAGGACAGTGTGTTCAATATTCCCGCTACAGTGTCTTCTAAGTCCCAGGACATTCTGTACAATATTCCCCCGACAGTGTGTTCGAAGTCCCAGGACAATCGGTTCAATAATCCCCCGACAATGTGTTCTAATTCCCAGGACAGTGTGTTCAATATTCCCCCGAGAATGTGGTCTCCGTCCCAGGACAGGCTGTACAATAATCCCCCGACAGTGTGTTCGAAGTCCCAGGACATTCTGTACAATATTCCACCGACAGTGTGTTCGAATTCCCAGGACAGTCTGTTCAATATTCCCCCTACAGTGTGTTCTAAGTCCCGGTACAGTCTGTTGAATATTCCCCCGAAAGTGTGGTCTAAGTCTCGAGACAGTCTGTTCAATAATCTCCCTACAGTGTGGTCTCAGTCCCAGAACAGTCTGTTCAAGACTCCCCCGACAGTGTGGTCTCAGTCCCAGGACAGTGTGTTCAATATTCCCCCGAGAATGTGGTCTCCGTCCCAGGACAGTCTGTACAATAATCCCCCGACAGTGTGTTCTAAGTCCCATGACAGTCTGTTCAATGTTCCCCCGACAGTGTGTTCTCAGTCCAAGGATAATCAGTTCAATATTCTCCCGGCTGTGTGTTCTAAGTCCCAGCACAGTCTGTTCAATATTCCCCCGACAGTGTGTTCGAAGTCCCAGGACATTCTATACAATATTCCCCCGACAGTGTGTTCGAAGTCCCAGGACAGTCTGTTCAATATTCCCCCTACAGTGTGTTCTAAGTCCCAGGACATTCTGTACAATATTCCCCGAACAGTGTGTTCGAAGTCCCAGGACAATCTGTTCAATATTCCCCCGACTGTTTGGTCTCAGTTCCAGAACAGTCTGCACAATAATCCCCGGACAGTGTGTGCTAAGTGCAAGGACAGTCAGTTCAATATTCCCCCGACAGTGTGGTCTCAGTCCACGGATAGTCTGTTCAATTTCCCCCGACAGTGTGGTCTCAGTCCCAGGACCGTCTGTTCAATATTCCCCCGACAGTGTGTTCTAAGTCCCGGGACAGTCTGTTCAATATTCTCCCGACAGTGTGGTCTCCGTGCCAGGACAGTCTTTTCAATATTCCCCCGACAGTGTGGTCTCAGTCCCAGGACAATCTGTTCAACATTCCCCCGACAGTGTGGTGTGAGTCCCAGGACATTCTGTTCAATATTTCCCCAACTATGTGGTTTCAGTCCCAGGACCGTCTGTTCAATATTCTCCCGACAGTGTGTTCTATGAACCGGGATAGTCTTGTCAATATTCCCCCGAAAGTGTGGTCTATGTCCCAGGACAGTCTGTTCAATATTCCCCCGACAGTGTGGTCTCAGTCCCAGGACATTCTCTTCAATATTCCCCGGATAGTGTGATCTCAGTCCCAGGACAGTCTGTTCAATATTCCGCCGACTGTGTGGTTTCAGTCCCAGGACAGTCTTTTTAACATTCCCCTTACAGTGTGGTCTCAGCCCCAGGACAGTCTGTTAAATATTCACCGGAGAGAGTGGTCTCCGTCCCAGGAAATTCTGTACAATATTCCCCCGACAGTGTGTTCTAAGTCCCAAAACAGTCTGTTCAATATTCCCCCGACATTGTGTTCTCACTTCCAGGACAGTGTGTTCAATATTCCCCCGACAGTGTTTTGTAAGCCCCAGGACATTCTGTGCAATATTCCCCCGACAGTGTGTTCGAAGTCCCAGGACAGTGTGTTCAATATTCCCCGGAGAGTGTGGTCTCCGTCCCAGGACAGTCTGTACAATATTCCCCCGACAGTGTGTTCTAAGTCCCAAGACAGTCTGTTCAATATTCCCCCGACTGCTTGTTCTAAGTCCCAGGACAGTCTGTTCAATATTCCCCTGACAGTGTGTTCTCAGTCCCATGACAGTCTGTTCAATATTCCCCTGACAGTGTAGTCTCAGTCCCAGGACAGTCTTTTCAATATTCCCCTGACAGTGTGGTCTCAGTCCCAGGACAGTCTGTACAATATTCCCCCGAGAGTGTGGTCTTAACCCAGGACAGTCTGATAAATATTCTCCCGACAGTGTAGTCTCAGTCCCATGACAGTCTGTTCAATATTGCCCCGACAGCGTGGTCTCATTCCAAGGACAGTCTGTTCAATATTCCCCGGACAGTGTGTTCCAAGTCCCAGGACAGTCTGTTCAATATTCCCCCGACAGTTTGTTATAAGTCCGAGGACAGTCTTTAAAATCTTCCCCCGACAGTGTATTCTCAGTCCCAGGACTGACTGTTCAATATTCCCCCGACAGTCTGGTCTCAGTCCAAGGACAGTCTGTTCAATATTCCCCTGACAGTTTGTTCTAAGTCCCAGGACAGTCTGTAAAATATTCCCCCGACAGTGTAGTCTCACTCCCTGGACAGTCTGTACAATATTCCCCCAATAGTGTATTCCATGTCCAAGGACAGTCTGTACTATTTTCCATCGACAGTGTAGTCACACTCCCCGAAAAATGTGTGCTATATTCCCCCGAAAGAGTGGTCTCAGTATCAGGACAGTCTGTTCAATATTTACCCAACAGTGTGGTTTTAGTCCCAGGACAGTCTGTTTACTATTCCCCCGACAGTTGTGTCTCAGTCCCAGGACAGCCTTTTCAATATACCCCCGACAGTGTGGTCTCAGTCCCAGGACAGTCTCTTCAATATTCCCCGGAGAGTTTGATCTCAGTCACAGGACATTCTGTTCAATATTCCGCCGACAGTGTGGTCTCAGTCCCAGGAAAGTCTGTGCAATATTCCCCCGACATTGTGGTCTCAGACCCAGGACAGTCTGTTCAATATTCCCCCGACAGTGTGGTCTCAGTCCCAGGACAGTCTGTGCAATATTCCCCCGACAGTGTGGTCTCAGACCCAGGACAGTCTGTTCAATATTCCCCCGACAGTGTGGTCTCAGTCCCAGGACAGTCTGTTCAATATTCCCCCGACAGTGTGGTCTCAGTCCCAGGACAGTCTGTTCAATATTCCCCCGACAGTGTGGTCTCAGTCCCAGGACAGTCTGTTCAATATTCCCCCGACAGTGTGGTCTCAGTCCCAGGAAAGTCACTTCAAAATTCCACCGACAGTGTGGTCTCAGTCCCTGGACAGACTGTTCAATATTCACCCGACAGTGTGGTCTCAGTCCCAGGACAGTCTGTGCAATATTCCCCCGACAGTGTGGTCTCAGTCCCAGGACAGTCTGTGCAATATTCCCCCGACAGTGTGGTCTCAGTCCCAGGACCGTCTGTTCTATATTCCCCCGACAGTGTGGTCTCAGTCCCAGGAAAGTCACTTCAAAATTACACCGGCAGTGTGGTCTCAGTCCCAGGACAATCTGTTCAATATTCCCTCGACAGTGTGGTCTGAGTCCCCAGACAGTCTGTTCAATATTCCACTACTGTGTGGTTTCATTCCCAGGACAGTCTGTTTAATATTCACCGCACAGTGTGTACTCAGACCCAGGACAGTCTGTACAATATTCCCCCGACAGTGTGGTCTCAGCCCCAGGACAGTCTGTTCAATATTCCCCCGACAGTGAGGTCTCTGTCTCAGGACAGTCTGTTCAATATTCCTCCGACAGTGTGGTCTCAGTCCCAGGACAGTCTGTTCAATATGCCCCCGACAGTGTGTTCTAAGTCCCAGGACAGTCTGTTCAATATTCCCCCGAGAGTGTAGTCTCATTCCCAGGACAGTTTGTTCAATATTGCCCCAACAGTGTGTTCAAATTCCAAGGACTGTCTGTTCAATATACCCCAGACAGCGTGTTCTAAGTCCTTGGACAGTCTGTTCAATATTCACCCTGACAGTGTTGTCTCTGTCCCAGAACAGACTGTAAAATGTTCCCCCGACACTGTGTTCTAAGTCCCAGGACAGTCTGTTCAATAATCCCCTGACTGTATGTTATCAGTCCCAGGACAGTCTGTTCAATATTCCCCCAACAGTGTGGTCTCTGTCCCAGGACAGTCTGTTCAATATTCCCCCGACAGTGTGGGCTCAGTCCCAGGACAGACTGTTCAATATTCCCCGGAGAGCGTGTTCTACGTCGCAGGACAGTCTGTTCAATATTCCCCCGACAGTGTGGTGTGAGACCCGGGGCAGTCTTTTCAATATTCCCCCGACAGTTTGGTCTCAGTCCCAGGACAGTCTGTTCAATTTTCCCCCGACAGTGTGGTCTCAATCCCAGGACAGTCTGTTCAATATTCCACCGACATTTGTGCTCTCAGTCTCAGGACAGTCTGTTCAATATTCCCCCGACAGTGTGGTCTCAGACCCAAGACAGTCTGTTCAATATTCCCCCGACAGTGTGGTCTCAATCCCAGGACAGTCTGTTGAATATACACACGACAGTGTGTTCTCAATCCCAGGAAAGTCTGTTCAATATTCCACCGACAGTGTGATGACAGTCCCATGACAGTCTGTTCAATATTCCCCCGACAGTGTCGTCTCAAGCGCAGGACAGTCTGTTCATTATTCGCGCAACAGTGTGGTCTCTGTCCCAGGACAGTCTGTACAATATTCCCCCGACAGTGTGGTCTCATTCCCTGGACAGTCTTTTCAATATTCCCCCGACAGTGTGGTCTCAGTCCCAGGAGAGTCTGTTCAATATTCCCCCGACTGTGTGTTCTAAGTCCCAGGACAGTCTGTTCAATATTCCCCCGACAGTGTGTCCTAAGACCCAGTACAGTCTGTTCAATATTACCCTGACAGTGTGGTCTCAGTCCCAGAACAGTCTGAACAATATTCCCCCGACAGTGTGTTCTAAGTCCCAGGACAGTCTGTACAATATTCCCGCGACATAGTGGTTTCAGTGCCAGGACAGTATGTTCAATATTCCCCCAACAGTGTGGTCTCAGTCGCAGGACATTGTGTTCAATATTCCCCGGAGAGTGTAGTCTCCGACCCAGCACAATCTGTACAATATTCCCCCGACAGTGTGTTCTAAGTCCCAGGACAGTCTGCTCAATATTCCCCCGACAGTGTGTTCTCAGTCCCAGGACAGTCTGTTCAATATTCCCCCGACAGATTGTTCCAAGTCCCAGGAGAGTCTGTTCAATATAAACCCGACCGTGTGTTCTTAGTCCCAGGACAGTCTGTACAATATTCCCCCGACAGTTTAGTCTCACTCTCAGGACAGTCTGTTCAATACTCCCCCAACTGTGTGTTCTAAGTCCCAGTACATTCTGTTCAATATTCCCCCGACAGTGTTTTCTAAGTAACAGGACAGTCTGTTCAATCTACCCCCGACAGTGTGTTCTAAGTCCCAGGTGTGTCTGTTCAATATTCCCCCGACAGTGTAGTTTCACTCCCAGGACAGACTGTTCAATATTCCCCCAATAGAGTGTTCTAAGTCCCAGGACAGTCTGTTCAATATTCCCCCGACAGTGTGGTCTCAATCCCAGGACAGTCTGTTCAATATTCCCCCGACAGTGTGATCTCAGTCCCAGGACAGTCTGTTCAATATTCGCCCAATAATTTGTTCTAAGTCCGAGGACTGTGTGTTCAATATTCCCCCGACAGTGTGTTCTAAGTCCCAGAATAGTCTGTTCAATATTCCCCCGACAGTGTTCTCTCACTCCCAGGACAGTATGTTCAATATTACCCCGAAGATGTGATCTCAGTCCCAGGACAGTCTATTCAATAATCCCCCGATAGTGTTGTCTCAGTCCCAGGAAAGTCTGTTCAATATCTCACCGACAGTGTGATCTCAGTCCCAGAAGAGTCTGTTCAATATTCCCCCGACAGTGTGGTCTCAGTTCCCGGACAGTCTTTTCAATATTCCCCTGACAGTGTGGTCTCAGTCCCAGGACAGACCTTTCAATATTTCACCGACAGTGTGGTCTTAGTCGAAGGACAGTCTGTTCAATATTCCCCCGACAGTGTGGTCTCAGTCCCAGGACGCTCTGTTCAATATTCCCCCGACAGTGTTATCTCAGTCCCAGGACAGTCTGTTCAACGGTCCCCTGACAGTGTTGTCTCAGTCCCAGAACAGTCTGTACAATATTCCCCCGACAGAGTGTTCTAAGTCCCAGGATAGTCTGTTCAATATTCCCGCGACAGTGTGGTCTCAGACTCAGGACAGTCTCTTCGATATTCCCCCAATAGTGTGTTCTAAGACCCAGGACAGTGTGTTCAATATTCCACCGATAGTGTGATCTCAGTCCCAGGACAGTCTGTTCAATATTCCCCCAACAGTGTGGTCTCAGTCCCAGCACAGTCTCTTCGATATTCCTCGGAGAGTGTGATCTCAGTCCCAGGACAGTCTTTTCAATATTCCCCCAATAGTGTGTTCTTAGTCCCAGGACTGTGTGTTCAAAATTCCCCCGATAGTGTGTTCTAAGTCCCAGGTCAGTCTGTTCATTATTCCCCCAACAGTGCCTTCTAAGTCCCAGGACAGTGTGTACAATATTCCCCCGACAATGTGGTCTCAGTCCAAGGACAGTCTGTTCAATATTCCCCTGACAGTGTGGTCTCAGTCCCAGGACAGTGTTTTCAATATTCCCCGGAGAGTGTGGTCTCCGTCCCAGGACAGTCTGTTCAATTTTCCCCCGACAGTGTGGTCTCAGTCCCAGGACAGTGTGTTCAATGTTCCCTTGACAGTGTGGTCTCCGTCCCAGGACAGTCTGTACAATATTCCCCCGACAGTGTGTTCGAAGTCCCAGGACAGTCTGTTCAATATTCCCCCGACAGCGTGTTCTAATTCCCAGGAGAGTCTGTTCAATATTCCCCCGACATTGTGTTCTAAGTCGCAGGACAGTCTGTTCAATATTCCCCTGACAGTGATGTCTCACTCCCAGAACAGTCTCTACCAAATTCCCCCGACAGTGTGTTCTAACTCCAAGGACATTCTGTTCAATATTCCCCCGACAGTGTGGTCTCAATCCCAGGACAGTCTGTTCAATATTCACCCGACAGTGTGGTCTCAAGCCCAGGACAGTCTGTTCAATATTCACCCGACAGTGTGGTCTCAGTCCCTGGACATTCTGTTCAATATTCCACCGACAGTGTGGCTCAGTCCCAGGACAATCTGTGCAATTTTCCCCCGACGGTGTGATCTAAGTCCCAGCACAGTCTGTTTAATATACCGCGGACATTGTGGTCTCAGTCCCAGGGCAGTCTGTACAATATTCCCCCGACAGTGTGGTCTCAGACCCTGGACATTCTGTTTAATATTCCCCCGACAATGTTCTGTCAATCCCAGGACAGTATGTTCAATATTACCCCGAAGATGTGATCTCAGTACCAGGACAGTCTATTCAATATTCCCCTGACAGTGTGGTCTCACTCCCAGGACAGTCTGTTCAATATTCCCCAACAGTGTGTTCTATGTCTCAGGACAGTCTGTACAATATTCCCCCGACAGTGTAGTCTCATTCCCAGGACAGTATGTTCAATATTCCCCCAAATGTGTGGTCTCAGTCTAGGGACATTGTGTTCAATATTCCCCGGAGAGTGTAGTCTCCGTCCCAGGACACTCTGTACAATATTCCCCCGACAGTGTGTTCTTAGTCCCAGGACAGTCTGTTCAATATTCCCCCAACAGTGTGATCTGAGTCCCAGGACAGTCTGTTTAATATTCCCCGGACAGTGTGGTCTCAGTCCCAGGATAGTCTGTACAATATTCCCCCGACAGTGTGGTCTCACTACCAGGACAGTCTGTTCAATTATCCCCCGAGAGTGTGTTTTAAGTCCCAGGACAGTCTGTACAATATTCCCCCGACAGTGTATTCTAAGTCCCAGGACAGTCTGTACAATATTCCCCCGACAGTGTGTTTTAAGTCCCATGACAATCTGTTCAATATTCCCCCGACAGTGTATTCTAAGTCCCAGGACAGTCTGTACAATATTCCCCCGACAGTGTGTTTTAAGTCCCATGACAATCTGTTCAATATTCCCCCGACAGTGTATTCTAAGTCCCAGGACAGTCAGTACAATATTCACCCAACAGTGTTTTCAAAGTCCCAGGACAGTCTGTTCGATATTCCCCCGACAGATTGTTTCATGTCCCAGGACAGTCTGTACAATATTCCCCTGACAGTGTAGTCTCATCCCCAGGACAGTTTGTTCAATATTCCACCAACAATGTGTTCTAAGGCCCAGGACAGTCTGTTCAATATTCCCCCGACAGCGTGTTCTAAGTGCCAGGAGATTCTGCTCAATATTCCCCCGACAGTGTGTTCTAAGTCCCAGGACAGTCTGTTCAATATTCACCTGACAGTGTGTTCTAAGTCCCAGGACAGTCTGTTCAATATTCCCCCGACAGTGTGTTCTAAGTCCCTGGACAGTCTGTTCAATATTCCCCCGACAGTGTGTTCTAAGTCCCAGGACAGTCTGTTCAATATTCCCCTGACAATGTGGTCTCAGTCCCAGAACAGTCTGTACAATATTGCACCGACAGTGTGATCTAAGTCCCAGGACATTCTGTTAATATTTCCCCGACAGAGTGTTCTAAGTCCCAGGACATTCTGTTCAATATTCCCCCATTAGTGTGTTCTAAGTCTTAGGACATTCTGTTCAATATTCCCCCGAGAGTGTGTTCGTAGTCCCAGGACAGTCTGTTCAATATTCTCCCCACAGTGTGGTCTCAATTCCACGACAGTCTGTACAATTTTCCATCGTCAGTGTTGTCTCAGTCCCAGGACAGTCTATTCAATATTCCCCCGAAAGTGTGCTCTCAGTCCCAGTACATTCTGTTCAACATTCCCTGACAGTATGGTCTCAGTCCCAGGACAGTCTGTTCAATATTCCCCCTACAGTGCGTTCTATGTCCCAGGACTGTCTGTACAATATTCCCTCGACAGTGTGGCCTCAGTCCCAGGACAGTCTGTTCAATATTCCCCCGACAGCGTGTTCAAAGTGCCAGGAGAGTCTGTTCAATATTCCCCCGACTGTGTCTTTAAGTCCCAGGACATTGTGTTCAATATTCCCCAGACAGTGTGTACTAAGACCCAGTACAGTCTGTTCAATATTCCCCTGACAGTGTGGTCTCAGTCCCAGAACAGTCTGTGCAATATTCCCCCGACAGTGTGTTCTATGTCCCAGGACAGTCTGTACAATATTGCCGCGACATAGTGGTCTCAGTGCCAGGACAGTATGTTCAATATTCCCCCAAAAGTGTGGTCTCAGTCTAGGGACATTGTGTTCAATATTCCCCGGAGAGTGTAGTCTCAGTCCCAGGACAGTCTGTATAATATTCCCCCGACAGAGTGATCTCAATCCCAGGACAGTCTGTTCAATATTCCCCAAACAGTGTGATCTGAGTCCCAGGACAGTCTGTTTAATATTCCCCGGACAGTCTGTTCTCAGTCCCAGGACAGTCTGTACAACATTCCCCCGACAGTGTGGTCTCAGTCCCTGTCAGTCTGTTCAATATTCCCCCGAAAGTGTGGTCTCAGTCCCAGGACAGTCTGTGCAATATTCCCTCGACATTGTGGTCTCAGTCCCAGGACAGTCTGTTCAATAATCCCCCGACAGTGTGTTCTCAGTCCCAGGACAGTCTGTACAATATTCCCCTGACAGTGTAGTCTCACCCCCAGGACAGTTTGTTCAATATTCCCCCAACAATGTGTTCTAAGTCCCAGGACAGTCTGTTCAATATTCCCCCGACAGTGTGTTCTAAGTCCCAGTACAGTCTGTTCAATATTCCCCCGACGATCTGATCTCTGTCCCTGGACATTCCATTCAATATTCCCCTGATAGTGTGATCTCAGTCCCAGGACAGTCTGTTCAATATTCCCCCAACAGTGTAGTCTCACTCCCAGGACAGACTGTTCAATTTTCCGCCGACAGTTTGTTCTCAGTCCCAGGGGAGTGTGTCCAATATTCCCCCAACAGTGTGGTTTCAGTCCCAGGACAGTCTGTTTAATACTCCCCCGACATTGTGTTCTAAATCCCAGGACAGTCTGTTCAATATTCCCCCGACAGTTTGTTCTATGTCCCAGGACAGTCTGTTCAATATTCCCCCGACAACGTGTTCAAAGTCCCAGGAGAGTCTGTTCAATATTCCCCCGGCAGTGTGGTTTCAGTCCCAGGACAGCCTGTACAATATTCCCCCGACAGTGTGATCTCAGTCCCAGGACAATCTGTTCAATATTCCCCCGACAGTGTTGTCTGTGTCCCAGGACAGTCTGTTCAATATTCCCCCGACAGTGTGATCTCAGTCCCAGGACAATCTGTTCAATATTCCCCCAACAGTGTGGTTTCAGTCCCAGGACAGTCTGTTCAATATTAATCCGACAGTGTGATCTCAGTCCCAGGACAATCTGTTCAATATTCCCCCGACAGTGTGGTCTGTGTCCCAGGACAGTCTGTTCAATATTCCCCCAACAGTGTGGTTTCAGTCCCAGGACAGTCTCTTCTATATTCCTCGGAGAGTGTGATCTCAGTCCCAGGACAGTCTGTTCAATATTCCCCCAATAGTGTGTTCTTAGTCCCAGCACTGTGTGTTCAATATTCCCCCGACAGTGTGTTCTAAGTCCCAGGACATTCTGTCAATATTCCCCCATTAGTGTGTTCTAAGTCTCAGGACAATCTGTTCAATTTTCCACCGACAGTGTTGTCTCAGTCCCAGGACAGTCTATTCAATATTCCCCCGATAGTGTGGTCTCAGTCCCAGTACATTCTGTTCAACATTCCCTGACAGTATGGCCTCAGTCCCAGGACAGTCTGTACAATATTCCTCCGACAGTGTGGTCTCACTCCCAGGACAGTCTGTACAATATTCCCCCGACAGTGTGGTCTCACTCCCAGGACAGACTGTTCAATATTCCCCCGACAGTGTGGTCTCACTCCCAGGACAGACTGTTCAATATTCCCCCGACAGTGTGGTCTCAGTCCCAGGACAGTCTGTACAACATTCCCCCGACAGTGTGGTCTCAGTCCCTGTCAGTCTTTTCAATATTCCCCCGAAAGTGTGGTCTCAGTCCCAGGACAGTCTGTTCAATATTCCCTCGACATTGTGGTCTCAGTCCCAGGACAGTCTGTTCAATAATCCCCCGACAGTGTGGTCTCAGTCCCAGGATACTCTGGTCAATATTTCCCCGACAGTATGTTCTCATGTTCTCAGGGCGTGTGTTATTATTGTGGAGTGCATGGCAGAGATGTTATTCCGGGGGTTGTTTTTAGTAACTATAGGAGTAGCCTCGTCCAGTGGTCCATCAGGGGTCACGGGATGTTCTTGGACCCTCTGTCCAATGAGCCCTGAGCAGCGGGTGTATCTGAGCGTTAGGTCAGTTCTCCTTGCCTAGAGTCCTGATTCAACTTGCGGCACCCGGTAAATCTCTCTGCCATAATGTTTATCAGTTTCTTGTTGAAACCTGTCCGCTCCGTCAATTCCTTCCAGTTGGCGGAGAGGCTAACGTAGCCCTGACTCCGCACCTCTCCTTGTTAACAGGAGCACATCCAACCTTAAGAAATAGGAACAGCTGTTGGGTAGGTACTTCACGTGTTCCTCACGTGTCAGTACAGACTCGATGGGCCGAAGGGACTCTCCTGCACTGTGCGATTCTGTAATATTCATGAGTCATGCCCATCTTCAGCAGAATGCAATTTTTGTTCATTCTTTCACAGGATGTGGGCTTCGCTGGCTGGGCCCAGCATTTATTGCCCATTCCTTGATGCCCCTTGAGAAGGTGGTGGTGATCTGCCTTCTGGATCTGCTGCAGTCCTTGTAGTGTAGGTACCACCACAGTGCCGTTAGGTTTCTTACCTTCTGGGAGACTGGAGCCAGTATGTGGAGCGCCCTGGACTTTATTTCATAGCGAACGTAATCACTGTGGAGGGAACGCAGAAAGCCATCCTTCTGAGGGTAGGTGGCATTGAGATGGACAATCTCACCCGAAGCCAGCGGCCCTGAGCGTGGCCCATTCTGAGCCCTTCAATGAATTAGTGAACCTCGTGAAAGAGCAATCTCAGCCGAAGCCATCCGCAGCTTTTTAAATTAAATCCCAGGGTCAGGGCCCCAGGAGAGTCCATTGAGGCCTACGTGGTGAAATTGAAGCAGTTTTCAGAACATTGTGACTTTAGGGGCAAATTAAACGGGATGCTGCAGGGGCTGATCACAGAACCGCACAGTGTAGAAGAGGCCCTTCGGCCCATCAAGTCTGCACCGACACGTGAGAAACTCCTGACCTACCTACCTAATCCCATTTACCAGCACTTGGCCCATAGCCTTGAATGTTATGAGGTGCCAAGTGCTCATCCAGGTACTTTTTAAAGGATGTGAGGCAACCCGCCTCTACCACCCTCCCAGGCAGCGCATTCCCGACCATCACCACCTTCTGGGTAAAAAAGATTTTCCTCACATCCCCCCCCTAAACCTCCTGCCCCTCACCTTGAACTTGTGTCCCCTCGTGACTGACCCTTCAACTAAGGGGAACAGCTGCTCCCTATCCACCCTGTCCATGCCCCTCATAATTTTGTACACCTCGATCAGGTCACCCCTCAGTCTTCCAACGGAAACAACCCAAGTCTGTCCAACCTCTCTTCATAACTTAAATGTTTCATCCCAGGCAACATCCTGGTGAATCTCCTCTGCACCCCCTCCAGTGCAATCACATCCTTCCTATAATGTGGCGACCAGAACTGCACACAGTACTCCAGCTGTGGCCTCACCAAGGTTCTATACAACTCCAACATGACCTCCCTACTTTTGTAATCTATGCCTCGAATGATAAAGGCAAGTGCCCCATGTGCCTTTTTCACCAACCCACTAACATGCCCCTCCTTGCGGAGTTCAGGGTGATGCCATTCAGCGCTGTTTACCGGAGGTCGACATCGATTGGAAGAGCGCCCTGGAAATACCCCTCGCCGTGGAGATCGCTGCGAGAGACTCGCAGGCTTTGCAGCACGTACAAGATGGTGCCGCTCTTCATGTGGACCTACCACCGGGACAGGCACGAATACCAGAGACACAGCAGCAAAGCGAGAGCCGACGTCCGCTGTTAGAAACACGGAAAGGCCCTCGTAGAAACAGGTCAGCAGCGACCCCAAGGTTAATCTGTTGTAGATCCGTAGGTGACCACAAGGAGGCTGAATGCCATTACTGCCATGAGAAAGGTCACGTGGTGAGGCAATGTCCAAACAGCCCATAAAGCAGCAAACCGACACGATTGACCTGAAAAACACAGCAGAACCTGAAGCTGCCGATAGCGACACCGCCTACTCCCTGTGTAACGTCACCGCTGTAAAAACAGATCCTATCGCTGTCACAATCCGAGTTATAACTCTGGAGAGAGTGCAGAGGTGGGCTACAAGGATGTTGCCAGGGTTAGAAAAGTGTAGCTACGAGGGAAGATTGGATAGGTTGGGGTTATTTTCCTTAGAACAAAGAAGGCTGAGAGGTGACTTGATTGAGGTGTACAAAATGATGAGGTGAATAGATAGAGCGGACAGGATAAAATTGTTTCCCTTGGTGGTGAATTCTAGAACCAGGGGACTTAGATTCAAGATAAGTGGCAGAAGGTGTAGGGGGGACATGAGGAAGAACTTTTTTACGCAGAGGGTAGTGGGTGTCTGGAATTCGCTGCCCAAGTTGGTGGTAGAGGCAGAAACTCTAAACTCTTTTAAAAAGTAACTGGATCTGCACCTTAAGTGCTGTAAGCTGCAGGGCTATGGGCCGGGTGCGGGAAGGTGGGCTTAGAAAGGGCACCTGGGTGTCCTCGGGCTGGCAGGGACAAGATGGGCCGAATGGCCCCCTTCTGTGCTGTAACCTTTCTACGGTTCTAAGGAAGCCGCTGACATTGGAGGTGTCACACATGGTGGGAGAGGGCGCACGTTTCAATACTGAAATGCAGGTGCCCAGTCACTGAATCTGGATTGGACAGCCACTCCATTGGAGGCATATGCTGGAGGATCTATACAGGTAAAGGGCACAGCCGCAGTACCAGGACCAACAGCATCTGTGGAGAGAAAGACAGAGTTAACGTTTCGAGCCCTGTGATTGTATTGAAGCGCCTTATGTTATACGTGGGAAAGTCGAATACGATTGCACTTTTTGTGATGGCCATTCTGAAATGTTTTGCCATGTTCTTTCAGATATTTTACGAATAAAGTATATTTTTCCAAAAAAAAACACTTTGGGTGTGGTCCCCAGCACATCACCCCGAGCATCTGTACGCGCCAACCGACTAAATATCCTGGCACGGGTTTCCAAATTCACAAGCTGGATCAAATCACAAGTTAGATCCAGCAAGCTATCTATCTCCCTCCTTTATTCGTACTTATGTCACTTTAGTCTGCTGCATTCGCAGCTCACTCACTAAGGTTTGGGGCAGAATAGTGCGCTCCCAAATCAGGAGCATTTCCAGGCATTCCCACGCCTGGAATACTCAGCGCGATGAAGATGGGCAGCAGTCCTGGTATGACCATGCCAGCTTTGCAGGCCAGCAGGTTAACAGGCCACAGCCCGCCACTGTTATTGAAATGTCAAATTTACGGTCATGAAGAAGCCAGTTGACTGCCATAATGTGGTGTGAACGCTACAATACGCCTTTCGAGTCAGATTCACGCCCTGTGTGGCTCCCAGTTTTAAGTGGAAGCTGGTAGGGTGGGTTTAAACGCTACAACTGAGTCCTGACTCTCAGCTCAGCAGTTAGTAGATCTGTTGCTGCTGCCAGTGCTAATGTGAATGAACAGAGTATCCATTTTAAAATCGTATGAGTTAGAGGCCTTTTCTCAGCTGCTGAGTGCTCTGCTGAGCGCTATACTTGACCCTGAACATCTCTCAGGACTATCAAGTACCTGAGAGAGGTGGGCATTGTGGACTTGCTTCTCCTGAAAAGATGTGTAAGCGTGCACTCATTAACAGTTTCAGATTATTTTACGGCATGCTGCCTGCCCATTATCAGCTCAGTGTGCGCCAGCCTTAGATGCTGTGCCCATCCGTTGTATGCTCACCCTGCCCACCACCCGCCCTACAACTGGAGCAAAGCTTCAAATGCACCATGACGTGGTTGAAGACAGCTGTGTCCTTGCTGAATCCTGCTGCCTTTGAGCTCCAGCCAAACTGACTTTCCTCCTGCGATCGTGAGCATGCCCTGTGCCACACTGGCGCAAGGTTGCACATACTGAGGCCTTACTCACCCTCGTTAGGCCTTGAGCCTTAACCTGGCGTTGGGACCAGGTCAGCCTAAGCAGCCCAACACTGCTGACTTCCTTGGCCACCTTCTCCCAGACCACGTGTGTCTGGCTTGGCTTCCTCCTCTTACCAGGGGTCGGCATCAGCTGCTCATGTCAGTTGGAGGCTATACATATGAGGGGCTCAGAGGGGAGTCCTCTCTGAATGCAGGGGCCCGGTTTGGCCCTCCTTCTCCCCCGCCTCTCCCATCGCTCCGATGGCGGCAGACGTCTCTGGGAGGGAGGTGAGGGGGGGAGGGGGCCTGCAACAACTGGACAGCTGCCCCACAGCCTGGAAGCGCCCTGCACCCTGTCCAGGTTAGAAGAGGAAGGCAAAGCTCAGAGGCAGCGGAGCTCAAAAACGAACTGAGCTCGCCCGAGGAGACCGCAAACTGCTCGACAGGCAAAGGCGCCCTGGCGGAGCTCCAAGCCCTCCCTGCGATTGCCGCGACCCCTGACCCTGTCCCGTGCCCAGGGCGACCTTTGAACTACCGTCCGTGACCTCATCCGGGGGCGTGGCCAATTGAAGACCTTGGAGGGCGCCAATCCCCCGGCACTGATTAGTTGGGGGGTGGGGGGAGGGTGGTGAAGGCCTCAAGCCTGCCGAGGCCCAACTGGCATTTCACCGGGCACCTTTCGAGGGCGGGCCCAGGGGTCAAAAGGTCGCTGACCTCCAGGCACACAGCCCACCCTCAGTGCCGCACTCCCCCCCCCAGAGGGCCAATTTACCTGGTGCCATTTCCCTCCCGCACCCCCTGTCTCCACGTCATCGCCCCACACGCTGTCCCTTATCAAATCCTAATCCGATCCCCCGCCCAGTGCCTCGATTGGACCTCCCCCCCACCGCGCTCGCAGGCAGCACATTCCGGACCCCAACCGCTCGCTGTCCGATGACGTTTTCCCTCGTGTCCCCAATTGCTCCTTTCCCCAGTGACCTTAAACCTGTGTCCCCCTCTGCTTCTCGATCCTTCCGCCAACGGGAACACATTTCTCCCCGTCCACTCTGTCCAGACCCCTTACGATTTTGGATCCCCCTATCGAATCTCCGCCCAGCTTCCTCTCCTCCAAGGGGAACAGCCCCAGCACCCACCCCCGATCTTTGGAGCTGACCCCCGGAAACTAATTCTCTTGAATCGTTTTCTGAAGCCTTCGCACCTTTCTGAAAGTGTGGAGCCCACGTCCGGAGACAAGGCTCCAGTTGAGGCGGAACCATTGTCCCAATGCAAGTTTAACATAACCTCCTTGCTCTTGTACTCTATGCCCCTATTAATAAAGCCTAAGATACTGTCGGCTTCATTAACTGCTCTGCCAACCTGTCCTGCTGCCTTCAATGATTTACATGCATACACGCCCAGGTCCCTCCACTCCTGCGCCCCCTTCAGTAGTGTACCCATGATTTTATACTGCCCCATTGTACCAAAGTGAACCGTCCGCTGCATTCAAATTCATCTGACGCTTGTCTGCCGATTCCACCATCCTGTCTATGCCCCTTTTGAACTTCTACACTGTCTCTCCTCACACTCGCAGACATGTGGCTTGGGAGGGAACTTGCAGGTGTTCCTAAGTGCCTGCTGCCCTTGTCCTTCTAGGTGGCAGGGATCACGGGTTTGGGAGGAGCTGTCGCAGGAGCCTCGGTGTGTTCCTGCAGTGCGTCTTCTAGGCGGTACACGCTGCTGCCACTTTGCGTCGGTGGTTGGAGGGAGTGAGTGTCGAGGTGATGATAGGGCACCCGATTTCAGCGGACCGCTTTGCCCTGGAAGGTGAGGAGCTTCTCGAGGGAAGGTGGGCCTGCCCTTGCCACCGACCAGCCCTAGCTGGGCTGTTGTCCAGGTGCTTCTGCACTTGGGCACAGGCTGCTCAGTTGCTGAGGACATGTGGACGTAGCTGAGCATTGAGCATTCACCAGCCAACGTTCCTACTTTGGAGAAGGCGGGAGAATGGGGTGGAGAAACTTATCAGCCATGAGTGAATGGCGGAGCAGACTCGATGGGCCGAATGGCCTAATTTCTGCTCCTATGTCTTATTGTCTTATGGTCTTATACTTCGGGCCTTAGGCCATTTGCTAACACAAGGCGGTCCTGGCAACGCAAATAAGCAGGAACCTGGGCTGATTTGCCCATCCCCACTCTAAACCCAAGGGTCGCTTCCCCCACCCCACCCCCACTAGGGCCGTCTGTCACCTATTCCTGCTGTTCTTTCCAGAGTGTTTACCCTTGTCCGGCGATTATCACATTCTGCTTTATATCCTTAATGTCACCATCAGCACCTCCTTTAGTCAGTATTATTGACACCTCTTTGCCCTTTTGCCCATGATATCTCTGCCAATCTCTCCTTTGCCTCCACCAGTCGCTGGCCTTCTATCCAGCTTCACCTACTCCACCCCCCCCCACCCCACATTAAACAGTGTAAATTTCATCACATTTTTACTTCTCTTTAGCTCTGAAGAAGAGTCATACGGACTCGAAACGTTACCTCTGTCTTTCTCTCCGCAGATGCTGTTAGGCCTGCTGAGTTTTTCCAGCATTTTCTGTTTTTCTTTCACTGGACAGCGATCGGGAGCAGGAATCCTGGCTGATTTCCTCTCTCAATGATGCAGGGATTCACTGGGCAGTGATCAGGAGCTGGAATCCTGGCTGATTTCCTCTCTCTATAATGCAGGGATTCACTGGACAGTGATCAGGAGCAGTAATCCTGGCTGATTCCCTCTCTCTATAATGCAGGGATTCACTGGACAGTGATCAGGAGCAGGAATCCTGGCTGATTACCTCTCCCTATAATGCAGGGATTCACTGGACAGTGATCAGGAGCAGGAATCCTGGCTGATTTCCTCTCTCTATAATGCAGGGATTCACTGGGCAGTGATCAGGAGCAGGAATCCTGGCTGATTTCCTCTCTCTATAATGCAGGGATTCACTGAACAGTGATCAGGAGCAGGAATCCTGGCTGATTTCCTCTCTCTATAATGCAGGGATTCACTGTGCAGTGATCAGGAGCAGGAATCCTGGCTGATTTCCTCTCTCTCTATAATGCAGGGATTCACTGGACAGTGATCAGGAGCAGGAATCCTGGCTGATTTCCTCTTTCTCTATAATGCAGGGATTCACTGGACAGTGATCAGGAGCTGGAATCGTGGCTGATTTCCTCTCTCTATAATGCAGGGATTCACTGGACAGCGACCAGGAGCAGGAATCCTGGCTGATTTCCTTTCTCTATAATGCAGGAATTCACTGGGCAGTGATCAGGAGCAGGAATATTGGCTGAATTCCTCTCTCTATAATGCAGGGATTCACTGGGCAGTGATCAGGAGCAGGAATACTGGCTGATTTCCTCTCTCTATAATGCAGGGATTCACTGGACAGAGATCAGGAGCAGGAATCCTGGCTGATTTCCTCTCTCTATAATGCAGGGATTCACTGGACAGCGATCAGGAGCAGGAATCCTGGCTGATTTCCTCTCTCTATAATGCAGGGATTCACTGGACAGTGATCAGGAGCAGGAATCCTGGCTGATTTCCTCTCTCTATAATGCAGGGATTCACTGGACAGTGATCAGGAGCAGGAATCCTGGCTGATTTCCTCTCTCTATAATGCAGGGATTCACTGGACAGCGATCAGGAGCAGGAATCCTGGCTGATTTCCTCTCTCTATAATGCAGGGATTCACTGGACAGTGATCAGGAGCAGGAATCCTGGCTGATTTCTCCCCCTCTCTCCACGCCAGTGTCTCTGGACAGTGGTGAGAAGCCAGAGACGCGGCTGATCTGTGAAAGTGGTAGTGATCAGGAGCAGGATCTGGCTGATTTGCTCTCCGCCTAACAGAGTGGTCATTGATCAGTGATCAGGAGCAGGCACAATGTCCGATTTCTGTTCTATCCACAGGCATGGCTGGTCATGGATCAGGGGCAGGACTTAGAATAATTCCAGATCTTTCAAACCCAAGAAATGTCACTGGGCAGTGATCAGGACTAGGAACCCTGGCTGATTTCCCGCACTCTGTGTGGCTAAGGGGTCACAGACAGCAAACAGGAGCAGGAATACTACCTGGGTTTCCCCTCTCTCTCTAACCCAGAGGGAACTGCACAGTGAGCAGGAGAACTTGGCTGATTTCCTCTTTGTCTCCCAGCCAGGAATCTCTGGGCGGTGATCAGGAGCAGAATCCGGACTGACTCCCCCTCTCACAAACACAGGGGTGACTGGGTTGTGATTAGGAGGTGAATACCATTCTAATTTACCCTTCCCTGTTTGGGGAGGTGATGGTGCAGTGGTATTGTTGCTGGTCTAGTAATCCAGAGGCACAGGGTAATTCTCTGGGGGCCCAGGTTCAAATCCTGTCATAGCTAATGGTGGTGTTTGAATTCAATAAAAATCTGGAATGAAAAGTCTGATAATGACCATGAAACCATTGTTGATTGTTGTAAAAGCCCATCTGGGTCACTAAATGTCTTTTAGGGAAGTAAATCTGCTGTCCGTACCTGGTCTGGCCTACATTAAACTCCAGACCCACAGCAAAATGTGGTTGGCTCTTAAATACCCTCTGAACAAGGGCAATTAGGGATGGGCAATAAATACTGAGCTAGCCAGTGACACCCTCATCCCATGAATGAATTTTTAAAAAATCTTTGGAATCGTTGGAAAGTGGGCAGGATCGGAGGCAAATCCTGACTCCCAACCTCGGGGCCACCGGGATGTAAAATGGAGAGAAGGTGCATTTCTTAATCGGACGTTCTCCACACCAGGGATGAGTGGACCGGTCAGGAACAGGGACACCGGCTGATTTCAGCTTCTTTCAATTCCATGGGTCAGGGGACAGGGATCGAGGAGCAGAAAATGCTGGGAGAACTCAGCAGGTCTGGCATCATCCGTGGAGAGAGGAACAAGTTTAGCAGAGCCTCTCGGGTGTGGCCCGCTGAGCTGCCTGCGTTCACTGTGAAAGCTGATCTGTCCGAGCCTACTTTGCCTTTGGAACGATGCCGAACAGCTGGCTCTGGTTCCTACGCATCATCACCCACCTCGCCACTTAAAACTCCAGGAACTGTGCTTTTCGAACATATTTGGAAAGCAGGCTCCTGTTGGGCTGATGCTTTTGTGTCCTGTTGCTTTTTGGTGTTCGATTAGAGATGAAATACCTGCAATTCCTGGGATGCTTTTTTTTTTTGTTTGGAAAGGTTGGGATGACCCCCTGTCCAGCTGTGGTTTGGAAAGGAACAGCAATCGGACATTGTGCCTGTCCCTGATCACCACTCCATGCCCACTCTGTCAGGCCGAGAGCAAATCGGCCAGAGTTCCTCAGGTAAAAGCAAAATACAGCGGACGCTGGGAATGGGAAACAAAAACAGAGAATGCTGGAAAGACTCAGCAGGTCTGACAGCGTCTGTGTAGAGAGAAGTTTACGTTTCGAGTGTGTATGACCCTTCTTCAGGGCAGGAGTAGGGACACTGGCTATTTTCTCTCTCCCTCCCTCTCTCTCTCTCGCTCTCACACTCACTTGGTGAGAGGTTGCTGGGCAGTGATCAGGAGCAGGACCCCTGCCATCTTTCTGTCCACACTAGTGCCTCTGGACAGTGATGAGAAGCCAGAGTTTAGGCTCATTTGGTCAAAGCCACTGTTCCGATGAGGATCAGGGACAGGAACTCTGGCTGAAAAACAGGGAATGCTGGAAAAACTCAGTGGGTCTGACAGCGTGCGTGGAGAGGGAAGCAGAGTTAATGTTTCGAGTCCACTCAGAGCTCTGAAGAAGGGTCATACACACTCAAAACGTTAACTCTGTTTCTCTCTACACAGACGCTGTCAGACCTGCTGAGTCTTTCCAGCATTTCCTGTTTTTGTTTCCCATTCCCATCGTCCGCTGTATTTTGCTTTTATCTGAGGAACTCTGGCTGATTTGCCCTCGGCCTGACAGAGTGGGCATGGAGTGGTGATCAGGAGCAGGTAGAATATCCGATTGCTGTTCCTTTCCAAACCACAGCTGGACAGGGGTCAGGGGCTGTATCGGACCAATTTCAAATCTCTGAAATGCAGGGGCCACACGCACAGTGATCAGGGGCCGGATCCCTGGCTGGGTCCTCCTCTGACTCTAACCCAGAGGTTCAATGCAATGTGATTAGGAGAAGGGGCATTGTCTGATTTCCTCTCTCTCCAAACCAGAGATCATTGCCATTGAACTAGACAAGGAACCCTGGCTGATTCCCTCTGTCTCTCTAACCCAGGGGTCACTGGACAGTGACCGGGAGCAGGAACCTGGGCTGATTTCCACTTTCTTTCTAACCCAGGGGTCACTGGACAGTGATCGGAAGCAAGAACCTGGCTGATTTCCCCTCTCCCTCTAACCCAGGGATCACTGGACAGTGATCAGGAGCAGGAACCCTGTGTGATTTCCCCTTTCTCTCTAACCTAGGGGTCACAGCACAGTGATCGGGAGCAGGAACCCTGGCTGATTTGCCCTCTCTCTCTAACCCAGGGATCACTGGACAGTAGTCAGGAGCAGGAACCCTGGCTGATTTTCCCTTTCTCTCTATCTCAGTGGGTAACGGGCAGTGATCGGGAGCAGGAACACTGGCTGATATCCTCTACTTCTCTCTCTAACCCAAGGGCCTCTGTTCGGTTTCAAGAGTAGCAAACCTGCCTTATTGCAGCCCCCACCCCACTCTCTAACACAGGCATCACTGCACAGTGAACACCAACAGGAGTCATGGCTGAACAGGAAACACTGACTGATTCCCCCTCTCTCTCTTAACCCAGGTGTCACTGGACAGTGAACAGGAGAGCAGGAGCACGATTGATATCCCATCTTTCCCGCTACTGTAGGGACTCACCATGGCTCCTTCGACAGCACCTTCCAAACCCACAACCACTACTATCTAGAAGGACAAGGGCAGTAGAGACAAGGGAACACAACCACCTGGAAATTCCCCTCCAAGCCACTCACCATCCTGACTTGGAAATATATTGCTGTTCCTTCACTGTCGCTGGGTCAAAGTCCAGGAACTCGCTCCCTAACAGTACGATGGGTGCACCTACACCACAGGAGAGATTGCAGAGCTCTGATATTCAGAGGGATCTGGGTGTCCTAGCGCATGAATCACAAAAGGCTAGTATGCAGGCACAGCAAGAAATTAGGAAAGCCCATAGAATGTTATCAGTGATTGTGAGGGGGATTGAATACAAAAGTAGGGAGATTATGCTTCCGTTGTACAGGGCATTGGTGAGGCCACATCTGGAGTATTATGTACAGCGCTGGTTTCCTTATTTAAGGAAAGATGTAAATGTATTAGAAGCAGTTCAGAGAAGGTTTGCAAGACTAATACTAGGAATGGATGGGTTGTCTTATGAGGAAAGGTTGGAAAGATTAAGCTTCTATCTACTAGAATTTAGAAGAGTAAGAGGCAGATTAATTGAAACTTTTCAGATGCTGAAGGGTCTTGACAGTGTGGTTGTGGAGAGGATGTTTCCTCTTTTGGGAGAAACCAACAGAGGGTGCTAACGAGAAAGGACTGAAGCATTCTGGGAGAAGTCACCACAGACACCACGACTCGGAAGGGGATCGAGGAGAAGGACTCTTGCACTCAGCAGGAGGAAGAGCATCCAACAGAGAGCGCTAGTGAGAAGTGACTAAAGCCCTCCTTGTGGATTGTGCCTTTGCAAAGAAGGTCTGGAGAGAGATGCAGTGGTTTCTGTCGAGGTTCATCCCGAGCAGTTCTGTGACACAGGACTCTGTGCTCTACTGGCTGTTCCCAGGGACACACACCGAGACAAACATCAACCAGAGCTGGAGGATCAGAAACCCGTTGAAAGACGCTCTTTGGTCTGCTCGAAACTTGCTGGTCTTCCAGTGCAAAGAGTTGTCCCCGACCGAGTGTTGCAGACTGGCACATTCCAAGGTCCAGGACTACGTGATGAGGGACACACTAAAGCTTGGAGCAGCCACCACAAAGTTGCAATGGGGAAAGGTTGCTGTCTAAGAACTTTCTGCCATAGTGCTCCGAGGGGCTGGGAACTGTTGAGAGCCACTTGGGCTATACAGCTCAAAATGAATGTATGCATTGAATATTAATTGTATTATAATTGTATTGAAGTACCTCAGAGTGCATCATGATGTATGTTGATAATTCCAATATCATTGTCTGATTGTCTGTAATGACCATCTTGAAATGGCTGTAATATTCATTGATTGTATTGATGCACCTCATGTTCCATGTGTAAAAGTTGAATCTGATTGTACTTTTGTGATGGAGATTTTGAAATATTTTGTAATGTTCTTCCAGATGTTTTATGAATAAAGTATATTTTTCAATAAAAAAATTGGGAGAAGTCACCGCAGACACAGTGACTCAGAGGGGGATGGGGGGGACCCACTGTCAAAGAACGGAGTAGCCCCAAACATTACATTGCTGTAGTGTTTCTATCCCTCCCTCCTCCACAAACCATAAAAAAGAGGGGGAGGCAATACCTTCAGGAGTTCACCAGATCTGCGAGGGACACTCTTCTGAAAGTGGATTTTTTTAAAAAGCAACTGATGGGTGAGTAAATCCTGATGAGATTTTTTTTCTATTAAAGTTATTCATTGCTTAATACTGATGTAGGAGCTAAAGGAAAAAGTATAGAGTAGCACTGTACAAATATAATTAGTCAAGAAACAAGGTTCCGAGCAAGCGCATTTCTTAAGGTAGTAACTGGCTTAATTGAGAGGGTCATTATAGCAGGAGGTCTCAGCCCCATGATATGCTCCTCCTGTCGGATGTGGGAAATGAGGGTCGCTTCCAGTGTCCCTGCTGACCATGTGTGGGGAAGGTGTGTCCAAATGCAGCTTCTAGCTAACCGGATTTCGGAGCTGGATGTGCGGGTGGACTCATTGTGGATCATCTGCGATGCTGAGCAAGTTGTGGATAGCACGTTTAGTGAGGTGGTCACACTGCAGGTGAAGATTACACAGGCAGAAAGGGAATGGGTGACCATCAGGAACAGTAAAAGACTCAGGAAGGGAGTGCAGGAGTCCCCTGTGGTCATCCCCCTCTCTAACAGATATTCCGCTTTGGATACTGTTGGGGGGGGAATGGCCTCTCAGGGGAAAGCAGCAACAGCCAAGTTCACAGCACCATGGGTGGCTCTGCTGCTCAGAGGGGCAGGAGGAAAACAAGTGGCAGGGCTATAGTGATAGGGGATTCAATAGTTAGGGGCACAGAGAGATGCTTCTGTGGCTGCAAACGTGAATCAAGGATGGTATGTTGCCTCCCTGGTGCCAGGGTCCAGGATGTCACAGAGCGGCTGCAGGACATTCTGGGGAGGGAGGGTAAACAGCCAGTGGTTGTGGTACACATTGGTACCAACGACACAGGTAAACTAAGGGATGAGGACCTGCAAGCTCAGTACAGAGAGTTAGGAGATAAATTAAAATGCAGGACCTCAAATGTAGTAATCTCAGGATTACTCCCAGTTCCACGTGCTAGCGAGAGCAGGAATAAGAGGATAGACCAAATGAACACGTGGCTGGAGAGATGGTGTAGCCGGGAGGGATTCAGATTCTTGAGGCACTGGGACGGGTTCTGGGGAAGGTGGGACCTGTACAAACTGGACGGGCTGCACCCAGGCAGAGCTGGGACCAGTGTCCTTGCGGGGGCTTTTGCTAGTTCTGTGGGGGAGTATTTAAACTAGTGTGGCAGGGGGATGGGATCCCCGGAGTAGGATCAGATAGGTCAGATTCAGATCAGAAAAAATGGATGTATAAGATTAGCCAGGGACGTTGTGATAGACATGAGGTTACAGGAGAAACAAAGTTTAAAAAGTGTCCAGCAAGGGAAATTGATGGGGATAACCTGTTTATACTTCAATGCAAGGAGTATTACAAACAAGGTGGATGAGTTAAGGGCACAGGTAGACACATGGCAGCAGGATATCATTGCTATAATAAATTCCGGCCTAGTCACAACCCGTTTACGAGTTTTTTAAAAACTAGGAGTGACGAGGCAGTCACCAGGTCCAGGAACTTTCTCTCAAAAGCCTTTGGGAACGCTAGACAATAATCAGGATCAGGAACCTTTGCTGATTTCCCCTTTCTGTCTCTCTCTCTCTCTCTCCGTCTCTCTCTAACACAGGAATCTCTGGCCAGTGATCACGCGTAGGGCCCTTGCTAAATTTCTCTTTCTCTCTCGCCGCGTAGTCGCTGGACAGTGACCAGGAACAGGAACCGTGGCTGATTCCCCCTCTCTAGCGTCACTGGAATCTGATCAGGAGCAAGAGACCTGGCTGACGTCCACTCTCTCTATAGCCCAGTGTCAATGGACAGTGATGGGGATCAGGTGCCCTGGCTGATTCCAACACCACACACCACCCACCTTCAACCCCAATCGCACCCCACACTCCCTCTCCCTTTCTAATCCAGGGTTCAGTGGAAAGTGAATAGGAGCAGGAACCCTGGCTGGTTTCCACTCTTTCCCTGTACTAGGGATGACTGGGCAGGGATCAGGAGTAGGGACCCTGGCTGACTTTCCCTATCTGGGTAAATTGGTGGGGTGGGGTGTGATCACTGGAGAGTTATGCTCAGGAGATAACTGATTTCTGTCTTTCTCTAACACAACAGTTTCTATTGGTAGTGACCAGAAGCAGAAATACAGGCTCCCTGACCCCATTTCCGTGAGTCCATGTGTCAGCAGACAATGATCAGGAGTGGGGACCCAGGCTGTTTGTCCCTCTGTGTGCACTCCAGGAGTAACTGGACAGTGATCAGGAGCAGGATTCCTCTCTGATTCACTCTCGCTCTCTAACACAGGGGTCACTGGGTAGTGCTCAGGGGCAGGAATCGGACTGAGCAACACAAGAGTAGGAATCCTGGCTGATTTCCTCACTCTCTCTAACGCAGGGATCACTGGACTGCGATCAGGAGCAGGAACCCTGGCTGATTTCTCCTCTCTTTGTAACCCAGGGATCACTGGGCAGTGATCAGGAGCAGGAACCCTGGCTAATTTCCCCTTTCTTTTAACAAAGTGGTTCAATGGACAGTGATCGATAGCAGGAACTCTGGCTGATACATCCTCTCTCTTTAACCCAGGGGTCACTGGAGAGTGATCAGGAGCAGGAACCCTGGCCGTTTTCCCCTCTCTCTCTAACCAAGGGATCAATGGACATTGATCAGGAGCAGGAACCTTGGCTGATTTCCCCTACCTCTCTAACCCAGGGATCACTGGACAGTGATCGGGAGCAGGAACACTGGCTGATAACTTTTAACTCTCTCTCTAACTAAAGGGCCTTTGTTTGGTTTCAAGAGCAGCAAACCTGCCTTATTCCAGACCCCTACCCCACTATCTAACACAGGCATCACTGCACAGTGAACACCAACAGGAGTCATGGTTGAACAGGAAACATTGACTGATTCCCCCTCTCTCTCTTAACCCAGGTCTCACTGGACAGTGAACAGGAGAGCAGGAGCATGATTTATTTCCCCATCTTTCCCTCTACTGTAGGGACTCACCAAGGCTCCTTCGACAGCACCTTCCAAACCCACGACCACTACCATCTAGAAGGACAAGGGCAGTAGACAGTAGGGAACACCACCACCTGGAAATTCCCCTCCAAGCCACTCACCATCCTGACTTGGAAATATATCACTGTTCCTTCACTGTCGCTGGGTCAAAATCCTAGAACTCGCTCCCTAACAGTACGATGGGTGCACCTACACCACATGAGAGACTGCAGAGCACTGATATTCAGAGGGATCTGGGTGTCCTAGCGCATGAATAACAAAAGGCTGGTATGCAGGCACAGCAAGTAATTAGCAAATCCCATAGAATGTTATCAGTGATTGTGAGGGGAATTGAATAGAAAAGTAGGGAGATTATGCTTCCGTTGTACAGGGCAGTGGTGAGGCCACATCTGGAGTATTATGTACAGCGCTGGTTTCCTTATTTAAGGAAAGATGTAAGTGCATTAGAAGCAGTTCAGAGAAGGATTACAAGACTAATACTAGGAATGGATGGGTTGTCTTATGAGGAAAGGTTGGACAAGTTAGGCTTGCATCCCCTGGAATTTAGAAGAGTAAGAGGCAGATTAATTGAAACTTTTCAGATGCAGAGGGGTCTTGACAGTGTGGATGTGGAGAGGATGTTTCCTCTTTTGGGAGAAACCAACAAAGGGTGCTAGTGAGAAGTGACTGAAGCATTCTGGGAGAAGTCACCGCAGACACCGCAACTCGGAAGGGGGTCGAGGAGAAGGACTCTTGCACTCAACAGGAGGAAGAGCATCCAACAGAGGGCGCTAGTGAGATGTGAGTAAAGCCCTCCTTGTGGATTGTGCCTTTGCAAAGAAGGTCTGGAGAGAGATGCTGGGGTTTCTGTCAAGGTTCATCGCGATCAGTTCTGTGACACATGACTCTGTGCTCTATGGGCTGTTCCCAGGGACACACACCGAGACAAACATCAACTGCAGCTGGAGAATCATCAGCTCGGTGAAAGACGGTCTGCGCGAAACTTGTTAGTCTTCCAGCGCAAAGAGTTGTCCCTGACCGAGTGTTGCAGACTGGCACATTCCAAGGCCCAGGGCTGTGTGCTGAGGGACGCACTAAAGCTTGGGGCAGCTGCTGCAAAGGTGCAGTTGGGAAAGGTCGCTGTCTAAGACCTTTCAGCCATAGTGCACCGAGATGCTGCGAAATGTTGAGATTACCTTGGACTTTACAGCTCAAAATGAAAGTATGCATTGAATACTAATTGTATTATAGTTGTATTGAAGCACCTCAGAGTGCAACATGATGTATGTTGATAACTCCAATACCATTATCTGATTGTCTGTAATGACCATATTGAAATGACTGTAATATTCATTGATTGTATTGATACATCTCGTGATCCATGTGTAAAAGTTGAATCTGATTGTAATTTTGTGATGGAGATTTTGAAATGTTTTGTAATGTTCTTGCAGATATTTTATGAATAAAGTATATTTTTCAATAAAAAAAATTGGGAGAAGTCACTGCAGACACTGTGACTCAGAAGGGGATGGGGAGGACCCACTGTCAAAGAACAGAGTAGCCCCAAACATTACTTTGCTGTAGTGTTTCCATCCCTCACTACTCCTCAAACCAAATAAAAGAGGGGGAGGCAATACCTCCAGGAGTGTACCAGACCTGCGAGGGACACTCTTCTGAAAGTGGATTTTTTAAAAAAGCAGCTGATTGGTGAGTAAGTCATGATGTGTTTTTTTTTCAATCTATTAAAGTTATTTATTGCTTAATACTGAGGTAGGAGCTAAAAAAAAAAGTATAGAGTAGCACTGTACAAGTATAATTAGTCAAAAAACAAGGTTCCGAGCTAGTGTATTTTTTAAGGGAGTAACTAGCTTAATTGAGAAGGACATCATAGCAGCTGGTCTCAGACTCGTGATATGCTCCTCCTGTCGGATGTGGGAAATGAGGGTCGCTTCCAGTGTCCCTGCCGACCATGTGTGCGGAAGGTGTGACCAAATGCAGCTTCTAGCTAACCGGATTTCGGGGCTGGAACTGTGGGTGGACACATTGTGGAGCATTTGTGATGCTGAGCAAGTTGTGGACAGCATGTTTAGTGAGGTGGTCACACCGCAGGTGAAGATTACACAGGCAGAAAGGGAATGGGTGACCATCAGGAACAGTAAAGGACTCAGGAAGGTAGTGCAGGAGTCCCCTGTGGGCATCCCCCTCTCTAACAGATATATCGCTTTGGATACTGTTGGGGGGGGATGGTCTCTCAGGGAAAGCAGCAACAGCCAAGTTCACGGCACCATGGGTGGCTCTGCTGCTCAGAGGGGCAGGAGGAAAACAAGTGTTAGGGCTATAGTGATAGGGCATTCAATAGTTAGGGGCATAGACAGATGCTTCTGTGGCCGCAAACCTGAATCAAGGATGGTATGTTGCCTCCCTGGTGCCAGGGTCCAGGATGTCACGGAGTGGCTGCAGCACATTCTGGGGAGGGAGGGTAAACAGCCAGTGGTCGTGGTACACATTGGTACCAACGGCATAGGTAAACTAAGGGATGAAGACCTGCAAGATCAGTACAGGGAGTTAGGAGATAAATTAAAATGCAGGACCTCAAATGTAGTAATCTCAGGATTACCCCCAGTTCCACATGCTAGCGAGAGCAGGAATAAGAGGATAGAACAAATGAACACGTGGCTGGAGAGATGGTGTAGCCGGGAGGGATTCAGATTCTTGAGGCACTGGGACCGGTTCTGGGGAAGGTGGGACCTGTACAAACTGGACGGGCTGCACCCAGGCATAGCTGGGACCAGTGTCCTTGCGGGGACTTTTGCTAGTTCTGTTGGGGAGTATTTAAACTAGTGTGGCAGGGGGATGGGATTCCAGGAGTAGGATCAGAGAGGTCAGATTCAGATCAGAAAAATGGAGGGAGAAGATTAGCTAGGGAAGTTGTGATAGACATGGAGTTACAGGAGAAGCAAAGTTTACAAAGTGATCAACAAAGGAAATTGATGGGGTTAAACTGTTTCTACTTCAATGCAAGGAGTATTACAAACAAGGTAGATGAGTTAAGGGCACAGGTAGACACATGGCAGCAGGATGTCATTGCTATAATGGAGACCTGGCTAAAGGAGGGACAAAACTGGCAGCTAAATATCCCTGGTTACAGAGTCTTCAGACACGATAGAGTAGGAGATAAAAAGGAGGTGGGGTAGCTCTAAAGGTTAAAGAATCAATTCCAGTTGTGAGAAGGGATGATATACTAAATGGGTCAACAAACGAGGCTTTATGGATTGAGCTTTTTCATAAAAAAAGGGGCGGTCACACTACTGGGAGTATACTACAGACCCCCAAATAGTGAAAGGGAGATAGAAGAACAAATATGTGGGCAAATTTCTGCTTGTAAGAATAAGAGGACAATAATAGTAGGAGACTTCAACTATCCTAATATCAACTGGGATTCAAACAATATAAGGGGCACTGAGGGAGAAAATTCCATGCAGTGTGTCCAGGAAAATTATTTCAACCAATTAGTGACAAACCCAAAGAGAGGAGATGCAATTCTAGAACTAGTCTTGGGGAACGAAGAAGGGCAAGTGGGTGAAGTGACAGTTGGCGACCATATCGTGGAGTGATCACAATTCTGTTAGATTTAGCATTACCATGGACATGGACAGAGATAAGGCAGGAGTAAATGTCTTGAACTGGGGGAAGGCAAATTTTGAAGAAATGAGAAGGGACTTGGCTGAGGTGGACTGGACAGCACTGCTGGAGGATAAAACAATGGAAAACCAGTGGGAAGCACTAAAAAGCGAGATCCTAATTATACAAAGTAGACAGGCCCCCTACAAAAGTAAGAGCAGTACTGTCAAATCTAGACCTCCCTGGTTCTCTAGAGGAATACAGGGGAAGATCAAACAGATAAAGAAAGCGTACGATAGGCACAAAGAACTAAGCACTGCAGATAGCCTAGACGAATATAGGAAGTGCAGGGACAAAGTAAAAAAGTAAATAAGGAAATCAAAGAGAGGGCATGAAAAAAGCTTAGCAAGTGAAGTTAAAGATAACCCAAAGATGTTTTACCAATACATTAATGCTAAAAGGTAAGTTAAGGAAAAAGTGGGATGCATCAGAGATGAAGATGGAAACTTGTGTGTAGATGCAAGGGCTGTGGGAAGGGTTTTGAATGAATATTTTGTCTCCGTGTTTACAAAGGAAAGGGAGGATGTAGATATTGTAGGCCAGGAGGAAACTTGTGAGATATTGGACAGGATAGTCATAAAGAGAGAGGAAGTACTTGAAAGTTGATAAGTCACCAGGGCCAGATGGATTGTTTCCGAGGCTGCTGAAGGAAGTCAGGGAGGAGATAGCAGATGCTCTGAGGGTGATTTTCCAATCTTCACTAGATACAGGGGAGGTACCGGAGGACTGGATACAAACGTAATACGAAAAAATTACAAACGTAGTTCCATTGTTTGAAAAGGGATCAATGGAAATGCCAAAACATTTTAGGCCAGTTAGTCTTACATCGGTGGTGAGCAAATTAGTAGAATCAATCCTGAGAGATAGGATTAACTGTCATGTGGAAAGGCATCGAGTAGTCAGGGATGGTCAGCATGGATTTGTTAAAGGAAGGTCTTGCCTCACAAATCAGATTGAATTCTTTGAGGAAGTGACAAGAAGGGTTGATAAAGGAGGTGCAGTGGATGTTGTGTACATGGATTTTAACAAGGCATTTGACAAGGTCCCACATGGCAGATTGGTCAGGAAAGTAAAAGCCCATGGGATTCAGGGTAATGTTGCAAACTGGATAAAAGGTTGGCTTTGTAACAGGAAACAAAGTGTAATGTTCGTTGGATGCCCTTGCGAATGGAAAGTTGTCTCAAGTGGTGTTCCACAGGGCTCGGTGTTGGGACCCTTTCTGTTGATGTTATATATTAACGATTTGGACATGAATGTGGGGGGGCATGATTGGGAAATTTCCAAAAGGCACAAATATTGGCTGATTGGTGGATAGTGTAGAGGATAGCCATATTCTCCAAAATGATATAGATGGTGGAGTGGGCGGTAAAGTGGCAGATGGATTTTAACATAGAGAAGCGTGAGGTCATACATTTAGGGAGGTCAAACAGTTACAGGGATTACAAAATGAATGGGAATATACTAAGAGGGGTAGATGAATTGAGAGATCTTGGCGTAAAAGTGCACAGGTCCCTGAAGGCAGTAGTTCAAGTAGAAAGTCTGTAAAGAAGGCATATGGAATGCTCTCCTTCATTGACGGAGGTATAGAATATAAAAGTAAGTCTATAATGTTGGAATTGTATAAAATACTGGTGAGGCCACAACTGGAGTATTGTGTGCAGTTCTGGTCACCACAATACAGGAAGGATGTAATAGCTCTGGAGAAAGTGCAGAGGAGGCTTACAAGAATGTAGCCAGGGTTAGAAAAATGTAACTACGAGGAGAGATTGGATAGGTTGGGGTTATTTTCCTTAGAACAAAGAAGGCTGAGAGGTGTCTTGATTGAGGTGTACAAAATTATGAGAGGAATAGATAGAGTGGAGAGGATCAAATTGTTTCCCATGATGGAGAATTCTAGAACCAGGGAACATAGATTCAGGATAAGTGGCAAAAGTTGTAGGGGGGACATGAGGAAGAACTTTTTTACACAGAGGGTAGTGGGTGTCTGGAATTCGCTGCCCAAGTTGGTGGTAGAGGCAGAAACTCTAAACTCTTTTAAAAAGTACCTGGACCTGCACCGAAAGTGCTGTAAGCTGCAGGGCTATGGGCCGGGTGCAGGAAGGTGGGATTAGAAAGGGCACCTGGGTGTCCTCAGGCTGGCATGGACAAGATGGGCCGAATGGCCTCCTTCTGTGCTGTAACTTTTCTATGGTTCACTGGTTCTAATCTAGAGCGAGGGGGTCACTGTTTAAAAATAAGGGGTCGCTCATTTAAGACAGAGAGGAGGAGAAATGTTTTTCACTCAGAGGATCGAGAGTCTTTGGAACCCTCTTCCTCAAAAGGCGGTGGAAGCAGAGTCTTTGAGTATTGTTAAGGCCGAGATGGATAGATTCTTGATTAACAAGGGGGTGAAAGGTTATCGGGGGTCGGCAGGAATGCGGGGTTGAGGTTACCCTTCTGATTAGCCGTGATCTTATTGAATAGCAGAGCAGGCTGGAGGGGCCGAGTGGCCTATTCCTGCTCCTAATTCATATGTACACATGTATGTACATGACTAAAGCGGCTCAAGAAGGCAGCTCACCTCACCATCACCTTCTCATGTGCGTTTAGAGATGGACAATATATTCCGGCCTCGTCACAGCCCGTTTACGAGTTTTTTAAAAACTAGGAGCGATGAGGCAGTCACCAGGTCGAGGAACTTTCGCTCTCAAGTGCCTTTGTGAACGCTAGACAATAATCAGGATCAGGAATCTTTACTGATTCCCCCTTTCTGTCTCTCTCTCCCTCTCTCTCCGTCTCTCTCTAACACAGGAATCTCTGGCCAGTGATCACACGTAGGGCCCTTGCTAAATTTCTCTTTCTCTCTCGCCGCGTAGTCGCTGGACAGTGACCAGGAACAGGAACCGTGGCTGATTCCCCCTCTCGAGCGTCACTGGAATCTGATCAGGAGCAAGAGACCTGGCTGATGTTCTCTCTCTCTATAGCCCAGTGTCAATGGACAGTGATCGGGAGCAGGAGCCCTGGCTGATTCCAACACCACACACCACCCACCTTCCCCCCCAACCCCACCCCACACTCCCTCTCCCTTTCTAATCCAGGGTTCAGTGGAATGTGAATAGGAGCAGGAACCCTGGCTGGTTTCCACTCATTCCCTGTACTAGGGATGACCGGGCAGGGATCAGGAGTAGGAACCCTGGCTGACTTTCCCTATCTGGGTAAATTGGTGGGGTGGGGTGTGATCACTGGAGAGCTAAGCTAATGAGCTAACTGTTTTCTGTCTTTCTCTAACACAACGGTTTCTATTGGTAGTGACCAGAAGCAGGAATACAGACTCTCTGACCCCATTTCCATGAGTCCAGGTGTCAACAGACAATGATCAGGAGTGGGGACCCAGGCTGTTTGTCCCTCTGCGTGTGCTCCAGGAGTAACTGGACAGTGATCAGGAGCAGGATTACTCTCTAATTCACTCTCGCTCTCTAACCCAGGGGTCACTAGACAGTGATCAGGAGCAGGAATCCTGGCTGATTCCTCCTATCTCTCTAACCTAGGGGTCACAGGACAGTGATCAGGAGCAGGAACCCTGGCTGATTTCCCCTCTCTCTCTAACCCAGTGATCACTTGTTAGTGATCAGGAGCAGGAACCCTGACTGATTTCCCCACTCTTTCTAACCCAGGGGTAACTAGACAGTGATCAGGAGCAGGAATCCTGGCTGATTTCCTCTCTATCTAATGCAGGGATTACTGGACAGTGATCTGAAGCAGGAATCGTGGCTGATTTTGTCTCTCTCTAACTCTGGGACAATGATCAGGAGCAGGAATCCTGGCTGATTTCCTCTCTATAACACAGGGGTCACAGGACAGTGATCAGCAGCAGGAACCCTGGCTGATTCCCCTCTCCCTCTAACCCAGAGACCACTAGACAGTGATCAGGAGCAGGAATCCTGACTTATTTCACCTCTCTCTTTAACCCAGGGCTCACTGGACAGTGATCAAGAGCAGGAACCCTGGCTGATTCCCCTCTCTATCTAACCCAGAGATCACTAGACAGTGATCAGGAACAGGAAACCTGGCTGATTCCCCCTCTCTCTTTAACCCAGGGGTCACTGGACAGTGATCATGAGCAGGATTTCTGGCTGGTTTCCCCTCTCTCTCTAACCCAGAGATCACTAGACAGTGATCAGGAGCAGGAACCCTGACTGATTTCCCCACTCTTTCTAACCCAGGAGTCACTGGACAGTGATCAGGAGCAGGAATTCTGGCTGATTTCCTCTCTCTCTAATACAGGGATTACTGGACAGTGATCAGGAGCAGGAATCATGGCCGATTTCCTCTCTCTCTCATGCATGGATCACTGGACAGTGATCAGGAGCAGGAATCGTGGCTGATTTCCTCTCTCTCTAAATCTGGGACCACCGGACAGTGATCAGGAGCAGGAATCCTGGCTGATTTCCTCTCTATAACGCAGGGGTCACTGGGGAATGATGAGGTAGCAGGAATCCTGGCTGATTTCCTCGCTCTCTAATCCAGGTATCAGTGGACAGTGACCGGGAGCAGGAACCCTGGCTGATTTCCCCTCTCTCTCTAACCCAGGGGTCACTGGACAGTGATCAGGAGCAGTAACCCTGGCTGATTTCCCCTCTCTCTCTAACCCAGCGATCACTGGACCGTGATCAGGAACAGGAACCCTGGCTGATTTCCCCTCTCTCTCTAACCCAGGGGTCACTGGACCGTGATCAGGAGCAGGATCCCTCGCTGATTTCCACTTTCTCTCTAGCGCAAGGATTACTGGACAGTGACCAGGAACAGGAACCGTGGCTGATTCCCCCTCTCTAGTGTCACTGGAATCTGATCAGGAGCAAGAGACCTGGCTGATGCCCTCTCTCTCAATAGCCCAGTGTCAATGGACAGTGATCGGGAGCAGGAGCCCTGGCTGATTCCAACACCACACACCACCCACCTTCCCCCCCACCGCACCCCACACTCCCTCTCCCTTTCTAATCCAGGGTTCAGTGGAAAGTGAATAGGAGCAGGAACCCTGGCTGGTTTCCATTCATTCCCTGTACTAGGGATGACCGGACAGGGATCAGGAGTAGGAACCCTGGCTGACTTTCCCTATCTCGGTAAATTGGTGGGGTGGGGTGTGATCACTGGAGAACTAAGCTCAGGAGATAACTGATTTCTGTCTTTCTCTAACACAGCGGTTTCTATTGGTAGTGACCAGAAGCAGGAATACAGACTCTCTGACCCCATTTCCGTGAGTCCAGGTATCAACAGACAATGATCAGGAATGGGGACCCAGGCTGTTTGTCCCTCTGCGTGTGCTCCAGGAGTAACTGGACAGTGATCAGGAGCAGGATTCCTCTCTGATTCACTCTCGCTCTCTAACCCAGGGGTCACTGAGAAGTGCTCAGTGGATAGGAATCAGATTGAGCAACACAGGAGTAGGAACCCTGGCTGACTCCCCCTCTCTCTTTAACCCAGGGATCACTGGACAGTGATCAGGAGCAGGAACCCTGGCTGATTTCCCCTCTCTCTCTTACCCAGGGATCACTGGACAGTGACCAGGAGCCGGAACCCTGGCTGATTTCCACCCTCTCTAACCCAGGGATCACTGGACAGTGATCAGGAGCAGGAACCCGGGCTGATTTCCCCTCTGTCTCTTACCCAGGGATCACTGGACAGTGATCAGGAGCAGGAACCCTGGCTGATTTCCCCTCTCTCTCTAACCCAGGGATCACTGGACAGTGATCAGGAGCAGGAACCCTGGCTGATTTCCCCTTTCTCTCTAACCCAGTGTGTCACTGGACAGTGATCGAGAGCAGTAACACTGGCTGATATCTTCTACCTCTCTCTCTAACCAAAGGGCCTCTGTTCGGTTTCAAGAGCAGCAGACCTGCCTTATTTTAGCCCCCCACCCCACTCTCTAACACAGGCATCACTGCACAGTGAACACCAACAGGAGTCATGGCTGGATCAGAAACACTGACTGATTCCCCCTCTCTCTCTTAACCCAGGTGTCAGTGGACAGTGAACAGGAGAGCAGGAGCACGATTGATTTCCCCATCTTTCTCTCGACTGTAGGGACTCACCAAGACTCCTTCGACAGCATCTCCCAAACCCACGACCACTACTATCTAGAAGGACAAGGGCAATAGACACAAGGGAACACAACCACCTGGAAATTCCTCTCCAAGCCACTCACCATCCTGACTTGGAAATACATCTCTGTTCCTTCACTGTCATTGGGTCAAAATCCTGGAACTCGCTCCCTAACAGTATGCTGGGTACACCTACGCCACATGAGAGATTGCAGAGCTCTGATATTCAGAGGGATCTGGGTGTCCTAGCGCATGAATCACAAAAGGCTAGTATGCAGTCACAGCAAGAAATTAGGAAAGCCCATAGAATGTTATCAGTGATTGTGAGGGGTATTGAATACAAAAGTAGGGAGATTATGCTTCCGTTGTACAGGGCATTGGTGAGGCCACATCTGGAGTATTATGTACTGCGCTGGTTTCCTTATTTAAGGAAAGATGTAAATGCATTAGAAGCAGTTCAGAGAAGGTTTATTAGACTAATACTAGGAATGGGTGGGTTGTCTTATGAGGAAAGGTTAGACAGGTTAGGCTTGTATCCACTGGAATTTAGAAGAGTAAGAGGCAGATTAATTGAAACTTTTAAGATGCTGAGGGGTCTTGACAGGGTGGTTGTGTAGAGGATGTTTCCTCTTTTGGGAGAATCCAACAAAGGGTGCTAGTGAGAAGTGACTGAAGCATTCTGGCAGAAGTCACCGCAGACACCGCGACTCAGAAGGGGATCAAGGAGAAGGACTCTTGCACTCAGCAGGAGGAAGAGCATCCAACAGAGAGCGCTAGTGAGAAGTGACTAAAGCCCTCCTTGTGGATTGTGCCTTTGCAAAGAAGGTCTGGAGAGAGATGCAGTGGTTTCTGTCGAGGTTCATCCTGAGCAATTCTGTGACACAGGATTCTGTGCTCTACGGGCTGTTCCCAGGGACACACACCACATCAACTACAGCTGGAGGATCATTACCCTGGCAAAAGACACTCTTTTGTCTGCCTGAAAATCATTAGTCTTCCAGCGCAAAGAGTTGTCCCCAACCGAGTGTTGCAGACTGGCACATTCCAAGGTCCAGGACTAAGCGCTGAGGGATGCACTAAAGCATTGGGGCAGCTGCTGCAAAGGCGCAATGGGGAAAAGTCGCTGTCTAAGACCTTTCTTCCTTAGTGCACCGAGGGGCTGGGAACTGTTGAGAGCCCCTTGGGCTGTACAGCTCAAAATGAATGTATGGAGTGAATATGAATTGTATTATAATTGTATTGAAGCACCTCAGAGTGCAACATGATGTATGTTGATAACTCCAATTCCATTGTCTGATTGTCTGTAATGACCATATTGAAATGACTGTAATATTCATTGATTGTATTGATGCACCTCGTGATCCACGTGTAATAGTTGAATCTGATTGTACTTTTGTGATGGAGATTTTGAAATGTTTTGTAATGTTTTTCCAGATATTTTTTGAATAAAGTATATTTTTCAATAAAAAAAAATTGGGAGAAGTCACCACAGACACTGCGACTCAGAAGGGGATGGGGATGACCCACTGTTAAAGAACGGAGTAGCCCCAAACATTACATTGCTGTAGTGTTTCCATCCCTCCCTCCTCCTCAAGCCAAAAAAAGAGGGGGAGGCACTACCTTCAGGAGTGTACCAGACCTGCGAGGGACTCTTCTGAAAGTGGGTTTTTTAAAAAAGCGACTGATTGGAGAGTAAATCCTGATGAGTCTTTTTTTCAATCTATTAAAGTTGTTCATTGGTTAATACTGAGGTAGGAGCTAAAAAAAAGTATAGAGTAGCACTGTAAAAGTATAATTAGTCAAGCAACAAAGTTCTGAGCTAGCGTATTTTTTAAGAGAGTAACAAGCTTAATCGAGAGGGACGCCATAGCAGGAGGTCTCAGACCCGTGATATGCTCCTCCTGTCGGATGTGGGAAATGCGGGACGCTTCCAGTGTCCCTGCTGACCATGTGTGTGGAAGGTGTGTCCAAATGCAGCTTCTAACTAACCGGATTTCGGAGCTGGATCTGTGCGTGGACTCATTGTGGAGCATCCGCGATGCTGAGCAAGTTGTGGATAGCACGTTTTGTGAGGTAGTCACACCGCAGGTGAAGATTACACAGGCAGAAAGGGAATAGGTGACCATCAGGAACAGTAAAAGACTCAGGAAGGTAGTGCAGGAGTCCCCTGTGGTCATCCCCCTCTCTAACAGATATACCGCTTTGGATACTGTTGGGGGGGGGAATGGCCTCTCAGGGGAAAGCAGCAACAGCCAAGTTCACGGCACCATGGGTGGCTCTGCTGCTCAGAGGGGCAGGAGGAAAACAAGTGTCAGGGCTATAGTGATAGGGGATTCAATAGTTAGGGGCACAGACAGACGCTTCTGTGGCCGCAAACGTGAATCAAGGATGGTATGTTGCCTCCCTGGTGCCAGGGTCCAGGATGTCACGGAGCGTCTGCAGGACATTCTGGGGAGGGAGGGTAAACAGCCAGTGGTTGTGGTATACATTGGGACCAACGACATAGGTAAACTAAGGGATGAGGACCTGCACGTTCAGTACAGGGAGTTAGGAGAGAAATTAAAATGCAGAATCTCAAATGTAGTAATCTCAGGATTACTCCTAGTTCCACGTGCCAGCAAGAGCAGGAATAAGAGGTTAGACCAAATGAACACGTGGCTGGAGAGATGGTGTAGCCGGGAGGGATTCAGATTCTTGAGGCACTGGGACCGGTTCTGGGGAAGGTGGGACCTGTACAAACCGGACGGGCTGCACCCAGGCAGAGCTGGGACCAGTGTCCTTGCGGGGACTTTTGCTAGTTCTGTTGGGGAGTATTTAAACTAGTGTGGCAGGGGGATAGGATCCCAGGAATAGGATCAGATAGGTCAGATTCAGATCAGAAAAATGGAGGTAGAAGATTAGCTAGGGACGTTGTGATAGACATGGAGTTACAGGAGAAGCAAAGTTTACAAAGTGATCAACAAGGGACATTGATGGGGTTAAACTGTTTCTACTTCAATGCAAGGAGTATTACAAACAAGGTAGATGAGTTAAGGGCACAGGTAGACACATGGCAGCAGGATGTCATTGCTATAATGGAGACCTGGCTAAAGGAGGGACAAAACTGGCAGCTAAATATCCCTGGTTATAGAGCCTTCAGACACGATAGAGGAGGAGATTAAAAGGAGGTGGGGTAGCTCTAAAGGTTAAAGAATCAATTCCAGTTGTGAGAAGGGATGATATACTAAATGGGTCCACAAACGAGGCTTTATCGTTTGAGCTTAGAAATAAAAAAGGGGCAGTCACGCTACTGGGAGTATACTACAGACCCCCAAATAGTGAAAGGGAGATAGAAGAACAAATATGTAGGCAAATTTCTGCTTGTAAGAACAAGAGGGCAATAATAGTAGGAGACTTCAACTATCCTAATACCAACTGGGATTCAAACAATATAAGGGGCACTGAGGGAGAAAAATTCATGCAGTGTGTCCAGGAAAATTTTACCAATCAATTAGTGACAAACCCGAGAGGAGGTGCAATTCTAGACCTAGTCTTTGGGGAACGAAGAAGGGCAAGTGGGTGAAGTGACAGTTGGCGACCATATCGGGGACAGTGATCACAATTCAGTCAGATTTAGCATTGCCATGGAAGAGGGCAGTGATAAGGCAGGAGTAAATGTCTTGAACTGGGGGAACGCAAATTTTGCAGAAATGAGAAGGGACTTGGCTGAGGTGGACTGGACATCACTGTTGGAGGATAAAACAGTGGAAAACCAGTGAGAAGCACTAAAAAGCAAGATCCTAATTATACAAAGTAGACATGTCCCCTGCAAAAATAAGAGTGGTACTGCCAAATGTAGACCTCCCTGGTTATCTAATGGGAGACAGGGGAAGTTCAAACAAATAAAGAAAGTGTATGATAGGCACAAAGAACTAAGCACTGCAGATAACCTAGACAAATATAGGAAGCGCAGGGGCAAAGTAAAAAATGAATTAAGAAAATCAAAGGGAGGATATGAAAATAGCTTAGCAAGTAAAGTTAAACATAACCCAAAGATGTTTTACCAATACATTAATGCTAAAAGGTGGGACGCATCAGAGATGAAGATGGAAACTTGTGTGTAGATGCAGAGGCTGTGGGAAGGGTTTTGAATGAATATTTTGTCTCCGTGTTTACAAAGCAAAGGGAGGATGTATATATATTAGTCCAGGAGGAACACTGCGAGATATTGGACGGGATAGTCATAAAGAGAGAGGAAGTATTTGAAAGTTGATAAGTCACCAGGGCCAGATGGATTGTTTCTGAGGCTGCTGAAGGAAGTCAGGGAGGAGAAAGCAGATGCTCTGAGGATGATTTTCCAATCTTCTCTAGATAGAGGGGAGGTACCGGAGAACTGGAGAAATGCAAATGTAGTTCCGTTGTTTAAAAAGGGATCAAAGGAAAGACCAAACAATTATACACCAGTTAGTCTTACATCGGTGGTGAGCAAATTACTAGAATCAATCCTGAGAGATACGAATAATTTTCATTTGGAAAGACATGGACTAGTCAGGGATGTTCAGCATGGATTTGTTAAAGGAAGGTCTTGCCTCACAAATTTGATTGAATTCTTTGAGGAAGTGACAAGAAGGGTTGATGAAGGTAGTGCAGTGGATGTTGTGTACATGGATTTTAGCAAGGCATTTGACAAGGTCCCTCATGGCAGATTGGTCAGGAAAGTAAAAGCCCATGGGATTCAGGGTAATGTGGCAAACTGGATAAAAGGTTGTCTTTGTAACAGGAAACTAAGGGTAATGGTTGATGGATGCCCTTGCGAATGAAAATTTGTCTCAAGTGGTGTTCCACAGGGCTTGGTGTTGGGACCCTTGCTGTTTGTGTTATATATTAACGATTTGGACGTGAAGGTGGGGGGCACGATTGGGAAATTTGCAGATGACACAAAAATTGTCCGAGTAGTGGATAGTGTAGAGGATAGCCATAATCTCCAAAACGATATAGATGGGTTGGTGGAGTGGGCGGTAAAGTGGCAGATGGAGTTTAACATAGAGAAGCGTGAGGTCATACATTTAGGGAGGTCAAACAGTTACAGGGATTACACAATAAATGGGAATATACTAAGAGGGGTAGATGAAGTGAGAGATCTTGGTTTACAAGTACACAGGTCCCTGAAGGCTTCAGTTCAAGTAGACAAGGTTGTAAAGAAGGCATATGGAATGCTCTCCTTCATTGGCAGAGGTATAGATTATAAAAGTAAGGATATAATGTTGGAATTGTATAAAACGCTGGTGAGGCCACAAATGGAGTATTGTGTGCAGTTCTGGTCACCACATTACAGGAAGGACGTAATAGCTCTGGAGAGAGTGCAGGGGAGGTTTATAAGAATTTTGCCAGGGTTAGAAAAGTGTAGCTACGAGGAGAGATTGGAAAGGTTGGGGTTATTTTCCTTAGAACAAAGAAGGCTGAGAGGTGACTTGATTGAGGTGTACAAAAAGATGAGGGGAATAGATAGAGTGGACAGGATAAAATTGTTTCCCTTGATGGAGAATTTTAGGACCAGGGGACATAGATTCAAGATAATTGGCAGAAGGTGTAGGGGGGACATGAGGAAGAACTTTTTTACACAGAGGGTACTGGGTGTCTGGAATTCACTGCCCAAGTTGGTGGTAGAGGCAGAAACTCTAAACTCTTTTAAAAAGTACCTGGATCTGCACCTTAAGTGCTGTAAACTGCAGGGCTATGGGCCGGGTGCAGGGAGGTGGGATTAGAAAGGGCACCTGTGTGTCCTCGGGCTGGCATGAACAAGATGGGCCGAATGGCCTCCTTCTGTGCTGTAACTTTTCTATGTTTCTATGGTTCTAATCTAGATCGAGGAGTCACTGTTTAAAAATAAGGGATGGCTTATTTAAGACAGAGATGAGGAGAAATTCATTTCAATCAGAGGATCGAGAGTCTTTGGAACCCTCTTCCTCAAAAGGCGGTGGAAGCAGAGTCTTTGAGTTTTGTTAAGGCCGAGATGGATGAATTCTTGATTAACAAGGGAGGTGAAAGGTTATTGGGGGTCGGCAGGAATGTGGTTGAGGTTACCCTTCTGATCAGCTGTGATCTTATTGAATAGCAGAGCAGGCTTGATGGGCCGAGTGGCCTACTCCTGTTCATAATTCATATGTACACATGTATGTACATGGACTGAAGTTGTTCAAGAAGGCAGCTCACCTCACCATCACCTTCTCACGTGCGTTTAGGGATGGACAATAAATTCCGGCCTAGTCACAACCCGTTTATGAGTTTTTTAAACACATGGAGTGACGATGCAGTCACCAGGTCAAGGAACTTTCTCTCAAAAGCCTTTGGGAACGCTGAACAATAATCAGGATCAGGAACCTTTGCTGATTTCCCCTTTCTGTCTCTCTCTCTCTCTCTCCGTCTGTCTCTAACACAGGAATCTCTGGCCAGTGATCACGTGTAGGGTCCTTGCTAAATTTCTCTTTCTCTCTCGCAGCGTAGTCGCTGGACAGTGACCAGGAACAGGAACCGTGGCTGATTCCCCCTCTCGAGCGTCACTGGAATCTGATCAGGAGCAAGAGACCTGGCTGACATCCTCTCTCTATAGCCCAGTGTCAATGGACAGTGATCGGGAGCAGGAGCCCTGGCTGATTCCAACACCACACACCACTCACCTTCAACCCCAACCCCACCCCACACTCCCTCTCCCTTTCTAATCCAGGGCTCGGTGGAAAGTGAATAGGAGCAGGAACCCTGGCTGGTTTCCACTCTTTCCCTGTACTAGGGATGACCGGACAGGGATCAGGAGTAGGGACCCTGGCTGACTTTCCCTATCTCGGTAAATTGGTGGGGTGGGGTGTGATCACTGGAGAGCTATGCTCAGGAGCTAACTGATTTCTGTCATCCTCTAACATAACGGTTTCTATTGGTAGTGACCAGAAGCAGGAATACAGGCTCCCTGACCCCATTTCCGTGAGTCCATGTGTCAGCAGACAATGATCAGGAGTGGGGACCCTGGCTGTTTGTCCCTCTGAGTGCGCTCCAGGAGTAACTGGACAGTGATCAGGAACAGGATTCCTCTCTGATTCACCCTCGCTCTCTAACACAGGGGTCACTGGACAGTGCTCAGGGGCAGGAATCAGACTGAGCAACACTGCAGTAGGAACCCTGGCTGATTTCCCCTCTCTAACATAGGCATCACTGGACAGTGATCAGAAGCAGGAATCCTAGCAAATTCCCCTCTCTTTTTAACCCAGGGGTCAGTGGACAGTTATCAGGAGCAGGAAACCCTGAATGATTTCCCCTCTATCTATAACCCAGGGGTCACTGGACAGTGATCAGGAGCAGGAACCCTGGCTGATTCCCCCTCTCTCTCTAATCCAGGGGTCACTGGACAGTGATCAGGAGCAGGAACCCTGGCTGATTCCCCTGTATCTCTAACCCAGGGGTCACTGGACAGTGATCAGGAGCAGGAACCCTGGCTGATTCCCCTCTCCCTTAATTAAGGGATTACTGGACAGTGATCAGGAGCAGGAATCGTGGCTGGTTTCCTCTCTCTCTAACTCTGGGATCAGTGGACAGTGATCAGGAGCAGGAATCTTGGTTAATTTCCTCTCTCTCTAACTCTGGGATCACCGGACAGTGCTCATGAGGAGGAATCCTGGCAGATTAACCTCTCTCTCTAGTCCAGGGATCTCTGGACAGTGATCAGGGGCAGGGATCCTGTCTGATTTCCCCTCTCTCTCTAATCCAGGGGTCACTGTACAGTGATCAGGAGCATGAACCCTGAATGATTTCCCCTCTCTCTCTAACCCAGGGATCACTGGACAGTGATCAAGAGCAGGAACCCTGAATGATTTCCCCTCTCTCTCTAACCCAGGGGTCATTGGACAGTAATAAGGAGCAGGAACCCTGGCTGATTTCCCCTCTCTCTTTCTCTGGAATCCCTGGATGGTTCTCAGGGGTAGGAACCCAATCGGAGCTCCCCTCCAACACAGGGGTAACTGGATTGTGATCGGCAGATGAAAACCATTTTGATTTACCCCCTCTCGTGAAACTCGGAGTCATTATCAAATGAACAGGATCAGGAACAAATCTGACCTGCAGCCATCCCCCAGTCCCATCCCCACATCTCCCAAATCTTGGGTTAGTGGGAAATGAAATAGGGGAGAATGCAGGAATCTGAAGGAGAGTCATTTTGGACACAACACGTTAACTGTGTTTCTCCCTCCACAGCTATTGCCAGAGAGGCTGAGTATTTCCAACACTTCCTTGATTTATGTCAGATTCCCAGCATCCGCTGTATTTTGTGTTTATTTATAAACAGGCAAATGCATTTCTTATTCACACATTCTCCATGCCAAGGGACTGCAGCCAGAAATCAGGAGCATCACCCTCGCTGATTGTCTCTCCCGCAAAAAAACTGGGAGTCGCTGGACTGTGGTGAGCATCAGGAACCCTGGCTGATTTCCCCTCTCTATCTAGTCAGGCGACACGGGAAAGTGATCAGGAGCAGCAACCCTGGCTGATTCCCACCTCTCTAAACTGGGGGACACTGATACAGCTATCAGGAACAGGATCTGAATCCTGGCTGATTTCCCTTGTCCCTCTAACACAGAGATCACTGGACAGTGACATGGAGCAGGAATCCTGGCTGATTTCCATCTCTAAACTAGCGATCACTCGACAGTGATCAAAGCAAGGCTTTTGATAAGGTCCCTCATGGCAGAATGGTCAAGAAAGTAAGAGCCCATGGGATCCAAGGCAAACAGGCACATTGGATCCAAAATTGGCTGAGGGGCAGGAAGCAGAGGGTGATAGTAGAGGGATGTTTCTGTGACTAGGAGTCTGTTTCCAGTGGGGTTCCCCAGGGCTCAGTGCTGAGGCCCTTGCTGTTTGTGGTGTACATAAATCATTTGGACTTAAACTTAAGGGGTATGATCAACAAGTTTGCGTATTACACGAAAATTGGTAGGGTGGCAAATAGTGAGGAGGATAGCCATAAACTACAGGAGGATATCAATGGACAGGTGGGCAGAGCTGTGGCAAATGGAATTCAACCTGGAAAAGTGTGAGGTAATGCACATGGGGAGGGCTAACAAGGCAAGGGATTACACTGTGAATGGAAGGACCCTGGAAAGTACTGAAGATCAGAGGGACCTTGGTGTGCATATCCACAGATCCTTGAGGGTCGCAGGGCAGGTAGATAAGGTGGTTAAGAAGACCTGTGGGATACTTGCCTTCATTCGCCGAGGCATAGAATACAAGAGCAGGGCGGTTATGCTGAAACTGTATAAAATTCTGGTTAGGCCACAATTGGAGTACTGTGTGCAGTTCTGGTCACCACATTATAGGAAGGATGTGATTGCACTGGAGAGGGTGCAGAGGAGGTTTACCAGGATGCTGCCTGGGCTGGAGGGTCTGAGCTATGAGGAAAGACTGGATAGGCTGTGTTTTATGTCTTGGGTAAATATGTTTGTTGGCCAACCGAACTCTAACTGCATGCCTTCCTGTATTCTCATCAGTTGATGCTGCAATCAATAATGGGGAGAGATTGATGGAAGAATAAACAGTGATGCTTTATTGAGGCATTGGGAAGAGCACCAGATCATAGGTGCTCACTCAGAAACCTCCAGAACTGGACTTCCAGTCCCAGTTGCCTGCGCTGTACAGTGATTTGTCAGTGCTGTCACATGATCAGAGCACTTGCATTCTCTTAAAGGTACAGGGTACCGCACTTTGCCACACTGGGGTTGTTTTCCTTGAAGCAGTAAAGATTGAGAGGGGATCAGATAGAGGTGTATAAGATTATGAGGAGCATAGATAGGGTGGATAGGAAGGCAGTTTTTCCATTAGTAGAGGGGTCAATAACCAGGAGACACAAATTTAAGCTAAAAGGCAGAAGGCTAAGAGGGGAGTTGAAGAGAAATTTTTTCACCCAGAGGGTGGTGGGAGTCCAGAACTCACTGCCTGAAAGGGTGTTTGAGTCAGAAAATCTCATAATTTTTAAGAAATGTTTAGATATTGACTTGTGCTGCCATAGCCTCCAGGGCTTTGGGCCAAGCGCTGGAAAAAGGGATTTGTGTAGTCAGATCTTTGTTGACCAGCACAGACATGATGGGCCGAATGGCCTCCTTCTTTGCTGTAAACGCCTATGTGTCTATCAATCTATAAGCAGGAATCCTGGTCAATTTCCATCTTTCTAAACTAGCAGTCACTTGGACAGTGATCAGGAGCAGAAACGCTGGCTGATTTCCCCTCTCTCTTTAACCCAGGGATCACTGGACAGTGATCAGGAGCAGAAACCCAGGCTGATTTCCCCTCTCTCTCTAACCCAGGGGTCACTGGACAGTGATCAGGAGCAGGAACCCTGACTGATTTCCCCTCTCTCTCTCTAACCCATGGATCACTGGACAGTGATCAGGAGCAGGAACCATGGCTGTTTTCCCCCCTCTCTCTCTAACCCAGGGATCACTGGACAGTGATCAGGAGCAGGAACCCTGACTGATTTCCCCTCTCTCTCTCTACCCAGGGATCACTGGACAGTGATCAGGAGCAGGAACAGAGCAGATTTCCCTATCTCTCTCCAACCCAGGGATTGCTGGACAGTGATCAGGAACTGGAACCCTGGCTGATTTCCCCTCTCTCTTTCTCTGTAGTCCCTGGACGGTTCTCCGAGGCAGGGACCCAGTCTGAGCTTCCCTCCAACACAGGGGTAACTGGATTGTGATCAGCAGATGAAAACCATTCTGATTTACCCTCTCTCTTGAAACTCGGAGTCATTATCAAATGAACAAGATCAGGAACAAATCTGACCTGCACCCACCCGCCAGCCCCATCCCCTCATCTCCCAAATCTTGGGTTAGTGGGAAATGAAATAGGGGAGAATGCAGGAATCCGAAGGAGAGTCATTTTGGACTGAAAACATTAACTGTGTTTCTCTCTCTCCACAGCTACTGCCAGAGAGGCTGAGTATTTCCAACACTTCCTCTATTTATGTCAGATTTCCAGCATCCGCTGTATTTTGTATTTATTTATAAACAGGCAAATGCATTTCGTATTCACACATTCTCCATGCCAAGGGACAGCAGCCAGAAATCAGGAGCATCACCCTGGCTGATTATCTCTCCCGCAAAAAACCTGGTACCCGCTGGACTGTGGTGAGCATCAGGAACCCTGGCTGATTTCCCCTCTCAGTCTAGTCAGGGGATACTGGATAGTGATCAGGAGCAGCAACCCTGGCTGATCCCCACCTCTCTAAACTGGGGGCTCACTGATACAGTGATCAGGAGCAGGATCTGAATCCTGGCTGATTTCCCTTGTCCCTCTAGCACAGAGATCACTGGACAGTGACCAGGAGAAGGAATCCTGGCTGATTTCCACCTCTAAACAAGCGATCACTCGACAGTGATCAGAGCAAGGCTTTTGATAAGGTCCCTCATGGCAGACTGGTCAAGAAAGTAAGAGCCCATGGGATCCAAGGCAAAGAGGCACATTAGATCCAAAATTGGCTGAGGGGCAGGAAGCAGAGGGTGATGGTAGGGGAATGTTTCTGTGACTGGGAGTGTGTTTCCAGTGGGGTTCCACAGGGCTCAGTGCTGGGGCCCTTGCTGTTTGTGGTGTACATAAATGATCTGGACTTAAACGTAAGGGGTATGATCAACAATTCGCGGATGACACGAAAATTGGCGGGGTGGTAAATAGTGAGGAGAATAGCCGTAAAATACAGGAGGATATCAATGGACAGGTGGGCAGAGCTGTGGCAAATGGAATTCAACCCAGAAAAGTGTGAGGTAATGCACTTGGGGAGGACTAACAAGGCAAGGGATTACACTATGAATGGAAGGACCCTGGAAAGTACTGGAGATCAGAGGGACCTTGTTGTGCATATCCACAGATCCCTGAGGGTCGCAGGGCAGGTAAATAAGGTGGTTAAGAAGACCTGTGGGATACTTGCCTTTATTAGCTGAGGCATAGAATACAAGAGTAGGGATGTTATGCTGGAACTGTTTCAAATGCTGGTTAGGCCACAGCTGGAGTACTGTGTGCAGTTCTGGACACCACATTATAGGAAGAATGTGATTGCACTGGAGAGGTTGCAGAGGAGATTTACCAGGATGCTGCCTGGGCTGGAGGGTCTGAGTTATGAGGAAAGACTGGATAGGCTGTGTTTTATGTCTTAGGTAAATATGTTTGTTGGCCAACCGAACTCTAACTGCATGCCTTCCTGTATTCTCATCAACTGATGCTGCAATCAATAATGGGGAGAGATTGATGTTAGAATAAACAGTGATGCTTTATTGAGGCATTGGGCAGAGCACCTGATCATAGGTGCTCACTCAGAAACCTCCAGAACTGGACTTCCAGTCCCAGTTGCCTGCGCTGTACAGTGATTCGTCAGTGCTGTCACATGATCAGAGCACTTGCATTCTCTTAAAGGTACAGGGTACCGCACTTTGCCACACTGGGGTTGTTTTCCTTGAAGCAGTAAAGGTTGAGAGGGGACCAGATAGAGATGTATAAGATTATAAGGAGCATAGATAGGGTGGATAGGAAGGCAGTTTTTCCATTGGTAGAGGGGTCAATAACCAGGGGGCATAGATTTAAGCTAAAAGGCAGAAAGCTAAGAGGGGAGTTGAAGTGAAATGTTTTCACCCAGAGGGTGGTGGGAGTCCGGAACTCACTGCCTGAAAGGTTGTTTGAGTCAGAAAATCTCATAACATTTAAGAAATGTTTAGATATTGACTTGTGCTGCCATAACCTCCAGGGCGATGGGCCAAGCGCTGGAAAAAGGGATTTAAGTAGTCAGATCTTTGTTGACCAGCACAGACACGATGGGCCGAATGGGTTTCTTCTTTGCGTTAAATGCCTATGTATCTATGAGTCTATGAGCAGGAATCCTGGTCAATTTTCATCTCTCTAAACTAGCAGTAACTTGGACAGTGATCAGGAGCAGGAACCCTGGCTGATTTCCCCTCTATCTCTAACCCAGGGATCACTGGGCAGTGATCAGGAGCAGGAACCCTGGCTGATTTCCTCTCTCTCTCTAACCCAGGGATCACTGGACAGTGATCAGGAGCAGGAACCCTGGCTGATTTCCCCTCTCTCTCCAAACCTTGGGTCACTGGACAGTGATCAAGAGCAGGAACCCTGGCTGGTTTCCCCTCTCTCTCTAACCCAGGGGTCACTGGACAGTGATCAGGAGCAGGAGTCCTGATTGATTTCCAGTCTATAACACACACGGGTCACTGGACAGTGATCAGGAGCAGGAATCCTGGCTGATTTCCTCTCTCTCATATGCAGGGATTACTGGACAGTGATCAGAAGAAGGAATCGTAGCTGATTTCCTTTCTCTCTAACTCTGGGATCACCGGACAGTGATCAGGAGCAGGAATCCAGGCTCATTTCCTGTCTATAACACAGCGGTCACTGGACAGTGATCAGGAGCAGGATTCCTGGCTGATTTCCTCTCTCTCTAACCCAGGGATCACTGGACAGTGATCAGGAGCAGGATTCCTGGCTGATTCCCTCTCTCTCTAATGCAGGGATTACTGGACAGTGATCAGAAGAAGGAATCATGGCTGATTTCTTTTCTCTCTAACTCTGGGATCACCGGGCAGTGATCAGGAGCAGGATTCCTGGCTGATTTATTCTCTATAACACAGGGGTCACTGGACAGTGATCAGGAGCAGGAATCTTGGCTGATTTCCCCTCTCGCTCTAACCCAGGGATCACTAGACAATGATCGGGACCAGGAACCCTGGCTGATTTCCCCTCTCTCTCTAAACCAGGGGTCCACTGGACAGTGATCGGGAGCAGGAATCGTGGCTGATTTCCTCTCTATAACACAGGGGTCACTGGACAGTGATCAGGAGCAGCATTCCTGGCTGGTTTCCTCTCTCTCTAGATCAAGGATCCCTGGACAGTGATCAGGAGCAGGAACCAGGCTGATTTCCCCTCTCTCTTATCCAGGGGTCACTGGTCAGTGATCAGGAACAGGAACCCTGGTTGATTTCCCCCCTCTCTCTAGTGCAAGGATCACTGGACAGTGATCAGGTGCAGGAATCCTGGCTGATTTCCTCTCTATAACACAGGGGTCACTGGACAGTGATCAGGAGCAGCATTCCTGGCTGGTTTCCTCTCTCTCTAGTGCAAGGATCCCTGGACAGTGATCAGGAGCAGGAATCCTAGCTGATTTACCCTCTCTCTCTTAAACAGGGATCACTGGGCAGTTATCAGGAGCAGGAACGCTGGCTGATTTCCCCTCTCTCTCTAACCCAGGGATCACTGGACATTGATCAGGATCAGGAACCCTGGCTGATTTCCCCTCTCTCTCTAACCCAGGGATCACTGGACAGTGATCAGGAGCAGGAATCCTGGCTGATTTCCTCTCTCTCTCTCACCCAGGGGTCACTGGACAGTGATCAGGAGCAGGAACCCTGGCTGATTTCCCCTCTCTCTCTATCCCAGGGATCACTGGACAGTGATCAGGACAGGGATCCTTTCTGATTTCCCCTCTCCCTTTCTCTGGGGTCCCTGGATTGTACTCAGGGGTAGGAACCCAGTCTGAGCTCCCCTCCAACACAAGGGTATCTGGATTGTGATCAGCAGATGAAAAATTCTGATTTACCCTCTCTCGTGAAACTCGGAGTCATTATCAAATGAACAGGATCAGGAACAAATATGACTTCCACCCAACCCCCAGCCCCATCCCCACATCTCCCAAATCTTGGGTTAGTGGGAAATGAAATAGGGGAGAATGCAGGAATCCGAAGGAGAGTCATTTTGGACTCAAAACATTAACTGTATTTCTCTCTGTCCACAGCTAATGCTAGAGCGGCTGAGTATTTCCAACACTTGCTCGATTTATGTCAGATTTCCAGCATCTCCTGTATTTTGTGTTTATGCATTCCTTATTCACACATTCTCCATGCCAAGGCACTGCGGCCAGAAATCAGGAGCATCACACTGGCTGATTGTCTCTCCCGAAAAAAACCTGGGAGTCGCTGGACTGTGGTGAGCATCAGGAACCCTGGCTGATTTCCGCTCTCTATCTAGTCAGGGGACATGGGATAGTGATCAGGAGCAGGAACCTTGGCTGATCCCCACCTCTCTAAACTGGGGGTCACTGATACAGTGATCAGGAGCAGGATCTGAATCCTGGCTGATTTCCCTTGTCCCTCTAACACAGAGATCACTGGACAGTGACAAGGAGCAGGAATCCTGGCTGAATTCCACCTCTAAACTAGCGATCACTCGACAGAGATCAAAGCAAGGCTTTTGATAAGGTCCCTCATGGCAGACCGGTCAAGAAAGTAAGATCCCATGGGATCCAAGGCAAAGAGGCACATTGGATCCAAAATTGGCTGAGGGGCAGGAAGCAGAGGGTGATGGTAGAGGGATGTTTCTGTGACTGGGAGTGTGTTTCCAGTGGGGGTCCACAGGGCTCAGTGCTGAGGCCCTTGCTGTTTGTGGTGTACATAAATGATCTGGACTTAAATGTAAATGATCAAGATGTTTGTGGATGACATGGGTCTTGGTAGGGTAGTAAATAGTGAGGAGGATAGCCGTAAATTACAGGAGGATATCAATGGACAGGTGGGCAGAGCAGTGGCAAATGGAATTCAACCCAGAAAAGTGGGAGGTAATGCACTTGGGGAGGACTAACAAGGCAAGGGATTACACTATGAATGGAAGGACCCTGGAAAGTACTGAAGATCAGAGGGACCTTGGTGTGCATATCCACAGATCCCTGAGGGTCGCAGGGCAGGTAGATAATGTGGTTAGAAGACATGTGGGATACTTGCCTTTATTAGCCGAGGCATAGAATACAAGAGTAGGGATGTTATGCTGGAACTGTATAAAATGCTGGTTAGGCCACAGCTGGAGTACTGTGTGCAGTTCTGGTCACCACATTATAGGAAGGATGCGATTGCACTGGAGAGGGTGCAGAGGAGGTTTACCAGGATGCTGCCTGGGCTGGAGGGTCTGAGCTATGAGGAAAGACTGGATAGGCTGTGTTTTATGTCTTGGGTAAATATGTTTGTTGGCCAACCGAACTCTAACTGCATGCCTTCCTGTATTCTCCTCAATTGATGCTGCAATCAATAATGGGGAGAGATTGATGGAAGAATAAACAGTGATGCTTTATTTAGGCATCGGGCAGAGCACCTGATCGTAGGTGCTCACTCAGAAACCTCCAGAACTGGACTTCCAGTCCCAGTTGCCTGCGCTGTACAGTGATTCGTCAGTGCTGTCACATGATCAGAGCACTTGCATTCTCTTAAAGGTACAGGGTACCGCACTTTGCCACACTGGGGTTGTTTTCCTTGAAGCAATAAAGGTTGAGAGGGGACCAGATAGAGGTGTATAAGATTATGAGGAGCATAGATAGGGTGGATAGGAAGGCAGTTTTTCCATTAGTAGAGGGGTCAATAACCAGGGGGCATAGATTTAAGCTAAGAGGTAGAAGGCTAAGAGGGGAGTTGAAGAGAAACCTTTTCACCCAGGGGGTGGTGGGAGTGCAGAACTCACTGCCTGAAAGGGTGTTTGAGTCAGAAAATCTCATAACATTTAAGAAATGTTTAGATATTGACTTGTGCGGCCATAGCCTACAGGGTATGGGCCAAGAGCTGGAAAAAGGGATGAGTGCAGTCAGATCTTTGTTGACCAGCACAGGCACAGTGGGCCAAATGGCCTCCTTCTTTGCTGTAAACGTCTATGTGTCTATGAATCTATGAGCAGGAATCCTGGTCAATTTCCATCTCTCTAAACTAGCAGTCACTTGGACAGTTATCAGGAACAGGAACAATGACTGATTTCCTCTCTCTCTCTCTAACCCAGCAGCTAATGGACAGTGATCAGGATCAGGAACCCTGGCTGATTTCCTCTCTCTCTCTCTCTAACCCAGGAGTTAATGGAGAGTGATCAGGATCAGGAATCCTGGCTGATTTCCTCTCTCTCTCTCTCTAACCCAGGAGTTAGTGAACAGTGATCAGGATCAGGAACCCTGGCTGATTTCCTCTCTCTCTCTCTCTAACCCAGGAGTTAATGGACAGTGATCAGGATCAGGAACCTTGGCTAATTTCCTCTCTATCTTTCTCTAACCCAGGAGGTAATAAACAGTGATCAGGATCTGGAACATTGGCTGATTTCCTCTCTCTCTCTCTAACCCAGGAGTTAATGAAATGTGATCAGGATCAGGAACCCTGGCTGATTTTCCCTCTCTCTCTAACCCAGGAGTTAATGAACAGTGATCAGCAGCAGGAACCCTGGCGGATTTTCCCTCTCTCTCTAACCCAGGGGTCACTGGACAGTGATCAGGAGCAGCAACCCTGGCTGATTTTCCCTCTCTCTCTAACCCAGGGGTCACTGGACAGTGATCAGGATCAGGAACCCTGTCTGATTTCCTCTCTCTCTCTCTAACCCGGGGGTCACTGGACAGTGATCAGGAGCAGGAATACTTGCTGATTTCCCTCTCTATAATACAGGTGTCTCTGGACAGTGTTCAGGAGTGGGAATCATGCCTGATTTCCTCTCTCTCTAACTCTGGGATCACCAGACAGTGATCAGGAGCAGCATTCCTGGCTGGTTTCCTCTCTCTCTAGCTTAAGGATCCCTGGACAGTGATCAGGAGCAGGAATCCTGGCTGATTTCCCCTCTCTCTCTAACCCAGGGGTCACTGGACAGTGATCAGGAGCAGGAACCCTGGCTGATTTCCCCTCTCACCCTAACCCAGGGGTCACTGGACAGTGATCAGGAGCAGGAATCCTGGCCGATCCCCTCTCTCTCTCTAACCCAGGGATCACTGGACAGTGATCAGGAGCAGGAACCTGAGCAGATTTCCTCTCTCTCTCTAACCCAGGGGTCACTGGACAGTGATCAGGAGCAGGATCCCTGGCTGATTTCCCCTCTCTCTTTCTCTGGAGTCCCTGGATGGTTCTCAGAGGCAGGAACCCAGTCTGAGCTCCCCTCCAACACAGGGGTAACTGGATTGTGATCGGCAGATGAAAACCATTCTGATTTACCGTCTCTCGTGAAACTCGAAGTCATTATCAAATGAACAGGATCAGGAACAAATCTGACCTGCAGCCATCCCCCAGTCCCATCCCCGCATCTCCCAAATCTTGGGTTAGTGGGAAATGAAATAGGGGAGAATGCAGGAATCTGAAGGAGAGTCATTTTGGACTCAAAACATTAACTGTGTTTCTCTCTCCACAGCTATTGCCAGAGAGGCTGTGTATTTCCAACTCTTCCTCTATTTATGTCAGATTTCCAGCATCCGCTGTACTTTGTGTTTATTTATAAACAGGCGAATGCATTTCTTATTCACACATTCTCCATGCCAAGGGACTGCGGCCAGAAACCAGGAGCATCACCCTGGCTGATTGTCTCTCCCGCAAAAAACCTGGGAGCCGCTGGACTGTGGTGAGCATCAGGAGCCCTGGCTGATTTCCCCTCTCTATCTAATCAGGGGACACTGGATAGTGATCAGGAGCAGCAACCCTGGCTGATTCCCACCTCTCTAAACTGGGGGTCACTGATACAGTGATCAGGTGCAGGATCTGAATCCTGGCTGATTTCCCTTGTCCCTCTAACACAGAGATCACTGGACAGTGACCAGGAGCAGGAATCCTGGCTGATTTCCACCTCTAAACAAGCGATCACTCAACAGTGATCAGTGCAAGACTTTTGATAAGGTCCCTCATGGCAGACTGGTCAAGAAAGTAAGAGCCCATGGGATCCAAGGCAAAGAGGCACATTAGATGCAAAATTGGCTGAGAGGCAGGAAGCAGAGGGTGATGGTAGAGGGATGTTTCTGTGACTGGGAGTGTGTTTCCAGTGGGATTCCACAGGGCTCAGTGCTGAGCCCCTTGCTGTTTGTGGTGTACATAAATGATCTGGACTTAAATGTAAATGATCAAGATGTTTGTGGATGACATGGGTCTTGGTAGGGTAGTAAATAGTGAGGAGGATAGCCATAAATTACAGGAGGATATCAATGGACAGGTGGGCAGAGCATTAGCAAATGGAATTCAACCCAGAAAAGTGGGAGGTAATGCACTTGGGGAGGACTAACAAGACAAGGGATTACACTGTGAATGGAAGGACCCTGGAAAGTAATGAAGATCAGAGGGACCTTGGTGTGCATATCCACAGATCCCTGAGGGTCGCAGGGCAGGTAAATAAGGTGATTAAGAAGGCATGTGGGATACTTGCCTTGATTAGCTGAGGCATAGAATACAAGAGCAGGGAGGTTATGCTGGAGCTGTATAAAATGCTGGTTAGGCCACAGCTGGAGTACTGTGTGCAGTTCTGGTCACCACATTATAGGAAGGATGTGATTGCACTGGAGAGGGTGCAGAGGAGGTTTACCAGGATGCTGCCTGAGTTGGAGGGTCTGAGCTGTGAGGAAAGATTGGATAGGCTTGGGTAAATGTCTTGGGTAAATAAGTTCGTTGGCCAGCCGAACTCTAACTGCATGCCTTCCTATATTCTCATCAGTTGATGCTGCAATCAATAATGGGGAGAGATTGATGTTAGAATAAACAGTGATGCTTTATTGAGGCATTGGGCAGAGCACCTGATCGTAGGTGCTCACTCAGAAACCTCCAGAACTGGACTTCCAGTCCCAGTTGCCTGCGCTGTACAGTGATTCGTCAGTGCTGTCACATGATCAGAGCACTTGCATTCTCTTAAAGGTACAGGGTACTGCACTTTGCCACACTGGGGTTGTCTTCCTTGAAGCAGTAAAGATTGGGAGGGGATCAGATAGAGGTGTATAAGATTATGATGAGCATAGATAGGGTGGATAGGAAGGCAGTTTTTCCATTAGTAGAGAGGTCAATAACCAGGGGGCATAGGATTAAACTAAAAGGCAGAAAGCTAAGAGGTGAGTTGAAGGGAATCTTTTTCACCCAGAGGGTGGTGGGAGTCCAGAACTCACTGCCTGCAAGGTTGTTTGAGTCAGAAAATCTCATAACATTTAAGAAGTATTTAGATATTGACTTGTGCTGCCATCGCCTCCAGGGCTATGGGCCAAGCGCTGGAAAAAGGGATTTGTGTAGTCAGATCTTTGCTGACCAGCACAGACACGATGGGCCGAATGGCTTCCTTCTTTGCGTTAAACGCCTATGTGTCTATGAATCTATGAGCAAGATTCCTGGTCGATTTCCATCTCTCTAAACTAGCAGTAACTTGGACAGTGATCAGGAGCAGGAACCCTGTCTGATTTCCCCTCTCTCCATCTAACTCAGGGGTTACTGGACAGTGATCAGGAGCAGAAACCCTGGCTGATTTCCCCTCTCCCTCCAACCCAGGGTTCACTGGATAGTGATCAGGAGCAGGAACCCGGCTGATCTCCTCTCTCTCTCTAACCCAGGGGTCACCGGACAGTGATCAGGGGCAGCATTCATGGCTGATTTCCTCTCTCTCTAGCGCAAGGATCACTGGACAGTGATCAGGAGCAGGAACCCTGGCTGATCCCCTCTCTCTCTCTAACCTAGGGGTCTCTGGACAGTGATCAAAAGCAGGAACCCTGGCTGATTTCCCCTCTCTCTTTCTCTGGAGTCCCTGGATGGTGCTCAGGCGTATGAACCCTGTCTGAGCTCCCCTCCAACACAGGGGTAACTGGATTGTGATCATCAGATGAACACCGTTCTGATTTACCCTCTCTCGTGAAACTTGGAGTCATTATCAAATGAACAGGATCAGGAACAAATCTGACACCTACCCATCCACCAGCCCCATCCCGACATCTCCCAAATCTTTGGTTAGTGGGAAATGAAATAGGGGAGAATGCAGGAATCCAAAGGAGAGTCATTTTGGACTCAAAACATTAACTGTGTTTCTCTCTCTCCACAGCTAATGCCAGAGTGACTGAGTATTTCCAACACTTCCTCTATTTATGTCAGATTCCCAGCATCTGCTGTATTTTGTGTTTATGCATTCCTTATTCACATATTCTCTGTGCCAAGGGACTGCGGCCAGAAATCAGGAGCATCACCCTGGCTGATTGTCTCTCCCGCAAAAAACCTGGGAACATCTGGACTGTGGTGAGCATCAGAAACCCTGGCTGATTTCCCCTCTCTATCTAGTCAGGGGACACAGGATAGTGATCAGGAGCAGCAACCCTGGCTGATTCCCACCTCTCTAAACTGGGGGTTACTGATACAGTGATCAGGAGCAGGATATGAATCCTGGCTGATTCCCCTTGTCCCTCTAACACAGAGATCACTGGACAGTGACCAGGAGCAGGAATCCTGGCTGATTTCTATCTCTAATGTAGCGATCACTCGACAGTGATCAGAGCAATGCTTTTGATAAGGTCCTTCATGGCAGACTGGTCAAGAAAGTAAAAGCCCATGGGATCCAAGGCAAAGAGGCACGTTGGATCCAAAATTGGCTGAGGGGCATGAAGCAGAGGGTAATGGTAGGGGGATGTTTCTGTGACTAGGAGTCTGTTTCCAGTGGGGTTCCACAGGGCTCAGTGCTGGGGCCCTTGCTGTTTGTGGTGTACATAAATGCTCTGGACTTAAACGTAAGGGGTATGATCAACAAGTTCGTGGATGACACAAAAATTGGTAGGGTGGTAAATAGTGAGGAGGATAGCCGTAAACTACAGGAGGATATCAATGGACAAGTGGGTAGAGCAGTAGCAAATAGAATTCAACCCGGAAAAGTGTGAGGTAATGCACTTGGGGAGGGCTAACAGGGCAAGGGATTACGCTATGAATGGTAGGACCCTGGAAAGTACTGAAGATCAGAGGGAGCTTGGTGTGCATATCCACAGATACCTGAGGGTCGCAGGGCAGGTAGATAAGGTAGTTAAGAAGCCTTGTGGGATACTTGCCTTTATTAGAATACAAGAGCAGGGATGTTATGTTGGAACTGTAAAAAACGCTGGTTAGGCCACAACTGGAGTACTGTGTGCAGTTCTGGTCGCCACATTATCGGAAGGGTGTGATTGCACTGGAGAGGGTGCAGAGGAGGTTTACCAGGATGCTGCCTGGGCTGGAGGGCCTGAGCTATGAGGATAGACTGGATAGGCTGTGTTTTATGTCTTGGGTAAATATGTTTGTTGGCCAACCGAACTCTAACTGCATGCCTTCCTGTATTCTCATCAACTGATGCTGCAATCAATAATGGGGAGAGATTGATGTTAGAATAAACAGTGATGCTTTATTGAGGCATCGGGCAGAGCACCTGATCGTAGGTGCTCACTCAGAAACCTCCAGAACTGGACTTCCAGTCCCAGTTGCCTGCGCTGTACAGTGATTCGTCAGTGCTGTCACATGATCAGAGCACTTGCATTCTCTTAAAGGTACAGGGTACCGCACTTTGCCACACTGGGGTTGTTTTCCTTGAAGCAGTAAAGGTTGAGAGGGGATCAGATAGAGGTGTATAAGATTATGATGAGCATAGATAGGATGGATAGGAAGGCAGTTTTTCCATTAGTAGAGGGGTCAATAACCAGGAGACACAAATTTAAGCTAAAAGGCAGAAGGCGAAGAGGGGAGTTGAAGAGAAATTTTTTCACCCAGAGGGTGGTGGGAGTCCAGAACTCACTGCCTGAAAGGGTGTTTGAGTCAGAAAATCTCATAACATTTAAGAAATATTTAGATATTGACTTGTGCTGCCTTAGCCTCCAGGGCTTTGGGCCAAGCGCTGGAAAAAGGGATTTGTGTAGTCAGATCTTTGTTGACCAGCACAGACATGATGGGCCGAATGGCCTCCTTCTTTGCTGTAAACGCCTATGTTTCTATCAATCTATGAGCAGGAATCCTGGTCAATTTCCATCTTTCTAAACTAGCAGTCACTTGGACAGTGATCAGGAGCAGAAACGCTGGCTGATTTCCCCTCTCTCTCTAACCCAGGGATCACTGGACAGTGATCAGGAGCAGGAACCCTGGCTGATTTCCCCTCTCTCTCTAACCCAGGAGTCACTGGACAGTGATCAGGAGCAGGAACCCTGACTGATTTCCCCTCTCTCTCTCTAACCCAGGGATCACTGGACAGTGATCAGGAGCAGGAACCCTGGCTGATTTCCCCTCTCTCTCTAATCCAGGGGTCACTGGACAGTGATCAGGAGCAGGAACCATGGCTGATTTCCCCCCTATCTCTCTAACCCAGGGATCACTGGACAGTGATCAGGAGCAGGAACCCTGGCTGATTTCCCCTCCCTCTCCAAACCAGGGGTCACTGGACAGTGATCAGGAGCAGGAACCCTGGCTGACTTCCCCTCTCTCTCTAATCCAGGGGTCACTGGACAGTGATCAGGAGCAGGAATCCTGGCTGATTTCCTCTCTCTCTCTCTCTAACCCAGGAGTTAATGAAGACTGATCAGGATCAGGAATCCTGGCTGATTTCCTCTCTCTCTCTCTAACCCAGGAGTTGATGAACAGTGATCAGGATCAGGAACCCTGGCTGATTTCCCCCCTCTCTCTCTAACCCAGGAGCTAATGGACAGTGATCAGGACCAGGAACCCTGGCTGATTTCCTCTCTCTCTCTCTAACCCAGGAGTTAATCAACAGTGATCAGGATAAGGAACCTTGGCTGATTCCCTCTCTCTCTCTAACCCAGGAGTTAATGAACAGTGATCAGGATCTGGAAAATTGGCTAATTTCCTCTCTCTCTCTCTTTAACCCAGATGCTAATGTACAGTGATCAGGATCAGGAACCCTGGCTGATTTCCTCTCTTTCTCTCTCTAGCTCAGGAGTTAATGAATAGTGATCAGGATCTGGAACATTGGGTTATTTCCTCTATCTCTCTCTCTAACCCAGGAGTTATTGGACAGTGATCAGGAGCAGGAGCCTGGCTGATTTCCTCTCTATAACACAGGGATCACTGGACAGTGATCAGGAGCAGGAACCCTTTCTGATTTCCCCTTTCTCTTTAACACAGGGATCACTGGACAGTGATCAGGAGCAGGAATCCTGGCTGATTTCCTCGCTCTCTAATCCAGGTATCAAAGGACAGTGATCAGCAGCAGGAACCCTGGCTGCTTTCCTCTCTCTCTCTAACCCAGGAGTCACTGGACAGTGATCAGGAGCAGGAACCCTGGCTGCTTTCCTCTCTCTCTCTAACCCAGGAGTCACTGGACAGTGATCAGGAGCAGGAACCCTGGCTGATTTCCCCTCTCTCCGACCCAGGGGTCGCTGGACAGTGATCAGGTGCAGGAACCCTGGCTGATTCCCACCTCTCTAAACTGGGGGTCACTGATACAGTGATCAGGAGCAGGATCTGAATCCTGGCTGATTTCCCTTGTCCCTCTAGCACAGAGATCACTGGACAGTGACCAGGAGCAGGAATCCTGGCTGATTTCCATCTCTAAACTAGCGATCACTCGACAGAGATCAGAGCAAGGCTTTTGATAAGGTCCCTCATGACAGACTGGTCAAGAAAGTAAAATCCCATGGGATCCAAGGCAAAGAGGCACATTGAATCCAAAATTGGCTGAGGGGCAGGAAGCAGAGGGTGATAGTAGAGGGATGTTTCTGTGACTGGGAGTGTGTTTCCAGTGGGGTACCGCAGGGCTCAGTGCTGAGGCCCTTGCTGTTTGTGTTGTGCATAAATGTTCTGGACTTAAACATAAGGGGTATGATCAACAATTCGCGGATGACACGAAAATTGGTAGGGTGGTAAATAGTGAGGAGGATAGCCATAAACTACAGGAGGATATCGATGGACAGGTGGGCAGAGCAGTAGCAAATGGAATTCAACCCAGAAAAGTGTGAGGTAATGCACTTGGGGAGGACTAACAAGGCAAGGGATTACACTGTGAATGGAAGGACCCTGGAAAGTACTGAAGATCAGAGGGACCTTGGTGTGCATATCCACAGATCCCTGAGGGTCGCAGGGCAGGTAAATAAGGTGGTTAAGAAGACATGTAGGATACGTGCCTTTATTAGCTGACGCATAGACTACAAGAGTAGGGAGGTTATGCTGGAACTGTATAAAACGCTGGTTAGGCCACAGCTAGAGTATTGTGTGCAGTTCTGGTCACCACATTATCGGAAGGGTGTGATTGCACTGGAGAGGGTGCAGAGGAGATTTACCAGGATGCTGCCTGGGCTGGAGGGTCTGAACTATGAGGAAAGACTGGATAGGCTGTGTTTTATGTCTTGGGTAAATATGTTTGTTGGCCAACCGAACTCTAACTGCATGCCTTCCTGTATTCTCATCAGTTGATGCTGCAATCAATAATGAGGAGAGATTGATGGAAGAATAAACAGTGATGCTTTATTGAGGCATAGGGCAGAGCACCTGATCATAGGTGCTCACTCAGAAACCTCCAGAACTGGACTTCCAGTCCCAGTTGCCTGCGCTGTACAGTGATTCGTCAGTGCTGTCACATGATCAGAGCACTTGCATTCTCTTAAAGGTACAGGGTACCTCACATTACCACACTGGGGTTGTTTTCCTTGAAGTAGTAAAGGTTGAGAGGGGACCAGATAGAGGTGTATAAGATTATGATGAGCATAGATAGGGTGGATAGGAAGGCAGTTTTTCCATTAGTAGTGGGGTCAATAACCAGGGGGCATAGATTTAAGCTAAAAGGCAGAAAGCTAAGAGGGGAGTTGAAGAGAATTTTTTTCACCCAGAGGGTGGTGGGAGTCCAGAACTCACTGCCTGAAAGCTTATTTGAGTCAGAAAATCTCATAACATTTAAGAAATGTTTAGATATTGACTTGTGCGGCCATAGCCTCCAGGGATATTGGCCAAGCGCTGGAAAAAGGGATTAGTGCAGTCAGATCTTTGTTGACCAGCACAGACATGATGGGCCGAATGGCCTCCTTCTTTGCTGTAAATGCCTATGTGTCTATGAATCTATGAGCAGGAATCCTGGTCAATTTTCATCTCTATAAACTAGCAGTCACTTGGACAGTGATCAGGAACAGGAACAATGACTGATTTCCTCTCTCTCTCTCTAACCCAGGAGCTAATGGACATTCATCAGGATCAGGAACCCTGGCTGATTCCCTTCTCTCTCTAACCCAGGGATCAATGGACAGTGATCAGGAGCAGGAACCCTGGCTGATTTCCCCTCTCTCTCTAACCCAGGGATCAATGGACAGTGATCAGGAGCAGGAACCCTGGCTGATTTCCCCTCTCTCTCTCTAACCCAGGGATCAATGAACAGTGATCAGGAGCAGGAACCCTGGCTGATTTCCCCTCTCTCTCTAACCCAGGGATCAATGGACAGTGATCAGGAGCAGGAACCCTGGCTGATTTCCCCTCTCTCTCTAACCCAGGGATCAATGGACAGTGATCAGGAGCATTAACCTTGGCCGATTTCCTCTCTTTCTCTCTAACCCAGGAGTTAATGAACCTTGATCAGGGTCTGGAAACCTGGCTGATTTCCTCTCTCTCTCTCTAACCCAGGAGCTAATGAACAGTGATCAGGATCAGGAACCCTGATTGATTTTCCCTTTGTTGCTAACCCAGGGGTCAGCAGGATAAGATCAGGAGCAGGAATTCTCACTGATTTCTCCTCTCCCTCTCTAGCTCAGTGGTCACTGGACAGTAACCTGGAGTAGGAAACCTGATTGATTGTATCTGTCTCTTCAACCCAGGGATAGCTGGGAAACGTACAGGAGAAGAAACCTGATCTAATTCCCTCTCTTTCTTTCGCTCAGGGGTTAATGGACAATGATCATATCAACATAAAAATTAGGAGCAGGAGTGAGGCCACTCGGCCCATCGAACCTGCTCTGCCAGCCAATAAGATCATGTCTGATCTGATTGCAACCTCAACTCCACATTTCCCACTTATTCCCGATAATCTTTCACCTCATTGCCTATGAAGAATCTATTGACCTCTGCCTTAAAAATATTCCAAGACTCTGCTTCTACCATCTTTAGAGGAAGAGAATTCCAAAGACTCACGACCCTCTGAGAGAAAAACATTTTCCTCATCTCCATCTTAAATGGGCGACAACTTAATCTGCAAATAGTGACCCCCTAGTTCTAGACTCTTTCACAAGAGGAAACACCCTCTCCACATTCACCCAGCCAAGTCCCCTCAGGAACTTATACGTTTCAATCAAGTTGCCTCTTACTCTTCTAAACTCCAGCGCATACAAGCCTAGTCTGTCCAACCTTTCCTCATAAAAGAATATGCCCATCCCTGGTATAAGTCTACTAAACCTTCTCTGAACTGCTTCTAATGCATTTACATCCTTCCTCAAGTAAGGAGACTAATACTGCACACAGTGCTCCAGATGTGGTCTCATCGAATCCGGAGCAAGAGCCCTGGTTGATTTGTCTCTCTCTCTCTAACCCAGGGGTTGACTAGGAGCGTAAACCCTGGATGCTTTCACCTGGAGGGCATAACCTTTCACCTTTGACAGGTTACCCTATGGTTTGGACACCATAGTTATGAAAAATAATTCGAGAACACTCAATTAGATCAACCATATAATGCAAAATCCTATGTTACTCTGGACCAGGTCGCACCTACAATAAAAGTTCACATCAACTTATATTTATTTAGCTCCTTTAATGGAATGAACTCTCCAATGGAGCTTTACAGGAGCATTCTAAATTAAAGTGGGACACCAAGCCAGAGAAAGAGGTATTGCATCAGGTGACAGAGAGCAGGAACCAGCTGTTAGGTTTGAAGCGATGCCTTAAAGTGGGAATGGGAGGTAAGGAGCGTGTAGGGAGGGAATTCCAGAGCCCGGGGATTCAGCAGCTGGAGACACAGCCACAATGGTGGAGTGATTAAAATTGGAATGGACAAGAAAGCAGATATCTCGGAGGGATGTGGGGCTGGAGACGATTACAGAGGTAAGAGGGGACTGAGGCCATGGGGTGAATTGAAAAGGATGACCATTTTAAAATCAAAATGTTGATTGACTGGGAGCCAATGTAAGTCATCTAGCACTGGGTTTTTATTCATTGGTTCATGGGATATGGGTGAAGAGTGTGATATGTTCATTTTTATCCATTTATGGGATATGAGCATCTCTGGCGAGACCAGCATTTATTGCCCACCTCGTTCAGAGGGCATTTAAGAGTCAACCACATTGCTGTGGATCTGGAGTCACATGTAGGCCAGGTAAGGACAGCAGATCACCTTTCCCAAAAGGACATTGGTGAACCAGAAGGGTTTTTCCATCAATTGACAACAGTTTCATGCTCATCATGGGGCCTGTAATTCTAGATTTATTTTTTTATTGAAATCAAATTTCACCATCTGTTGTGGTGGGATTTGAACCCAGTTCCTCCAATCTCTAGCCCAGTAACAATACAACTACACCATCACCTTCCTAAGAAGAAAGCATGCCTAAGACTAGTATTCTAAACTTAAATAAGGGCAACGACGTGGGCATGAAAGCTGAGCTTGCTGAAGTGAACATCGGATACGAGGCTAGAGGAGAGATCAATAGAGAAGCAGTGGAAGACATTTAAGGGGATATTTCAGGATACTCAGAATAAGTCTATTCCTACTATAAAGAAAAGTTCGAAGGTGAGGACCCACTGTCAATGGTTAACTAAAGAAATGAGGGAAAGCTTCAAACTAAAAGAAAAAGCATATAACTGCGCAAGGATGAGAGGCAAGCCAGATGATTGTTCAGAACATAAAGAACGGCAGAGAATGACTAAAAGTTAATCGGGAGAAAGAAATTAGACTCGAGAGGGAGCTAGCTGGAAATGTAAAAACGGATAGCAAGAGTTTCTACAGGTACTTAAAAAGGAAGAGAGTAAGTAAAGTGGATGTTGGTCCTCCAGAGAGTGAGAATGGGGAGTTAATAGGACATAATAAGGAAATGGTGGAAGAAATGGTCAAATATTTTGCTTCTGTCTTCACTATAAAGGATACAAAAAACATTCCAGTCATAGCTGTAAATTGGGAGGTGGAGGGGAGAGGGGAACTTGGTATAATTACAATCACTAGGGAAACGGTACAGAGCAAACCAATGGAGCTGCGGACTGACCAGTCTCTAGGCCCTGATGGATCTCACTCTAGCGTCTTAAAAGAGGTGGCTAATGAGGTAATAGATGTGTTGGTGTTAAATTTCCCAAGATTCCCTAGATTCTAGAAAGGTTCCATCAGACTGGAAAGTAGCAAAGATAACCCCTCTGTTCAAGAAGGGAGGGAGACAGAAAACAGGAAACTATAGGCCAGTTAGCTTGGCGTCGGTCTTGGGGAAGGTGTTAAGAGTCGATCATTAAAGAGGTTATAGCTGGGCACTGAGAAAAGCTCAAGGTGTTCGGGAAGAGTCAGCATGGTGTTATGAAAGGGAAAACTTTTAAACCAATTTATTAGAGTTCTTTGAAGGAGTAACATGTGTGGTGAATAGAGGGGAGCCTGTAGATGTGCTGTAATTGGATTTATAGGAAGCATTTGATAAGGTGTCAAATCAAAGGATAATAATATCTCATGGTGTAGGGAGCAAGGCATTAGCCTGGATTGAAGATTGTCTGGCTGGCAGAAAGCAGAGAGTAGGCATAAATGGGTCTTCGTCTGATTGACAGGATGTGAGGAGTGGAGTCCCACAGGTGCCTGTACCGAGGCCTCAACTTTTTACGATTTCCATCAATGACTTAGATGAGGGAGCAAAGGCATGGTAGCTAAATGTGAAGACAACACAAAGGTAGGTAGGAAAGTCTGTTGTGAAGAAGACATAAGGAGTTTGCAGACAGATGTAGATAAGTTGAGTGAGTGGGCAGATGGAGTATAATGTGGGAAAATGTGAAGTGGTTCACTTTGGCAAGAAGAATAAAAAAGCAGAGTATTACTTAAACATCGAATGACTGCAGAATTCTGAGGCGCAGAGGGATCTAAGTGTTCTCGCGCATGAGTCACAGAAGGTTAGCATACATGTACAGTAAGTAATTAAGAAGCCAGATAGAATGTGTTTCTTTATTATGAGAGGAATTGAACATAAAAGTAAGGATGTTATGTTTCAGTTAGACAGGGCATTGGTGAGACCACACCTCGAATACTGTGAGCAGTTTTGGCCTCCTTATTTAAGGAGAGAGATGGCCAGATCCTCTTTGTTGGAGGTTGTCATTGTCTGGCACCTGTGTGGTGTGAATGTCACTTACCACTTATCAACGTAAGTCTGAATGTTGTGCAGGTCTTGCAGGATATGGGCAAGGACTGTTTCAGGATCTGAGGAGTCGCAAATGGTGCTGAACACTGTGCAACCACCAGCGAACATCCCCACTTCTGACTTACGATTGATGGAAAGTCACACACTCGGTCAAATGATGCCTTAATGTCTCCTTCGGTGCAGTCACTCTCTCCTCATCTCTTGAATTCAGCTGTTTGGTCTGTGTGACAGGGAAACAGGACCCGATGTGAGTTAAGACGTGGGCAGCAGAGTTTTGGTTGACCTCAAATTTACAGAGATTAGAATTTGGGAAAGCAGCCAGAAGTGTATTAGAATAGTTCATGGGATGTGGGCATCGCTGACTAGGCCTGAATTTATCCTGTGGCTAGGCCAGAATTTTTTCCTGAGATGTCACATCTGCCAAAATTTCTCAGGAGACGTCTAGCTGGATTTGAGCGAGCCTAGTAGTTGAGGTAGCTGTGGGAGTCATGTTAGCTTGTTGTAACGGAGCTAAAAGCTCAAACTGTATCATCATGGCGGCTTCATAAAATTAGTAAAAACTGGACAAAGTGTTTAAAAATGCTGAAGCCATGTTGGCCTGTAACCCTGAACAAAGGGGGCTTTCTGGCAATATCAGAGAAGCTGACACCTCATTATCTAATGACCCCTGTGACTGCAGAGACCAATATCAAAGGGAACTGTACCAAGGCCATCTACATTTCATAAGCCAGGTCTGGTCAATGGAGACTACCAGTCTGCTAGGACAAATGACCCTGCATCTTTCCTTTCAAGTTATTAATGGTTGAACATTAACAATCTCAAGTATCATACCGAGCACAAAGGAATATGGTTGTGGTTGTTTGAGGCCAATCATCTCAGTTCCAGGGCATCAGTGCAGGAGTTCCTCAGATTAGTGCTCAAGGCCCAACTATCTTCAACTACTTCATCAATGACTTCCTTCCATCATAAGGTCAGGAGTGGAGATGTTCGCTGATGATTGCACAATGTTCAGCACTCCTCACGACTCCACAAATACTGAAGTGGTCCATGTCCAAAAGCAGCAAGACCTGGACAGTATCAAAACCAGGGCTCACCAGCAGCAAGTAATATTCAACCATACAAGTGCCAAGCAATTACCATCCCCAACAACAGAGAATCTGACCATCACCACCTGACATTTAATGGCGTTACCATCGCTGAATCCCCCACTGTCAAAATCCTGGAGGTTACCATTGACTAGAAACTGAACTGCATTAGTCATATAAATACTGTGGTTACAAGAGCGGGTCAGAGGCTGGGAATCCTGCGGATAGTAATTCACCTCCTGATTCCCTGAAGCCTGCCCACAATCGACAAGGTACAAGTCAGGAGAGTGATGGAACCATCTTCACTTGCCTGGATGAGCACAGCTCCAGTAACGCTCAAGATGCTTGACACCATCCAGGACAAAGCAGCCCCGCTTGATTGACACCCCATCCACAAATATTCACTCCCTCCACCACTGACGCACAGTAGCAGCAGTGTGTGTACCATCGACAAGATGCACTGCAGGAACTCACCAAGGCTCCATAGGCAGCATCTTCCAAACCCACAACCATTACCATCTAGAAGTACAAGGGCAGCACCTACACGCGAGTTCCCTTCCAAGTCACTCACCTTTCCGACTTGGGAATATATTGATGTTCCTTCACTGTCGCTGGGTCAAAACCCTGGAGCTCCCTCGCAAACAGCGCTGTGGGGGCACCTACACCACGCGGACTGCAGCGGTTCAGAAAGACGGCTCACCTCCGCCTGCTCAAGGGGCAATTAGGGATGGGAAGTAAGTGCTGTCCCAGCCAGCGAAGCCCACATCCCGTGAATGAATTAAAAAAGAAAACATCCTTTGTCAAAGCCACAGTGGAGAATTGGGAGTCAGGTCAGATAAGTACCACCCCACCCCACCCACAACCCTCTCTCCGCATCTCGCAGAACCAGTTACCCTGTCTCGCTGCATTGCCAACAAGTTGGCCATTCTACACCTAGCAAGCTGCAGCTCAGGAAAGAGGCTCACAGGTCTGAATAGCAGGCTCCCCACCGACACTGTTCCCACTGGAACTCCTGTACCAGCGGTTGGGAAATATGCCACCGCTCATAAAGGGGCAAATCCACCAAAACACCGCACTTTTTATGGATGGGCGGTGAGAGGGGAAATCAGGGCTGTTTAAATTAACCCCCACTTCCCCGCACTCTGCCCATAACATTATCATGTATATTGGTTGGCAGCCTAAGCCCAGGAATGGAGGATGAGAAGCCGAGGGAGACAAGGGAAGAGAAGCCATGCGAAGGCGAGGGAGGGGTGGAAATTGGAAGCAAAGTTGGTGAAGCTTTAAACTGGGTGACAGTCGGAAACAGTACAGGCAGCATCTTCAAATGTACCGGAGAAACGGATCGAGGAGGGTGCCTGAGTGGGACTGAAGCAAGAAATGCCCACGACACCCCACCAAAAAAGGTAAATATTCATCGAAAGCCCTCTGACTCCTCCCCCCTACATCGACTGTACTTCCTCACACCCTAGCTGCACCCACTACATCCTCCCAGGTTCCCCACCTCTCCGCCTGTGCTGATGATGGAACCTCCCACGTGATGAAAGGTCACAGCCTGAAATGTTAACCCACCTCCTCCCCCCTCGGAGCGGCCAGGCGCTGAATTTCCAGCACTTTCCGTTTATATTTCAGGTTCCCAGCTTTCCTCAGTGTTTTGCTGTCGGGGTTCTGTGTCATTTTGACACGGCCTCATTTACACAGGCGTCCGCGCCTGTCGATATGAAAACTCGTGTCGCTTCTGAATGGCCCCATTTGGCTTTGCTGCTTTTCACTCGCCCAGCAGGGTTTGAATTTAAGCTCAGCTTATCGACAATCAGCTCGATTCAGGGAGAAAGTCCCGCCTGAAGATTGTATGAAAAACCACTTCTCTTCTGAACACACCTCTCCCTGAATCAGGGGTCACTGAGCTGTGATCAGGAGCTGATTATCCTTCTCTTTAAGCAGGAATTCACTGGACAGCGATCATCATGAGGAACCCTGTTTGATTTTCACTCTCTCTCTCTCTGTTTCTCTCTCTGGGGTCACTGGACAGTGTCCAGGAGCAGGAACTCTGCCTGGTTTTCCCTCTCTCAAGCCAGGAGTTCACTGGGCAATGATCATCCTGAGGAACCTGGTCTGATTTTCTCTCTCTCTCTCTCTGTCTCTCTCTCTCTCTCTCTGGGGTCACTGGACAGTGATCAGGAGCACGAAACCTGTCAGATCTCTATCAGTTTTTCAAACGCAGATTGGGCTGGCAAAATATGTTCCAGCCCTTAAAGTCAGTCGGTAAAGAAGGAAGCCATTGTCACTCTTTCCTTTAATAGATTTATTCACAGAGTGAAACATTACAGGCATATACCTCCTCACACGATCCCCACCCTGTGGCAGTAAGGGTCTCTTTATATGTGCTCAAGTAACCATCCAATCGATAACCCTCGTCCAAGTATACTTAACCTCAAGTTATACAATTAACAAAGGGAACCTGGCTGATTTTGTGCACCCCAACACCCCCACCTCCCACCAACCCCCTCAGTTCCCTAACTTCAGTGTCACTGCACAGTGATCAGGCATAGGAACCCCAGCTGATAGCGCTAAGTCTCTATCCCCGGGGTCACTTGTGATCAGAAGCAGGATACAGACTGATTCCCCTCTCTCCAGTGAAGGTGCAATGGGACAGTGATCAGGATTAGGAAAATGGGCTCAGTTCCCCTGTCACAGGGGTCACTTGGACAATGATTACGAGCAGGAATCCAGGCTGATATCAGCCCCCCTCCTCCTCTCTAACCCAGTGATCAGGAGCAGGAACACTGGCTGAATCTCCCTCTCTCTCTAACCCAGGGTTGACTGGACAGTGATCAGGAGCAGGAACACTGGCTGAATCCCCCTCTCTCTCTAACCCAGGGGTGACTGGACAGTGATCAGGAGCAGGAACCCTTTCAGATCTCCTCCCCATCAAACCCAGAGGCCAATGGATAGTGGTCAGACAAGGAGCCCTGTCATTTCCCTCATTCTCTCTCTAAACCAGCATTCAATGGACATTTAATGGAAACAGCATCCCTGACGTAATGCTCTCTGTCTCTCCAACACAGGGGTCACTGGGCAGTGATCAGGAGCTGGAACATTGGCTGAATTCTGGCTTTCTCTAAACCAGGGGCCAAAGGACAATGATCCAGAGCAGAAAACGTGGCTGATTTGACCTCTCTCTCTCCAACCAATAGATGTCACTGACAGTGATCGGGAACAGGGCCTCCTGCTGATTTCCCCTCTCTCTCTAACACAGGGATGATT